>NC_133470.1:103913052-104243052 GCF_048565385.1 Saimiri boliviensis | reverse complement strand
TAATCAAGTCACTGAACTTCTCTGTGCCTCAGTTCCCTCAACTGTAAATGGGAATCATAATAGTTTCTACTTCATTGGGTTGTTCTGAGGATTAAACGGGGTAATATATAGTAAACAATTAGAATAGTGGCTGCCATGTGTATATTACTTTGTAAACTTTAGTTATCAGTACTTTGTTTGGAGCTATAAAATGAAAATTGGATTCAGTGACCCCTAAGCCCCCTTCTAGCTGGATGACTATGTTCCATTTATGTAACATCTAGAACCTCTGCCAGATGTGGAAGTTGAAGCACCAGTTTACGGTAGGAATGCCTGGGCCAGCCTGCTCGTTTTTACAGCAAAATATTAAAGACGTGACATAACTGAGTTATGAGTCATTCTGGTTAACCCAGTTATCATCCAAACTACAAAGGTTCAGCACTTTATATTTTCTCAGGAGTCACTCAGCTGCTCCTCCCACCAACACCTTGAGCTTTGTCATTACTTTTTTTTTGTTTACTTTGTCATTATTTTTTTTTTGTTTGGTTGTTTTTTTTTTGTTTTGTTTTGTTTTGTTTTTTTTTTTTTTTTTTTGAGGCGGAGTTTCACTGTTGTTACCCAGGCTGAAGTGCAATGGCACGATCTCGGCTCACTGCAACCTCCGCCTCCTGGGTTCAAGCAATTCTCCTGCCTTAGCCTCCCGAGTAGCTGGGACTACAGGCACGCACCACCATGCCCGGCTAATTTTTGTATTTTTAATAGAGACGGGGTTTTACCTTGTTGACCAAGATGGTCTCGATCTCTTGACCTCGTGATCCAGCTACTAATGTAGCTGGTGACTTTAAGTTGAAGCCAATGCTCATTTACCATTTCAGAACTCCTAGGGCCATTAAGAATTATGTTAAATCTACTCTGTGCTTTATAAATGAAACAATAAAATCTGGATAACAGCATATCTATTTATAGCATGGTTTAGTGAATATTTTAAACCCACCATTGAGACGTACTGCTCAGAAAAAAAATTCCTTTCAAAATATTGTTGCTTATTGACAATGTACCTGGTCACCTGAGTGCTCTGATGGAGATCTACAAAGAGATTAATGTTATTTTCATTTGTGCTAACACAACATCCATTCTTCAGTTCATGGATCAAGGAATAATTTCAGCTCTCAAGTCTTATCATTTAAGAAATACATTTTGTTAGGCTATAGCTGCCATAGTGTTTCCTCTGATGGAACTGGGCAAAGTAAATTGAAAGCCTTCTGGAATGGATCACTCAAGGTGCCATTAAGAACATTTGTAATTCAATGGAGGAGGTCAACATTTCAACATTAAAGGGAGTTTGGAAGAAGTTGATTCAAACTCTCATTAATCACTTTGAGGGGTTCAAGGCTTAAGTGGAGGAAGTCACTGCAGATGTAGTGGAAACAGCAAGAGAACTAGAATTAGACGCGGAGCCTGAAGATGTGACTGGATTGCTACAATCGCATGATCAAACTGGAAGGAATGAGTAGTTGCTCCTTATGGATTAGCAAAGAAAGTGGTTTCTTGAGATAGAATCTACTCCTGGTGAAGATGCTGTGAACAATGTTAAAATGACAAGAAAATATTTAGAATATTACATAAACTTAGTTGATAAAGCAACAGCAGGGTTTGAAAAGATGGACTCCAATTTTGAAAGAAGTTTTACTGTGGGTAAAATACTATCAAAGAGCAACACATGCTACAGAGAAATCTTTTGTGAAAGGAAGTGTCAATTGATGTGACAAACTTCACTGTTGTCTTATTTTAAGAAATTGCCACAGCCACCTCAACCTTCAGCAATGACCACTCGGACTAATCAGCAATCATGCACATCAAGGCAAGACCCTTCACCAGCAAAGCAATGGCAATTCATTGAAAGCTTAGGTGATAGCATTTCTTTCAGCAATAAAGTCTCTTCAAATTAAGGCATGCACATTTTTTAGTCATAATAATGTTATTGCACACTTAATACACATAATATGGTCTAAATATAACTTTTATATACACTAGAAAACCAAAAAATTCATGTGACTCAATGTTTTGCAATATTCACATTATTGTGGTAGTCTGGGACTAAACCTGCCATATCTCTAAGATATGCTTGTATTCAAAAGTATTTTTGAATAACTGATGTTACGTATTCATGTATCCATTCATTCACTCATCTTTTTAGTCATTCAAGGCATTTTGGTCATGAAACTAATTATAGAGTATTGGATAATCCTTGAAATCACAGTATTTGAATCTCTTTCATGATGTTTGTAGAATGATGCTTTACAACCAAAAATGAATTCAGAAAACAGATACATACATATCTCTAAAAGTAGCACTGTTCTGGGTATTAAGGCATTAAAAGAGTGACAATAGTTAAACTTTAAAACGTGTATAACATTTTCTTACATGTTGGTGAAATAATTTTTTAAACCCTCTTCAGGCTGGGCATGGTGGCTCATTCCTGTAATCTCAACACTTTGGGAAGCTGGGTGGGAAGATGACTTGAGGCCAGGAGTTCAGGACCAGCCTAGCCTGGTCAACATGGTGAGATCCCATCTCTACAATTTTTTTTTTTTTAATTAGCCAAGTATGGTGGCATGTGCCTGTAGTCCCAGCTGCTTGGGAGGCTGTGGCAGGAGGACTGCTTGAGCCCAGGAGCTTGAGGTGCAATGAGCCATGATTGCACCACTGCATTCCAGCCTGGGTGACAGAGCAAGACCCTGTCTCAAAAAACTAAAAAATCCTCTTCAAAAAAAAACTTGATATGTTGTGGTCAAAAACATGGAATGGTGACTACCCTCGAAAAACTGTTATAAGCATACCATTGTCTATTTTGCCAAAACCTTTAACTTTTGCCAACATTCAAAATACTTGATATCACAGTCAATATTTAACTACTGAATAAATATTTTTAGTTGAATTAAACGCATACTGGCTTTCCAGTATAGGCCTCCAGTTCCCTCTTCATAATCCTCATCGCAATATGAACTACCTAGAAATATGAGCTTATTGACGAGGCTTTAACAAAAGGTATCTATGTCCATCAGGGGAATAGTAACCTGAATAGAAATCACTATCCAATTTATAAAACGAGTATTTTCCTTTTCAGATGTCAAAATAATATTTTGTTACTTTGGACTGATTCCCTTTAAAGTCGGAAACTGTATGTAGTCTGAGGTATGAACTAGCAAAAAAAGCTTTTCTTTTCTTTTCTTCTTGTCCTTTCTTTTTTTTTTTTTTTTTTCTTTTTTTTCTTTTTTTTTGAGACGGAGTTTCACTCTTGTTACTCAGGCTGGAGTGCAATGGCGCGATCTCGGCTCACCGCAACCTCCGCCTCCTGGGCTCAGGCAATTCTCCTGTCTCAGCCTCCTGAGTAGCTGGGATTACAGGCACGTGCCACCATGCCCAGCTAATGTTTTGTATTTTTAGTAGAGACGGGGTTTCACCTTGTTGACCAGGATGGTCTCGATCTCTTGACCTCGTGAACCACCCGCCTCGGCCTCCCAAAGTGCTGGGATTACAGGCTTGAGCCACCGCGCCCGGCCGTCCTTTCTTTAAATAAGCAAAAAGAAGATTTAATGAGTGAAGTGTACAAGCTCAATGTTTTGGGTTTGTAATGTTAAACCAGAGTTTTAAAAAAGCTCCTTTTTCTCTTGAAAGTTACAATTTCCTAGTGAGATCCCATCTCTACACAAAAAAAAAAAGAAAAAAAAAAATCAAACAAATAGCTGGATGTCGTGGCACATGCTTGTAGTCCCAGCCACTTGGGAGGCTGAAGTGGGAGGATCAGTTGAGCCCAGGAGGTTGAGGCTGCAGTGAACCATGACTGCGCCACTGGACTTCAGCCTGGGCAACAAAGCAAGAGTCTGTCTCCAGAAAAAAAAAATAAAATAAAAGAGAAAAAAGTTACACTTTCTTATATAAACATTAAAAATTACTTTGTAGCAGCTGCTTTCATTAATAGAATAACTGCATTGTTGTGGAAGACAAGTATTCAGGCTATTTCAATCTCAAAGGGAATAGTAACTTGAATTAGGCTTTGTCAGGTCCTGGAAAAACATGATAATGGGAATAATTGGGTGCTAATCCTCACCGTACAGCACCTACCCAAGTGGGCACAGGGCGGTTAGGTGTAGACACAGCTTAAAACCAAAAGTTCTTGTTTCCTCTCTTCTGCCATGGCATCAATGCTCTTCAAGGGAGTTCTTCATTTTGGGAAATAGCACTTGAAAAACTAGGGAGCAGTAAGGTAGACTGGCTGGAACCTGAAGATACTAAGATCTGAGAGGAGACAATAGGAGCCAAAACTAAGATTAGGAACTGTTAATGTAGCTCAAGCTTCTGAACTGGAAGTGCACATCAAAATATAATCTGAAGTAAACTTTTATTTCTCTAACAGCTTTATTGAGATATAATTCGTATACCATACAATTCTCCCATTTAAAGCGTACAATTTGAGGATTTTAGTATATTGCCAGTCGTGCATCCACTGCCATAATCAACTTAAGAACATTTTTAATACCCCAAATAGAAACTTTATACCCTTTAACTATTATCCACCAATCTCCCTCTTCCTCCAACACCTGCCAACCACTAATCTGCTTTCTGTCTCTATGGATTTGCTTATTCTAATGTGTCATATAAATGGAATCATAGAATATATGGCCTTTTGAATCTGGCTTCTACCACTTAGTGTAATACCTCCGTGGTTTATCCATGTTGTAGTATATATGTCAGTCCTGTTTATGGATAAATAGTATGCCATTATATGGATACGCCACATGTTGTTTACCCCTTCATCTGTTGATGAACATGTAAATTGCTTCCACCTTTTAGCTGATGTGTTTTTAAGGTATTTAGATAGCGATTTAAGGTATTAAGATAGCGATTTATTAATTAGCACCCAAAATCTGGTCCATAACAACTCCAGAAGGATTATTGGGAATGTTTCCTAAAACAAGCTGCCATTTAATGAATTCATTTCTGAGGGTGTGATAATTTCTTCCTTTCTTTCTATTTGTTGTGAGATGGAGTCTTGCTCTGTAGCCCAGGCTGGAGTGCAATGACGTGATCTCAGTTGCTCACAGCAACTCCACCTCCAGGGTTCAAGCAATTCTCCTGCCTCAGGCTCCTGAGTAGCTAGGATTGCAGGCACCTGCCACCACACCTGGCTAGTTTTTGTATTTTTAGTAGAGATAGGGTTTCACTGTATTGATCAGGCTGGTCTAAAACTTCTGACCTCAGGTGATCCACCTGCCTTGGCCTCCCAAAGTGCTGAGATTACAGGCATGAGCCACTGTGCCCAGCCCAAATAAACTCTTTTTGCATGCCAGCCCCTGTGCTAGATGTTGGGCTTATTGACCAAAATGGAATATGTCCCTGATTTCAGGTAGAAACAGTACTGAAAGAGAGAGAGATGGGGAGATAGTGTTTCCTTCTATAATGGGGTTCCCATCTTCTTCCTCTATCTTTGTTGGCCTGCTAGAGAACTGGTCAAAGGTTTAGCTTGGTTGAGAGAAGGTGTCAACCTAAATAATTACATAGGAACATTTGGCTTGACTTCTATGCCTGGACTTATTAGATTTAATAATATATGGTACCCTGAGCATGGTGTGCAGATGTAAAATCAAGTACAATTAGAGTTGGGGTGAAAATGTTTGATATTTTACAATTAAAGATTTTTCAGGACAAGAAATCAAAATAGCTATGCTCCTGATAATGTGCCAAGGAAGGAGCCCGAGAAAACGCTAACCAAAAGTAATCTAAATCTCACTTTGTTCATGTTAACTTCTTCGTTTTGGAATTTCAACTACTTAATTATAATCCCGAAATTGTGTTTGATTCATTCTTGACAAGACCATATGTGCCTGTTTTGCCGGATTCTAGTAAAATAGATATTCCGTGCCATGCTTCACCACTCTGCCATTTGTAAAATTAGCAATTTCAGGGAAGCAAAAGGCTACTTGCCATTTTGCTGGATCAGCACCTCATTTGGTCTGCCTGCATATGCTGTGAGTAGAATTAAAGAATGCACAATTTTGTCTCTAGATAAATAAATTTGAATGCAAAATAGATGCAAAGCTGTGTCTTGAGAGACAGGGTTCATTTAAATCTCAAACTAGCTCTCATATCAGAAATGTAGTGCTTGGGCTTAGATAAAGGCTTCCTTCTGCTCTGGAAGTGTGCTTTAAGGACGAGGGAATATGTCCACCAAGTGGGTAGGCTAGCACCAATTTTCTCTCCTCCAAAGGACAATGTTAATTATGTGACTGCCCTTCGTTAAATTCCTTATAATTACTTATGTGTATGTGGAGCTTTAGACTTTGGAAATACTTCCACATACATCTCCTCATTTAATTTTTTATTTTCTGAAACAGGGTCTTACTCTCTTGCCCAGGCTGGAGTGTAGTGGCATGATCACGGCTCACTGCAGCCCTGTCTTCCCAGGCTCAAGTGATCCTCTCACCTCAGCTTCCTGAGTTGCTGGGATTACAGGTGCCTTCCACCACTCCCGGCTTTTTTTCTCTTTCTTTGTTTCTTTTCTTTTCTTTTCTTTTTTTTTTTTTTTTTTTTAAGTAGAGAGGATTTCACCATGTTGCCCAGGCTGGTCTCAAATTCCTGGGCTCAAGCAATCTACCTACCTTGGCCTCCCTCAGTGCTGGGATTACAGGTGTAATTCACTGCACTGGCCATCATTTAATCTTTGCAATGATCCAGCAGTGCATAATGAGAAAGGATTATGCTAGTCACTGTGCAGATGCAGAAGCTGTAATTAAGAAACTTGCCCTTAGCCACACACCTCAGACATGGTAGAGCTGGCATTGATGTTAGTCCTTCTGGCACCCATCGCAAGGTCCTTTCCACTGCCCCTATGTATTGGGAGTCACCTTAGGATTGTCACGCTGTCTAGTATGCAAGGGTCTTTGTCCTGAAAGCACACTTCCAGACCAAAGTCCCAGTTAGAGTCCCTAAGAACCTGCAGGCAGTGGCATTCATAGGCAGGAGCAAAGGGAAAGGTAATTAAAACTGGGAGGAACAGAAATCTATCGTCCTCAGCTTTTCCCCTCTTTTCCCTAGCTGGGACTACTTCCTTCCACTTCACTGAGAGTGAGAGGGAAATGGACGGTGCTGAAGTCTTTCCCCCATCACCTACGAACCACTCGTCTGCTTCTGTCTCTATGGATTTGCCTATTCTGATATTTCCTATAAATGGAATCATGCAATAACACGGTCTTTTGTGTCTGGCTTCTATCAACTTAGTGTAATGTCTCCATGGTTTATCCACGGAAGGCTGTGAGTGTTTCAAAGCAGCTCTTCACATTCTTCTTACCATTCTTTGGCTGCACTAATAGGGACTGAAGGAATGTGGAATCCTCCCTGTGACAGAGATCTGTGTGCCCCTACTCCCAGAGCTGCTTAGGAACCACAACCAACGTGCTCAAAGTCCTTCCCTACGAGAGGTTGTGATTCTTTAGTGAAATTTACATGTATCTTTCCTCGCTTGCTGGACTTCTAAATAGTATAGAGAACAAGGACCTTGAAGTCAGAGTGACCTTTTTTTTTTTTTTTTTTTTTTTTTTTTTTTTAATGAAACAGTTTCACTGTGTCCCTCAGGCTGGGGTGCAGTGGTGTAGTCTTGGCTCACTTCAACCTCAAGCTCCCCAGGCTCAGGTGCTTCTCCCACCTCAGCTTCCCAAATAGCTTGGACTACAGGCGCACACCACCACGTTTGGCTAACTTTTGTATTTTTTTTGGTAGAGACAGGGTGTCTCCATGTTTCCCAGGCTGGTCTCAAACTCCTGGGCTCAAGCAATCCACCCACCTTGGCCTCCCAAACTGCTGGGATTACAGGCATGCACCACCGCACCCAGCCTCAGAGAGACCTTTATTCAAAGCACCTCTGTGACTTCTTAGCTGTGTGACCTTGATCAACTTAATATTTAAGGCTCAGTTTTCTCATCTGTAACATGGGGATAATATCCTCTACCTCACAGGATCCATGTGAGGATGTTATGAGATAATGCTGGTAGCATGGGGCCCGGCATGTTGCACTTACCAGTGAGAGATATTATTTTAAAGAAATTATCGAAGCTTAATAATACTTACTGCACATGTTCAAGGAAAGAGAGGGTACAGGAGGATGGTTAGGGTCAAGGATGAGGCACAGTTCTGAGAATCCTCTCGAAGTTTTCACTCTGCTATGTGGAGACTGACTGCTTATGGATCTGCAAATCACATCTAGCTTGTTTCTGTTCTCCTTATGAAAGCTTGTTAACTATAAATATTTCCCATCCCACCTACTGAATTCCTACTGCCACCTGGAAACTATTTTCCTCGTTTTAATTCTTACTGCTCTTGATGGTACCGTAACTGAGTCTGGCTGAGGGTATGCTCTAAGTACCTACCATATGCTTTCAATAAAAAGAGAATGACTGTGCTCTGATTGCACCGAAAGTGGCAATCACACATGGACTGGTAAATTTAATGGGGGTGTTTTCTAAGAAACTTTCATTTGGACTTCCAGTGCTCATCACATTAAATGTAATGATCAGGTTGGAACAGCAGTGTAGCTTTGAAATAAACAAAGGTCCATTCACCAAATAGGCCCTAACTGAAACAGAGGTGTCCAGCCAGATGGTCACTATTAAAGTCAATAGGTTTTCCATGGCAAGTGGAGCCCTGGGTTCTGACAACTACTTTCAACCATTCCCCGCATGTTGGCCTACTGATGCAGTCCCAACCCATGGAGCAAGCGCAATAGAGCTGGTAAGGTCCCTGAAAGGGACAAGAGATGCAAGAATCCTTTGGAGACAAGTACCCCCTGTTTCATCAGTGGGGGCAAAGCACTAACACACTTCTTATTTTCTTCAGCCTACTTTAAGTAACTGAGCGCTTAATGTAAATCCAAAGTGCTAAGATCATAGAAAGAAAGGGAAAATTTAGGGTGGAGGTGAAAGGGGTGGATTTCTAGGCACACTGCATTATATGTATTCTTTGAGCCAGAAGACTTCAGTAGTCCCTAATTAGCCTGCCTGCTTGTCCTCAGCAAGAAGATTCTGGGAAGGTAAATGCACCCTGACTGAAGCGCGGTATTGAGCTCAATTCAAAGGAATAAAAGTAACTTCAGTTTCAAGAAGTCCATAGCCCACAAGGTGCTAAAAAGACACAAAGATTCAATTAATCTGCCATGCCCTTTTTTCTGGATTATAGTGGAAGTACTTGGTGGATGGAGAGAGCTACGTTACCTGGTGGGAAAAAAAGCATGCTAAGCTCAACGCTAAGTCATAGGGATGGAAGCTGCAATGCCAAGCCCTTTATATTTTCCAAGTCAGGTGAAAGCTCCAGCCTTCCAACTGCCGAACTGCAGCTTGATTAGCTTACCACCCTGTAAAAAGTGCTTGCCAAGAACACCATCACTATTGGAATTCCGGCCTTTCCCCTGTCTGAAACTTGACAGGGAGAATGGAATTCCATTTAATACTTAACTGTGTAAACGTAGAGCTGTCACTTCAGGACTGAGTCCGAACAGGGGTTTGGACCTAATTCCTTTTCTCTAGTGATGGCGGTAGAGTGTGTGTATGCACATGTGTGTGCATTAGGAGAAGGAGGCGATGGGGAACAAGAGGAAAGTTTTCATTTGTTCCTCTGAAAGAGGAGCCGATCTGAGTATTGATCTAGTTGACCATCTAGAAAGGGCAACAAGAAACGGAGTCAAGTTGAGGCCGAGCGCAGTGGCTTATGCCGTTAATCCCAGCACTTTGGGAGGCTGAGGTGGGTGGGTCACTTGAGGTCAGGATTTCTATACCAGCCTGGCCAATATCGTGAAACCCCGTCTCTACTGAAAAAAAAAAAAAACAAAACACAAAATTAGCTGGGCATAGTAGTGCACGCCTGTAATCCCAGTTACCTGGGAAGTTGAGGCAGGAGAATTGCTAGAACCTGGGAGGTGGAAGTTGCAGTGAGCCCAGATCACACCACTGCACTCCCGCCTGGGTGACAGAAAGAGATTTTGTCTCAAAAAAATAAAAAATAAAAAAGGAGCGAAGCTGAAAGAAGGGGGTAGGGTAGGAGAGTCCCATTCATAAGGAGAGAGCTGCTTTTCCTTTCAGTACACCCCGTATCTCTGCAGTGCTGGATGCTCTCAGGAGGCACTGCCTGGGCACATGCAAGGAAGGAAGCAAAGGGGCACCTACTGCATATTGCTGTTTGGAACCTCAGAAGGATGAGCATTACCATAGAAGTCCAGAACTTTAGTAACTTGAACAGGAATGCAGATGTTGAGATTGAGATTTCCATCCAATACCCATTCCACCAACCAGGAAACCGAGGTCCAGAGAGGAACAGGGACCTCCTGGGGTCACTCAGCAGAATAGCCAGCAAGGATCCTTGTCTTCCTGTTCACAAGTCAATGCCTGTCTCACCAAGCCATACCGCCTTTTGGTGATCTATGATTTTTAGCATGTTACTTTTCTTTGTATTTTTGAAAGTGCAGTCGCTGATGTACTACTCATTCAGGCTTCACAGCACATTGATGTATTCCAGTATTGTCCTATCTGTGCTACTTTATAAAAAATGTCCCCTGAAGCATGTCAAAACATATAGTTAGTTATTTTAAAGAGAAAAAAAAGGCTGAGTAAACCTCTACAGAAAATATCTTTTGAGTTCACAAAATTAAAATTGGATCCTGTTAAAATCAAATCATTTAAAAGGCAAGAGTTTGGCTTTAGGCTGATCTCAAGTCCAAGGCTGACGAACCTCCAGATCTGATGGAGCTACCACCATCCTGCTACAATGTCCCAAGCTCCTACACTTCCAAAGTACTCAGGGGACAGGGTTGCATATCTTCATAGTAGCACTTATCTTAGGGTTTTATAATGATCTGTTTACTTCTTTTCTTCCCTAGCTGACTGTGATTACCTTAAGGCTGAGAATTCCCTCATGTCTGAGTCCCCAGAGCCTTGCAAGGAGGCCTGACCCAGGGTAATTGCTCAATAAATGTTTGTGAAATAAGTTATTAGAATAGCATTATTCCACTTAACAAAGTCCTACCTATGTTGCCCAGGCTGGTCTCGAACTCCTGGGCAGAATCCTTAAGAGGAAGAGCAGCACCATTAACAAGAGGAGTTTTTAGGCTTTAGAAGTCCTTTCAGAAAAACTGATGGTTAAATTTTGGGAAATTGCAGTGTTCCTAACTGCACTTATCTGATTAAAAATGTCTCTAATGAGACACTAATTAGGTGTAGTGCTATGGAGTAGAACAGTGTTATCCCATGGAAGCCCCTAAATCCTGATGTCCGGGTCACTTAATTTCATCCAAGACATTTTTAGTGTCAATTTCCCCATAAATCATCATGCTTTTACTTTTCGAAAACTTTTTTGAGACAGGGTTTTGCCCTGTCATCCAGGCTGCAGTGCAGTGGTACAGTCACTGCTCATTGCAGCCTCAACCTCCCAGGTTCAAGCAATCCTCCCACCTCAGCCTCCCAAGTAGCTATAATACAGTTGTATGCCATCATGCCTGCCTATTTTTTTTTTGGTAGAAACAGGGGTGTGGGGAACATTCCCGTGTGAGACCCCCAAAAGGCGTGGGTCTCACTATATGGTGAGTTTGATCCCAAACACAGTTTCCTACTGGAGGCAGTCGAGCTATCCGAAAGAAGTAACTGAAAGATAGATGATCAGTTTCTAATATCAACCACGATATCGTTCGGGCCTAAAACTATGCAGTGCTGCTAGACTGAGTGACTCCCTACCAGCAACCAGTTTCTGCTTTTAACTTTTAATAGCTTTAACCTTTTCTTTACTTGCCTGACTGCCTTGTACCCTAGATAATGGTTTAACTGTGGGGATATTTGCAAAGCAAATGCCACCATATGGGATGGCTTTGATCCCTGACTCAGAGACTCCTGAATGGGGGAGTTGAGATAAGTTGAGTCAGGAGCAGACAAAGGAGAATCTGGTTAAAAGATACTCTGATGAGCAAAACCAGAAAATCTTTTCACATCTCAGTTCTAAAACAAGATCAAACCAGAGATACCTGCAGTCAGGAGGAATAATGTCTGGATGTAAACAAGCTTTGCGATCACAGGAAATTCTGTTACTTTTTACAACCACTGATTGTGTATCTGACTTCTCTATTGTATAGGCCATGTAAGGTATACATTTGCATTTCCTCTTGCAACCACTGATTGTGTATCTGACTTCTCTCTTGTATAGGCCATGTAAGGTATAGATTTGCATTTCCTCTTGCGATGACGTAAACCAGAGCAAAGAAAGTGTATTTATTCCTGGCCTTTGAAAAATAAAGCCTGCTGTTTAGGCACGGCCTATCAGCCCTCCAGACGCCTCACTTTCTGTTTCCCTTTCTTCCACACACTCTCTCTTCCAGGTATTGGGACCCTCTTGCAGGTCGAGAGACCCCCGGCAGACGTGCCTACCCGTCCCGACAGTCGCCGACACGGGGGTCTCACTATGTTGCCCAGGCTTGTGTCAAACTCCTGGGATCAAACAATCCACCTACTTTAGCCTCCAAGGGTGCTTGGATTACAGGTGTGAGCTGCTGCACCCAGCCCTCTTTTACTTTGGGGCCATTGAATCTGCTTCTGCCACACAATGGTTTCATGAGCAGTATGTATGACAGGATAACCTCTCTGAGCCCCACTTTTTCATCTGGAATGTGGGGATAATATCATTACCAACCAAACAGGATTATGGAGATGATTCAATGAGGTAATATGTGTGAGATGCCTACTGCACTTGAAAAGTTCTCAATAAGTCTAACAATTTATCTTCTTCTCTTGTAAATACTCCACAGGACACACTGTTCTCTTTACCTGCTGGCAAAGGTGGAACTAAAAAGTGAACAATAAGGAGCCGCAGTGGCTCAGGCCAGTTGTCCTTGCGCTTGAGGCAAGGTTATGCGTTCAAAGCCAACCTCGGTAACATAGGAACCTCTCATTCATTTAAAAAAAAAAAAAGTGAACAATAAAGTTGAAAATGAGGTAAGACGTGCAGAAGGACCAATTCTCAAGAGTCTGGAACATGCCAGAAGAGTGCTGTAGAGCAGGAGTCCCCAAGCCCCAGGCCATGGACCAGTCCACACAGCAGGAGGTGAGTGGAAGGTGAGCCAGAAAAGCTTCAACTGTGTTTATAGTCATTCCCTATCACTTGCATTATCACCTGAGCTCCGTTCTGCCTCCTGTCAGATCAGTAGTGGCATTAGATTCTCATGGCAGTGAAGACCCTATTGTGAACTGCACATGTGAGGGATCTAAGTAGTGCACTCCTTATGAGAATCTGATGTCGGAATATCTGTCACTGTCTCCCATCACCCCCAGATGGGACCATCTAGTTGCAGGAAAACAAGCTCAGGGCTCCCACTGATTCTACATTATGGTGAATTATATAATTATTTCATTATATATTACAATACAACAATTATCAAAATAAAGTGCACGATAAATGTAATGTGCTTGAACAATCCTGAAACAATTCCCCGCCCCCTAAGCCCATGGAAAAATTGTCTTCCGTGGAACTGGTCCCAGTGCTACAAAAGTTGGGGACCACTGCTGTAGAGCACCTCACTCCCACCATCCCTTATATTGACTGTTGCCCCACATGCCTGCCTCATCCCCAAAAACCCATCTTTTTTTTTTTTTTTTTTTTTTTTTTTTTTTTTTTTTTTTTTTTTTTTTGAGACAGAGTCTTGCTCTGTCGCCAGGCACCAGGCTGGAGTGCAGTGGCGGGATCTTGGCTCACTGCAACCTCCACCTCCCAGGTTCAAGCTATTCTCCTGCCTCAGCCTCCTGAGTAGCTGGGAGAACAGACATGCGCCACCACGCCCAGCTGATTTTTATATCCCAAAACCCATCTTGCTATGGAGAACTCCATCATAACATATCTGCAATTGTCAGCTCCAGAAGGAATACGTGCTGACTGGCTGGTTTCTAACTGGGTGGCAGGGTTTGACTTTGTGCCCCCACCCAAATCTTATCTCAAATTGTCATCCCCAGATGTTGAGGGAGGAACCTGTTAGGAGGTGATTGGATCATGGTGGCGATTTCTCCCATGCTGTTCTCGTGATAGTGAGTGAATTCTCGTGAGATCTGATGGTTTTATAAATATTTGGCAGTTCCTCCTTCACTTTCTTCTCTCACCTAGTCCCATGTAAAACGTGTCTGCTTCCCCTTCCACCATGATTGTAAGTCTCTTGAGGCCTCCCCAGCCATGCAGAACTTTGAGTCCATTAGACTTCTTTTCTTTATAAATTACCCAGTCTCAGGCAGTTCTTTATAGCAGTCTGAAAACCAACTAGGTATTGTTCCTGACTCCTCATTCTCGTGTTTCAAGGGATATACCCAGAAGCCCATGACACAGGAACTTGGCTCTTGCCTCCTGGGATAAATTAACCAACTGGAAGAATAGCCTATACTGTAGTTACAATATCCACCTATTTTCTTGCTCAGTCCCATTTGCAGCTTACTCATTCTCTCTCCCTTCTCTTGTGTTGGATTCATTTTATATTCTTTGATTAGTTTCACTGCCTTGAAAATTGAGTATTGATTATGAGATAAAGTATGGAAAGAAACATGAACATTTTTTACTTGAAAGAGGACTTGGCAGGATTGTCCTCTGATGGATTACACAGTGAGCTTCCTAAAGGCAAACCACGCTCCAGGCCAGTAGGGTTGCAGCACCAGGTGGATGCTATCTGTTTCCTTCCTCCCTTGGCCCAGCAAGGGACTACAGCTTAAAATGGCCTTCTCTTGCCACCAATCTCCACTGTCCCAGAGAACTTCTGCTGCCTGTACTCAAGCGTCTAGCACTGTCAAGCTCATTGCACAGTAGTCAGAATAAAAACATTAAATGCATATATCCTCAAAGGATTTGAAACAAAGGATGCTTCTAGGATGCCCTGTGAAACCATCCTGCCAAGTAAGGATTCCTACTATTATTTTAAAAATTGATACCTAAGGGATCCAATTAAACACATAGCTTTTGTTTTCTTATTGACAGCAAAAATGATCTAACAGATAAATACAGGTTGAAATGTTTATCCTCTCCAGGGAAAATATTAATGTGAAGCTGTAAGGTAAATGGTGGGATTTTTATAGAGGTCTAAGGAGTTCATAGATTTTAATGGGGAGCTGTTCTGAATGAATGCAATTAACACTGCTTGTAATATAAAATACCTGTATAACATATAATTAAATAAATCAACTCATTAATGAAAGCCTGTGTGAAAGGCAGGTGATGATGACAAGGAAAGCTATAAATGGTACTACAGAAAACTACCATGATATTGCTACAGCCCACGGTAAACTAACCAAGTGAGAAGAGAAAAATGAAACCTTGGATATGCAAAAGTAGTGACAGTCACTTATGTAATCTGCTTATTGTTTTTGCCTAAAACCAGGGCAATACAAGGATAATAACAGATCTCAATAGGTTTGTGCCATAATTCATTTGTCATCAGTTGTTTTGGACTTGAAGAGAAGCCCAGATTCATCTTTCCTCTGTCCTCACAGTGTGTGGTCTTCTCATGCAGCAAGGCTGCCTGCCTTTTCAATCTCGCAGATGAAAGGGACACTGTAAAGTAGTAACACTTTTCCAGAAAAATACATCTTCATTCTAAAATAAACTTTGAGATTCTACAAACAGAGCAGAGCAGCTATTTTTCCTAGAAGAAGGCTCATGGCTAAACTTCTGGAGGGGCTAATGAATACTTCAAAGGCCAGCGATAACGTGAAAATGTACTCAGATACTGCCTGGGAACAGTGGGGCACCAGGAATGCACGTTCACTTCTGCCTCTCTTTGCATTCGAAAACACCAAACTGAGCTCTTGTGATTTGTCCAGGCTCAGGAAACTTTCAGTGTCAGGAAGAGTGGCTTCAGATCTGCCTTATAAAGATTGGAACCAGGACTGAAGAAAGCCTGATGGGAGGAGAGCAAGCAGAAGCGGGATAAGGGGCTCAAACGCTCTCCTTTCACTGCAGTCATCAAGCCAAGTTTGGGTTCTCCTTAGAGAAAATTGCCTTGCTAATAAACTTAATCTCCCCACCCCCATTCTCTCGTTCCTTAGGAACACTTCGGTCAACAGGGCTACTTGACGACAGCCATGAGAAGGAGGCCAGGTAAAAGGGACATGTCTAGGAAGTCAAGACAGGCCCAAGACCAGCCCTGCCCAGTTACAGATGTTCTGTCCAGTTCCTTCCAGACCTGAGGCTCTCTACTTGGTTAGCTAAGCAGCCAACTTCTCTCCTTAGTTTGCCCCTCAATGCCCCCCACGAGTTGTAACTTCCTTGCTTACTTTTCCCAGTCTCTTCGTTTTCCTAGTCTCCCAGGACATAGCTCCCTTTTACCTGCTTTCCTAGTTAATTCCTTTACTTCTAGTTCTCCAGCTTTGCCACATCTGCAAGATATGGCCTAATGGATATCCACCCAAGAGAAGGGCCCTCTAGAAGCTGACATGCATGGTGCAGAAAATGGGGTATGAAGGTGGCAGATATACTTTATTTTGTTTTATTTTTTGAGTCAGTCTCGTTCTGTCACCCAGGCTGGAGTGCAGTGGCGCAATCTGGGATAGCTGCAACCTCTGCCTCCCGGATTCAAGTGTTTATCATGCTTCAGCCTGCTGAGTAACTGGGATTACTGGTGCCTGCCACCATGCCTGGCTAATTTTTGAATTTTAATAGAGATGTGTTTTCCTCATGTTGGCCAGGCTGGTCTCAAACTCCAGGCCTCAAGTGATCCACCTGCCTCAGCCTCCCAAAGTGCGGGGACTACAGGCATGTGCCACTGACCCTGGTCTTCAGATGCATTTTAGAATTTCAAAAATTTCTTACAATTGCCAGCTGCTGTCCTGGAAAAGTGACTTCCTGAGCCTCAGCTTCCCTGTCTATAACATACATATACAAATAGTAATCTAGCTCAGAGAATTATGGATAGCATTACGTGAAATAATAGGTGTGAGCCCTCTGCACAATGCCTGGCACATAGGCAGTACTAAAAAAAAAAGATCATTTTTATTAATCGGCAGGTGTGACTTTGACACATACTTCCATGGGCAAAGAAACAGCCTAAAAACAACTCTCCCTGACGATGGCCGGGCATAAAACTCCAGGTTGTTATTTTTATTATTAAATCAAAACCATATTGATAATTTATATATGGAAATCAATGATGAACTGAAATAATTGGCTTTATTTACACCTTTGAGCCTATGCCTGTTATAAAAGTGTAACTTCAGTGAATAAATATGGCAAAAGGACTATTGACAGAAGGTTTTCTCCCTTAGGCTTCTTCCCTGAACTCAGGAGGCTGAAAGATTCTGGTGGGAGTTCCCAGCTCAGTGACACTGCCACGACTGTCTCTTATTGGCATATCCATTCCCACCATCCACTGCTTAGAACCCTGCCCTGAGCAAGTGTGAAGACACCTGGGCACCACACACCACCTAGCTCAGAGGAAACACATGCACCAGAGGCTGGAAGGCCCAGTGCTCTTCTTGGCCTCATCTTGAGGAAAAAGGCAGAAGCCCACAAGTTGCTACACTACATGGTGTCAGCATCTCTAGCCATGCCCACTGCTCTTCTCCTGCTTCACTCATTCATAATAAAAAGTAGGGAAAGGCATAGTGGTTCACACCTGTAATCCCAGCACTTTGGGAGGTTGAGGCGGTAGGATCACTTGAGCTCAGAAGTTCAAGACCAGACTGGGCAACATGGCGAAACCCATCTCTACAAAATAAAAAATTGTAAAAAATTAGTTAGGTATAGTGGCATGTGCCTATACCACTAGAGTGGCATGTGCCTATACCTCCCAGCTACTTCGGAGGCTGAGTGCGAGTACTGCTTGAGCCCAGGAGATTGAGGCCGCTATGAGCTGAGATCAAACCACTACACACTAGCCCAGGCAACGGAACAAGACCCAATGTCCCAAAAATGGAGGAGAGAAAGAGAGAGAAAAAGAGAGAGAAAGAAAGGAAAAAAGAAAGAAAGAAAGGAAAGAAAGAAAAAGAAAGAGGAAAGAAGGAAAGAAAAAGAAAGAAAGAGAGAGAAAGGAAGAAAAAGAAAAGGAAAGAAAGAAAGAGAAAGAAAGAAAATGAAAACACAGGGCACTGGCTTCATTACTTTACTGAAGTGGTAGTTTGGACATTCAAATTGGTTTTTCCTTAAAGCAACTTGTTGAGATAGGCAGATTTACACCCTATATAACCTCAACAAAATGAAAGTCCACAGCTACAGTATACAAAGAGGAAATTCTGATATATGTATGTATAGCTACCAACTGTCACTGTCGAGAGATATTCAGTGTGCCTCTCAGAGGACAGTAAGAAGGGAAAGGCAGGCTAGAAGGTGAAAAGAGCCAGGACCAGCCCTGCAAAGAAGGTTCAAATACGAAACCTCAGGGTGTGAGTCAAGACTGTTTGGTAGACTGTAGATCTGGTGACCTTGGAGTGCCAATTCTACACACACGTGGCCACCTTTGGCCTTAGCTGATCTTTGTCAGTTTGGTCTGCTGGTGGTACCCAGAAGTACGGGGCACAACATGGGCAAATCAAATGTTAAAAAGTACATCTCTTCTTATGACCAGTCCCTTAAGAGTGAAAGCCCAAATTATAGGAAATGAGAGGAGGGGAGAAGTCTCAGGTCTGAGAGATTTTTCTCAGCAAGTTCTGGCCCAACAGCTCCTCTACAGCCTCCCTGCCTCTCCCATGTCCCTTGGGGCAAACCAGTCTCTGGCACTTCCCACCAGCAGCTTCCTCAGCCTCTTCCCTGACAGAGACACCCAGATTGGTTTATCAGCACAGCTCAGCTAAACACAAACCTTCCCCTAGGAGACCAGACCTCCAGATGTACCAAGTGCCAATTATACCTCATCCCTACTGCCAAGGCATCTCACTGGGACCACAGGCCAGGCACAAGATGAATCTGAGGACCAGAACTCCAGAGCTTTTAGCTCCTATAAGGGAAAAAACTTCCGCCCCCACTTTCAGAATCCAAAAGTGGGCATTACGTTTGTGTGTCTGGATGGCTGCACATTTTGTAAAGCATATGAAATTTAATATCTGACAGGTATTCAAATCTAGTTCCAGTGCACAAACACCCACTAGAGGCCACCTTGGTTGAATAGATTGAGTAGACTAGGCTTATTACACAATGTTTTGCCTTCAAACAGGATATTATATCTACATCAGCAAGGAGATGTTAATATCAATATCATTCCCTCAGATCTACAGGCTCCTTCCAATCTTGATATTCTAAGATTTTATACTTCTCTACAGAGATTGACTTTGGGGAGAGAACAGGGTGTTATGGTGGTATTTGCTGAGATGAGACTCTGCCTTGGTATACCACATTCAGAACCAACCTCAGAGTCCTGATACACTAATATAAGCAATTCAATTCATCTTACAAGGAGAAACTAATCATCCATTCTCTCCTCCTTGCAGAGAAGGTACTAATAGAGGAAAAGAAAACAAGAGAATCTGTAAATTCTCCTAACCAATATTGCTACTACTTTTAAATTCTTCCTGATCCCTCGAAGGCACAAAGTAAATCCTTCGCTAAAAGTGCCACAAAAGCCTCATCTCATTTGTCTTACACGGACTTGTGTAATTTCTTCCTTTGTAAATCACTTTCCACACACAAACATACACAATCAGAGTTTTGGAATAACAGTAATGATAACCTGCAAATAATTACTCAACTATCCCTCACAGTGATGTTCCAGAGATACGGCTAAATGTCTTAGGGCAGGCAGCTGGCAAGACAGTAAATATTCAGGCTGCCTAGGCCACAGAATCTCTATCATAACCACTGAACCCTGCTGTGGTAGAGCAAAAGCAGCCTAGACAATATAAAAATGAGTGAGCACAGGTGAGTTCCAATAAAACTTTATTTATGGACACTGAAATTTGAATTTCATATAATTTCCCTATGCCACGAAATAGCACTCTTCTTTTGATTTTTTTCAACCTTTTAAGCATGTGAAAATCATTGTTAGCTCACAGGCAGGCTGTGGGCCATGGTTTGCCAACGCCCGTCCTAGAGGAAAACTCATACCCCTAATTGAGAGAGTCAGTAAATTATCATAATTATGATGACATACCAGCTCATGGTATGTGTCAGGGATGAGGCTAAACTAGAGAAATGGGGTCTTTTTTGTTTGTTTAGTCTTCACAGCTAACTTATGTGATTGGGACTATTGTCTCCATTTTACAAATGAGGACACTGGGACACAAAAAAAGGTGAATGAGTTGCCCAAGACTGTACAGCTACTAAGTATTAGGTCTGTGCAAAAGTAACTGCAGTTTAAAACCGCATTTTATATCTCACAGGTATTAAAACCGCAATTACTTTTGCAGGGACCTAATAGCAGAGCCAGGATTGGAACCACGTCTGACTGACTCCAACGCCTGCGCTCCTTACCACTCTCTGTAGAAAGGGAGTGCCAAATCCACTCATTAAACTACCCTAATTATGTGAAATCTTGTCCCAGGAAGATGTGAATACAATGGCTCCAAATGAAAACAGTATCAGGTACACGAACTAGTGGGCCTGTGACAGTCACGATTCACTGAAAATCAAGTTGAAACAATTTTCATTACATTTTCAGCAAAGCCCTTAAAACGCTTGAACCTTCTCAAAGCTAAACTAAAATTACTAAAGAGAGCCTAAAGAATCAAGGGGGTCCGATGAGTAGAGCTGAAGGGAGAGGAGTGCTGGCGGGGAAAGGGAGGAGGAGGAAGTGGACAGTGTCAGGGCGCATGCTTATAGGGACTTATTTCTCTGTCTTTACTGAATTTCTGACACTCTTTATCGAGCTCAGGTCAGTGTAGGCAAAAAATGCTGAATGTGGCAAAATTGAAATGTTAACACCTTAAGAGACATAAAACGATTCCGGAAACAGCTGATAGATTCTTCACTGTGAGAAGCAAAAACTCTAGGAATAGAAAAGTCACGAGGCGTGATTTTGGCTGAAATGCAAGCCCTGCAAAAGGACACTAAGGAAAATGACTAAACGAAGAGGGTGCTGGGCATCAGAGCAAGACAGCGCTAGCACTGAACAGCTCCTGGGAAGATCATGTCGCAGCTGAGAGTGCTCTGGCTGGCATTCCCTCCAGAGGGCTGGGAGAGCCTCAGCAGCAGTGTTTGGCCATTACCTCCCAAAGGAAAGGCTCTTTCTGTGACAGCACACAAGGCTCCCTATAAGACAATTCCAATTTTGGCTGGTCGGATGCATTTACTTTCAAGCTAGATGTGTCTCTGCAGCCTTTCCTTGCCCGTCTGGAAATCTCGCCCTTGTGGAGCTGCTGAGAAAATGGCTTTCTCTGAAATCCCTGTTCCAGAAGATCAGGCAGGTGAATGAAAATCATTATCTGAGTGAGACACAGGATGAATAAAAACAAGAGCGATATACAAAAAGGGAGATGCTCCACTCAAAACCCCAACTACTCCCCAAAAACTTCTTTTCACATTTCCAAATGTCACACTCCACACTTAAATTAACATGCCTTTCTTCCTAACAGGGGAAAAAAAAAGTGTCCAATTTATTTTGATATTTCAAAATGTGCCTGTAATATAAATGATCATTGTAACCAAAATCCACAGGGCAAAAGAGATTATTTGATCTGGAAACTCTGAAGTCTTTATATCCCTGGCCCCATGTGTAGTGAGAGGTCACTATCAGGCTACCCCATTTGCCTGGACTCATGGCTCCACTTTCTACAGAATTTCAGCAATTGGAAAATCTAAATTGTTAAAGATAATCAGGAAAGAAAGCCTTTCAGAAGCAATAGATACTTTACAGAACTGTAGGAACCTATCATTGTTTTTGGGGTCAAATTCCTACCAACTAGAATAAGGACGACAAAAAAGTGGCATTAGTTTAAATTCAGGTTCCCAAAGAAAAACCCCACAAAAATGGTAAACGAAGAAATTGGAGCTAAATGGCTAAGAGACGCTAAATGACCGCCCCCAGTTCCACATGTGTGGAACGCATGTGCTGGGGATTCTCAGGTCAGTGCACTGGACCACAGCCTTCCCTCTAGAGGCTCTTGGTTGAGGCAAGGGTAGAGAATGATAATTGCACCACTGCCTCCACAAAACACTGCATTGGTGACAGTTACATCTAGTCCCAGATTTCACAAAATGTGTAGACTAGGGTTTCCACATCTCGTGCATCAAACGCAAGAAGTAGAAGGTGAGACTGGCATTCGTTTTTGTTGTTGTTGTTGTTGTTGTTGTTGTCGTTGTTGTTGTTGTTTGGGTTTTTCTTTGTTTCTTTTGTTTTTCCAAGACCGAGTCTCACTCACTTTTTCACCCAGGCTGGACTGCAGTGGTGTGATCTCTACCTCCCAGGTTGAAGCCATTCTCCTGCATCAGCCTACCAAGTAGATGGGATTACAGGCCCGTGCCACCACGCCTGGTTAATTTTTGTATTTTTAGTAGAGATGGGATTTCACCATGTTGGCCAGGCTGATCTCAAACTCCTGACCTTAGGTTATCCTCCTGCCTAGGCCTCCCAAAGTGCTGGGATTATAGGCGTGAGCCACCATGCTCGGAACTAGCATCACTTTTTAAACAAGCCCTGTAGGTGACTTTGATGCAGATGGTTCAGGGACCACACAATGAAGAACACTATTTACTTATCCTGCTCAATCAGAATCTCTGAGAGTGGATCCCAGCAATTGGCAGACATTCATTCAACAAATATGTTTTGAGTACTGACGATGTGGCTGGCACATGATTGGTATCAGAAATGCAACAGCATCGTGGTCCCTGCCTTTACTGAATTTGGGCTTTACCTGCAGGCCTCTAATCCCACATTTTAACTAAGGATCTGAGGAATGAAAACCTCATACAACTGGCTAAATAACTGAAGTTTCTTCTTATGAGTTCTTTTCTTTCCTGTCCATGTTCTCTTTGCTTGGATTACTATTCTAAGAAAGGTCTTGTCTAAGCAACAACCTCAATTTTATGATCCTATCACATGGCCCATAAACCACCTCGATGCTTCATTCCATTACTATGAGCTTCCCCAGGACAGAAATACATATTACAATGAGCAATGCAAAACAAATCAATAATACCTTCCTGACCTGCACTGAAAAATAACAACTTTATCAGCTTTAATTCAACTCCACTGTTCTTTGCAACAAGTAAATGATTATATGAGATTGTCTGAAAAGCAGATAGAGGGTTCATTTCAGCATCTGCCTCCAAGAGACCAAGAGGCCTGAATCATAAGCTGAAAATAAGGAAAAGAATAAGTGTCCCCTCCCCTGCTCAGTATTCAGTTTTCTGAATCTTCAATGACGCTGTTCCAATCTTGGTGTTAAGACACACTAGAGTAAAATTTCTGAAAATATTGTCAAGGGATAGCCTGCATCAGAATCACTTTAGGCTGGTCATGGGAGCTCAAACTAATATCTATTAACAAACCATCCCAAAACTAAGTGATTTAACATAACAACTATTTATTATTTTTATAGCCTATGAAGCATAATGTCTTCAAGGTGTCGAATGAAACATAATCCCAGTGATTTCAGAGGCCGAAATGGAAGGATTGCTTGAGGCCAGGAGTTTGAGACCAGCCTGGGCAACATAATTAGACCTCATCTTTATATAGCTTTTCTTTTTTTAAAAAAATAGCTAGGCACGGTGGTGCATTCCTGTAGTCCCAGCTATTTGGGAGGCTGAGGCAGGATTGCTTGAGCCTGGGAATTCGAGGCTGCAGTGAGCTGTGATGGCACCACTGCACTCCAGCCTGGGTGACAGAGTGAGACCCTATCTCAAAAAAAAAAAAAAAAAAAAAGGTAAAGGAAAAAGAAAGAAAAATAAATCACTTTGAGATACTTGCTAAATACGTAGATTTCGAGTCTTTACTGAAACCTGCTGTAGTAGATTACCTGCATTAGTAGGCCCAATCAGTGACCTCTCTATATGCTTGTTGTTGCCCTCTTTGTACACTCCTCCCACGCTGAATCTCAACTCAGACATGTAACTTGCTTTGGTCAGTGGGATGTTAGTAAATAAGACGCAAGCAAAGACACAAGCTCATGTGCATTTCTACTTGTTATCTCGTATTATTGTGTTTGCTTTTAGACCCCTGCCACACCACAAAAAAAAAAAAAAAAAAAAAAAAAAAAAAAAAAAAAAAAAAAAAACCTGGGCTGATGTTTCATGGATGAGAGGCCACATAGAGCAGATTAAAGTCATCCGAACAGAGGCCATCCTAGAAAAGCCAAACCCTGGTTAACCCACTGGCTAACTGCAGCTGAGTCCAGCTATGATCAGCCAACTCTGGCCCAGATCAGCAGAACCATCCAGCCAACTCATAGGCTATAAAAATAATAAACAGTTGTTATGTTAAAACTACTTAGGTTTGGGGTGGCTTGTTAACATAGCACAAACTAATTGATACACCTACTAAATTAGTTTGGTGGAAGGGATGATTTTGTAAATCCGCATTTTTAACAAGTTCTCCAAGTGATTGGTTCTCATCCATTTGCAAGTTCTATCATCATTTTGCCATTGTGTACACAGCAGTGAGAAAGAAAGTGATATGTCAACCGGCTTAAATGTAGTGCACACAAAGCCAAATCATAGTTCTCCTTAGAGGTATCTCTTATACAAGGTGTCTCCTCTGGATTTGCTACATGTCACCAGTGGGAAGAGCCACTACTCAAGGTTACAAACAACCCAGGAAACCCCAGTCAAGCTAAAACGGTGGCTCTAGAAGGATTTTTTTTTTTAATGGTGGTAAAACTTATTTTAAAATTTACTTTTTGTGTTGCTTCTACCTTTTGGCTACTGTGAACAATGCTGCTATAAACATGGGGCTGCAAATATCCCCAACCATTGCAAATACTTTCTTTCCTTCACTCCTACTGTTACCCTAGCCTGGAATGTCTTCTCTTACCCTCTTCAGTCTGATGAAATCCGGCTCACATTTCAAACCCAGGTCAAACGCTACAGCCTCCCTGAAGCCTTTCTGATAACCTTTATGCTTCATATATACTTTATTTGGGGTGCTTCCTGTTACTTGCCTTGATTTATAGCTACATATCCTTTCACCTTCCTTCCGACCTGACTGAACTTCTTAGGCATTTGAACTCTGTTTTAAACATCATTTTTATACCTAGCCCGTCACACTCAAAAATATATGTTGGAGGAAATGAAATAGAAACTATGTACGAGTACAGTCAGGATTTAAAACCAGAAGAACAAATGTTTAAAATATATTTAGGACGTTGTGAAATGTGTATTTTTATATTTAATAACTAGGTAATGAAATAATAGCAATCACTCTATGTAGCAATTATTCTGTGCCAAACGCTATTCTAAGTACTTTATATAGAAACTCATTTAATCTTCACAAAAGTCCTATAAAGTAGTTACAATGCTTCCCATTACTATTTCAAAACAACAAATGAGGAAAGTGAAGCTCAGAGAGGTTAAGTAACTTGCCTGAGGTCACACAGCCTATAAAAGGTAAGCTGAGAATCAAATCCATGCAGCCTTGCTCTAGAATCCATGCTTTCAACTGTTAATGTGCTCCAGAAGTTTGTATTGTAATTAACGTTGCAACAGGCTAAGATGGCAGAATACATTAGTTTTAGTCTTGGCTATGTTAACTTTTTTGTTCCTGTGCAAGTTATTTCCTGTTTTGGGGCCTCAGTTTCCCCATATGTGAAATGAGATTATAACTGATGATCTTCTTAGTGCCTCTCAATGTCAACATTCTATGATCCTATGATAAGTACACTTGATCTACCTGATGTCTCCTTCAATAGCTTGTTAATCTCTCAAAAGCAGGTACTGTGTTTTAGTCAAATTTGTATCCCCACAGTGGTTGCCTAGGGCTGTGGGCAATAGGGGGTGGGAAAGTGATGGCTAAAGGATGCAGAATTTCTTTCTGGAGTAATGCAATGTTCTAACATAGACTGTAGTGATGGTTTCACAACTCTGTGAATATACTAAAAATTTTTGAACTGTTCATTTTAAATGAGTGAATTGTGGTATATATATTATATCTCGATGAAGCTATTACCAAAAAAAATGTATCCCCAGGGCCCCGCACACAGTGTTACTCAACAAATGTTTTTTGAGTGATGAACAGTTGTACTACATAGCTTTTAAATCTTAAGATTCTGAGTCTATTAATGGAAGAATTTGTGTGTACTCACCAGTTCTTTGCATATGAACTGGCACTCCTAAAAGTGTTTTCTACTTGGCAGTTTAAATAACCCCTTTGCCAACTTACTTTCTTCTTGCCATAAACATTTCAGATTTGTTCTTCATACTGTCTGAATTATTAGCTTTTGAATTAATAGGGGCTCAATTAAAGAGGTTTAACTGTATTTCTGATAACAATAATCACGGCTATGCTGCCCACGAACAGATTAAACTAGTCCCCAAGATTCAAAGGTTATAAATTGCTCTGAATTCTTCAAGTGAGAGAACTAACAGGAAAAGATGGTGTCACTACTGTAATTAGTCTTCAGGTACAAAATTAGTAATTTGAACCAAATGGGTAGGGAGTGATTGTCAATGACTGTTTTCCACCTCAAAAGAAATAAAAGGAGCATATTAATTACTGGGAAAATAGTCTGAAGTTTGTGCAAGGGTCTCCTCTGGAGGGAAGTTTTCTCAAAATATTTTCTGGCTTATAATTAGCTCATGCATCTGATTAATTTACGAAAAAAGAAAAAAAATCTGAAAAACATCAACTTCGAGACCAAATGTTAAGCGACTATACTTGAGAAAATCCAGCTCCAAAGCCAGCAACTTTAGAGTTCACTGCCAACAAAGAGTAATGAAGCTTCCGGGCCCTAGGAAGTCTCGCTGCCAGCTGGGTTCTGTGCCTCAGTACAAAGAGGCCCATTAGGCTGAGAGGCAGGCAACAGAACCAGCATGGACTCAGGGCTCTAATCGGCGATGATTAGAGAATAAAATGAAAAGTGAAATAAGATCCCAGCAGGTAAAATTAGGGAAACAGTGGAAGCCACAAAGTTAAACTTTGGAACATGTAATCAAGGTGATTAAAAACTCAGGCTGCTCCACCTTGTTATTCACCAGCTTGCCAACTCACCGTACTCTCTTCATAATCACAGCCAATTTTTGCTCTGATTTTTTAGAATGCTCCATCCTAGACTCTTAACTACAGTCAACATGCATTGAAGTGGTTGAACAGGATTCGCATCTCCCCCTACCTTCCCCTCAATAAGCCTGGCATACCTTGTAGAGACTTACATTTGAATCTTGTCAATATGCAAAGGGTTTGGGTGGCTTCTGGTTGGTCACTTGGAAATAAGAGGCAGGGGAAATTACGCATAGTAATCAGGACATGAAACCACATAGATTCATGGGGCCTGCAGTTACCTAGCCCGTACTCAGGGGTACCTTATAATCAATTGGGACAATCTAGTGAGTCAGTTGGGAGAAGAATGGGCTTGGAAATCAGTGTAACACCCCTCCAGGGAACGCTGACTGAAAATAAAATGCCTACACTTTGCCAAGCCATCTGTCTCTAAAAAGTCTAATAAATTATCTTTTGACCATGTTGATTCTTTTCATTCGTCTAGCCAAGACTTATGGAGTCACACCTTTGATAGTGATTCCTAAGATAAAACCTACACAAAGCCAGCAGCATGCAAATAAATTCAATTCAGCCAATATCAATAAACATCCCACTATGTGTCAGGAGCTGTGCTAGGAGATATGCAAGTAAATAAAAAGGAAATTGCAGCCAAAAGTGACTAAAAGCAGGAGCTAGACTGCTTGGCATCAAATTCCAGTACTGACACTTACTAGCTTTGTAACATCTCTTAGTCTCAGTTTCCCCTTCTGTAAAATATGCATGATAATCAGACCTACCTCCAGTAGCTGTGGTGAGAATGAAATGATTTTGCTTAGGGCCGGGCGCGGTGGCTCAAGCCTGTAATCCCAGCACTTTGGGAGGCCGAGGCGGGTGGATCACGAGCTCAAGAGATCGAGACCATCCTGGCCAACATGGTGAAACCCCATCTCTAACTAAAAATACAAAAAATTAGCTGGGCATGGTGGCACGTGCCTGTAATCCCAGCTACTCAGGAGGCTGAGGCAGGAGAATTGCCTGAACCCAGGAGGCGGAGGTTGCAGCGAGCCGAGATCATGCCATTGCACTCCAGCCTGGGTAACAAGAGCGAACCTCTGTCTCAAAAAGAAAAAAAAAAAAAAAAAAAAAAGAAATGAAATGATTTTGCTTAAGTTCATGCGCATATTCATGCATCACAGTCATGCCTGGCAGGTGCTACATGCACTTTAGGTATATGTGGAAGTTATTATCCCTCTTGTGTGTCATGGACTTCTTGAATAAGCTGATGAAAACTCTGGCCTATCTCCCTTGAATATGCACATATATTTTTTTCACCTAGTTTTGAGGGCTTCATGGATACTGCAGGCACTATAAAGCCCAGGTGAAGAGCCTAATTTTGTGGGAGAGACCCCAAAAAGGTTTGTAATCCTAAATACACCTGTGCTCCAACTCCTAGTTACTAGTAGTTGTACTGGAGTGGCAAACCCTTTCGGCTTTCAAGAGAGACGGTGAAAGGTATTGGTTAAGAGCAAGGGCTGCAGGGTGGAAGAGCTCTATGTTCCAAGCTTAACTCACCCTTTACTGGTTGGTTGAGTGACTTCAGGCAAGTAACTGAAGTTTTTTGAGCCTCAATTTTGACATCTGCAAAATTATTCACATCTATTACCCCATAGAGTTGGCAAGAGGAATAATGCCTTGGCATATGTCTGGCACCAGGTAAACACTGCAAAACTGCCCCTAATACTAATAATATACATTAGGCATAGGCAATAACTGCCACCAAAATAAAGAATGATGGTCAGGAAGGAATTGTTCTGCACTAAGATTAAAACAAGCAGCTGGAGGTTTTGTCTCTTGAAAATGACAAGCTCAAGTTTCCCACCTACAAATAAAATCTATTCATCTATAATGGAAATGTGTGCAAAACTCAGTCAGGGCTTGCTGTGGAAGAGCAAAAGGCAAGAGGTTGGTGTCTACTGACTTTCTCAATGCATAAAAGCCAGTCTTGTTTTCTGTATTATCGGAGCAAATGCAATACGCCAAGAGAAATAGGTAGGTGTGACCAATTGGGAGTTTCTTTCCATTCCACGAGACTATTGAATATCTCACCGTATCCTTTGTCATCCAAATCAGCAGTGAAAAGCACTGTCAGCCAACCCCCAGCACATTCAGCAGATAGGTTGCTTAATTAAATATGCCACTGAATGGGCTATAGAATTCTATTGCTGATTCTGACAGGTGAAAGACGGAAAGGACAATTTCCTGGGCTTTTATTTAAGATGTATTTTCAATGCATCCTCCACAGAGCGTGTCCCAGGCTGCACTAATTTTTATGTTTTTTTTTTTTTTTTTTTTCCTAAACTCAACTCCATACAGAATGAGCTAGTTGACGAGAACAAGTCTAAAATCAGTAATGCCACCATTGTCCCCACACTGAGAACCAATGCGCAATGGGTGGATTAGGCCATTACGAAAGATTTAGACGACGTTGCAAAGCAGTGTTGGGAAATAGGCTCTCTTTCCACCATTCTCAGTGTTAATGCCTTTAATCCAGGAGTGGGGAAACATTCCTCAGTGCCAACTGGAGGTATAGCATTTGTATATAGCAAACAGACCTAACAAGTTCTAAACCATGCTGAATTTAGGGATTATGTAAACGAAAACTTGCATAACCTGGGATTCACCAGTTTTGAAAAGAAAATGCTGGAGACAAAAAATTAAATACAATACAACACACTGGCACATTGAGCTAGGAGCTCAGCAGAGCCAGCTAGTATCAAGTCCCCATCAGTAGCACCAACTGCATGTGATGTGTGCAAGACAATACCCAGAGAACCAAGAGCATGACCCATGCTTCCTAGAGATCCAACCTTTCTGAAATAAATGGTAAAGAAAGACAAGGTTCCAAATCAGCATTCTCTTTTGAAAGAATTTGAGGATTGGAAAGAAATCCTCCCTTCTACTTTCCTACCTGGAGACAGAGTTGCAATTGTCATGCTCCACATCCCCTGCCATCCCGGAGCCAAGCATGTGACCTGACAAATAAATGAACTTGCAGAAGAGCCCTCTCAAGCACCTTGCTTTCCTCCCTTTAGTCTAAGCTGCTGAATATGTGATAGCACGAGCCCTTAACGCCAAGATGGCAACAAAACACATAGATAGAGCCCACCCAGTAGCTTAGCAACTGTTTTTAGCCTTTTTGTTTTGTTTTGTTTTGTGTTCGAGAAGTAGAAAAAAGAAAGAGAGCTTTGTCAAAGTGAATGTCACGCCACCATACCTCTTCCCACTTCACAGGGGTGGGGGTGAGGAAGGGGCTTGGCCAAATGTTAATTGTGAGCTCTGAAGCGTTTCATTCTAAAGCCCAAGGACGAAGGCTATAAGGCAACAAGGGTGGCTCTTCCCTCCTTTTAGAAGGCACTATGCAAACTGGCTGCCCTAGTAGGCATCTAGAGCCACCCCAGCCTGAGATCTACTGAAGGCAAGCAGACTATGTTTGAGAGTCTGAGCCTCTCAATCCAAAGACCCTCTGCTTCACTACTACTGTCTTTGTCCAAAATAGACAGATAAAAAACCCTAATAGGGCCCTAATTCAGAGTGCAGGAAGTTGGCCATCACCATAAGCCTGTCCTAAAGCTAGGAAAGATGGAGGTAGGTAGAAGAGGGGGCAGCCAAAAGACAAATAATGATCCTCAGAGATTTCTGAACCCAGGGGATAGAAACGGAAGAATGGAAAAGAGATTTTGCACGTAGGCAACGGAGAAAGCCAATGCAACGTGCGAGAAAGAGGACAGACAGCAGGCTGAAGACCAAACCACAAGACGAGCATGCAGGGAATGGTGGAGCTATCCAGGGAGCCGTGGGCAAAAGGAGCTTCAGACAGCTGCTGTAGAGAACCACTGGCATGAGCTAAATCTATGACGGTGCATAAGCATGAATGCTCGCTCCGGTAATTGATAGGAATATTTGGGGTAATGGGGCATGAGCACTGTAATCAACCGCAAGTTGGATCAAGGGCCAGAGCTGCTCTTCCATTCAATCAGAATTGAACGGTCATTAGGCTGATGGTAGGGTTTACAGTGTTAGTGTGATGGCAAACTGGGCAGGATATTTACTCTAACTCCACCCCTGTGAACTGGAACAATGAGAATGTCCTGTTTCTACCCTCCACAGCCCAAGACATTCAGTGTCACTGCAAGGAGGAAATAGTAGCATCTTGCTTTTTGGCATCAGTTCCCATTAACAAATTAGGCTTTAATTATGAAATTCAGATCTCCTCCTTTTCAAAGTGATTAGAGTGATGGTTCTCACCACCTACCCCCACACAAAACCCTCATTAACAAAGATATGTAACATTCCTTCTAAATAAGAGAATATTTCTTACTTATAGTTACTGAGAGGTTATCAAAAGCGCTTTTTCCTCACTCTAATGAAATCATAGTTCCTGCTTCCCATTTCCATTCTTTAGAGGCAAGGAGAGGTATCTGAGTGACCCCACCCAGGCCCTCCAACCTCCAGGGTCTAGGTTCTCAGAATCCAACACTAGAGCTGAAAAATGCCAAGATGAAGAATCTAAAAGAGTCCAGTTCTAACAAATATAACAGCCAATACTGTACTCAAAACGCATTTACCAGCAGATGATGGTGGCTCACTCCTATAATCCCAACACTTTGGGAGGCCAAGGTAGGAAGATCGCTTGAGCCCAGGAGTTTGAGATCAGCCTGGGCAACATGGCAAGACCCTGTCTGTACTAAAAATACAATAATTAGCTGAGTGTGGTGGCGTGTGTCTATAATCCCAGCTACTCAGGAGGCTGAGGTGGGAGGATCACTTGAGTTTGGGAAATGGAGGTTGCTGTGAGCTGAGATCTCACCACTGCACTCCAGCCTAGGCGACAGAGTCAGATCCCATCTCAAAAAATAAATAAATAAAAGCACTTGCTATATGCCAAGCAATGTTCCAGCACTTGACAATATGAACTCATTTGATCTTCATAATAACCCAAAAGTAGGTACTTTTATTGTCCCTGTTAACAGATAAGGGAACTGAGCCACAGAGGGTATAAATGACTTGCTCAAGTCAGAAAGTTAGTAAGTTGTAAAGATCCAAATATCCGGAGTTCAGCTCCAGAGTCTGCACACCTGTGTCATAAAAATCTCAGAAGAACTGCTTCTGTCAAGTAAGTCAAAGCTATTCTGTGTCCCTTTCTTCCCCTGGCCCAGAGCTACCTCTCCTTCCATCCCTGCCCATGGTCTCAGAGAGGACACTCTCTCTGATTTCAGAGTTGCATCCTGCCCAGCAACTCAGGCTTGCACTTAGGAGCTGGGCAAACCAAGATCATGGAGGAAGGAGAAGAGTAAAGCCCAGTACAATCTTTCTTCATGCTCCTGCTAAGAGAAAAGGATCCTGGCAGCTCCCCAAATTCTGCCTGGGCTCCTAATATGTCCTATATCACTTTCAAATATATCCAGATAATTACCCTAATACTTCACCTGAAGTGTCCTAATGAAATATGAGTGGATATTAACTAAGCTGTAAAATCCATAAAAATGCTGCTTTACAAGAGACATTTACCTATGAATCAGCAGTTGGGCTAATTCATTATTTAGCAGGTTTGTTATTTATAGCATATTACAGCTTGGTAAATTATTTATATGTGCTTGTTTCTGTGCATGATTTTCCCTTAAGACAGGGAAAATGTTTATCAACTATCCAGGGAGGTTGTTTCCGTCAGAGGCCTGTTGTTGAAATAGCTTGGGCTGGTTTCTCTTTCTCACTTCCTGCTCAAGATTCCCATCTGGAAGGAACAGGGACTGACGGAACTGTAACCAAATCAGGCATTTAGCCATTACTGGGGAGCCAAGAGCTCAGTGTAAGGCAGCATTTTCCATAGTGTTTTCTGCCACAAGGCCCATAGAACATGGACTATGAAATACGGGCTCTGTAGGAAGACCAGTTTGGTTAATACTGGGTTGAAGTCCAAGTTAAAAACTGCAAGATTTTGATTAAAAAGTTTCAAAGCTGTATAGCCTTTACTATACGAGGTCTTCTAAGTCGCCAAGAGAAAGCTATGGAATGGCTTGACCATGGAGTCCTTTTTAATGCAGAACCCTCATGAAGACTAGAACCCACTTTAGGAACACTCCTCTAAGAATTATTTCTCATGCTGAAATGGAGCTTATATGTATTTTTAAATTTCTTTTGTTTCAGTAGGTTTTGTGGCACAAGTAGTTTTGGGTTACATGTATGAATTACATAACGGTGAATTCTGAGATTTTAGTGCACCTGTCACTTGAGTAGTAAACATTGTACCTAATGCATAGTTTTTTATTCCTGGCCCCACTCCCACCTTCCTCTTTCTGAGTATCCAAAGTCCACTATATTACTCTGCATGCCTTTGTAGACTCATAGCTTAGTTCTCACATATAAATAAGAACAAATTAATTTTGTTTTTTAACTCCTATGTTACTTCACTTAGAACAGGCGTCCCCAAACTACGGCCTGCAGGCCGCATGCGGCCCCCTGAGGCCATTTATCCGGCCCCCCGCCGCACTTCAAGAAGGGGCACCTCTTTCATTGGTGGTCAGTGAGAGGAGCACAGTATGTGGCGGCCCTCCAACGGTCTGAGGGACAGTGAACTGGCCCCCTGTTTAAAAAGTTTGGGGACGCCTGACTTAGAATAATGGCCTTTAGGCCAGGCACAATGGCTCACACCTGTAATCCCAGCACTTTGGGAGACCAAGGCCGGTGGATCACTTGAGGTTGGGAGTTCGAGACCAGCCTGGTCAACATGGTGAAACCCTGTCTCTACTAAAAATACAAAAAAAAAAAAAAAGCCAACATGGCTGCACACCTGTAGTTTCAGCTACTTGGGAGGCTGAGGCACGAGAAACACTTGAACCCAGGAGGCGGAGGCCACAGTGAGCTGGTATCACACCACTGTACTCCAGCCTGGGCCACAGCGTGAGGCTTCATCTCAAAGAAAAAAAAAAAAAAAAAAAGAATAATGGCCTCCAGCTTCATCCAAAAGACATTATTTTGTTCTTTTAAATGGCTGAGTAGTATTCCATGGTGTATATATACCACATTTTCTTTACCCACTCATTAGTTGATGGGGGAAACTTCTATTTTGGTAAATTTGGGGCCTGAACTCTACTATCTTGTCCACCCCTAAGAAATTGTGAAATGGAATAATCAACATAGACCAATCTATTGATGCAATGCAGAAACAATCTAGTCCAGCTACACCTAAATAACTCTTAGAAGTATCTGCACCACATCATTCAGCACACTTTTGTATTCTTTGAGATTTGTTCATTGCTTCATGTTTTTTAGTCCTGTCCTCTAAAATGACTATACTTCACTATGGCAGGGACTGTCTTCTGCATCTTTGGTCCCTCCTTGTACTGCAGAAGCACGACAAGCACCAGGTCCCAGCAGATGCAAGGATAAGTAGCAAACATTAAGTAGAAACTAGCTATTTAAGGCTTTAGCTTTCTAAAATGTTTTTGTTTCCAAGCAAAGTGGAAAAGCAGACAGTGTATCTTTGGACAAAGAAGGCTGGAACAAGGCCATAAAGTGAGATTACGGCCAAAGTCAGAATAAAAAGGGTAAAGGCAATCAAAATGTTGGGACCTTTGAGGTCAGACTTAAAAGAGACTGACCACTCTGTGCTGTGAATTTTTTGTCAGATAAGGAAGGCATCCTGAATATCTGCCAGAAGGTCTGGCCTCTACTGTATGGCTACTCTAAGTATTTTTGCTGTTGTTGCTACTCTAAGTGTTTTTATTCTATAATCGATTTATTCTCCAACTGGAACCGTATTCCAAGTAAGGGATACCATTAAACTTTAATTTTAAAAGTCATTGCTCTTCTTTTAAATGTGAGTTTAAAAGATTTGCTGCATTCAAAAGTGCCATTTTATTATATTGAACAGGGTCAACATTTTGTCCATTTGAAGGACATCTGATTTTACTGAAATCCATAAGGCTATAGAGGTCACTGACCAGAAACTCATTTTATAGCAATCATTACTGAAATCCATCTCTTAATTGAGGGATACCTACTAACTATGATAAAGTTTGTCAACCGTTAACCCTAGAGAGCTAAAACAATTACTTAGTGATTGAAATACACTTCCTCCTCTGAATTTGTTGCTTTCTATGTAGAAGGCCTTTGGCCAACACGAGCATAGCTCACTGGGTAGAGAGAGTCTTGATGTGGGATCCAGCTCTGACACTTCTAAAACTCTGTGACTCTGGGCAAACTGGCCGTCTTTCCTCTCTAAGCTTCTGTTTTCTCTTCTAAGAACAGGGCCTTTAACTAAATGGTCTCTGAGATCCCAGTATTCTACTATGATGTTGGGGTATACAAGGAGAGAGAAAGGAAGGAGTGGGTTGTAAAGACCTGAGTCGATGACCTCAGTCAACGTCCACGGGCATCATGCTAATAGACTCATTTCTATCTGTTATGAAGAAACAAACTGCAGAGAATCCTTGGCCTGGAAATTCTCTGTCATATGTCGAGGTGGTACCTTGGAACTTCGGCAGTGCCTTTGTCAATAGGGATGGGCACCTCACATTAATAAAACACAGAAATCACTGCATCCAACATTCTCAGAAGCATATCTGCTGATGGTTAAGGTAAATACTCTGAACTCAGAAGGCTCTGGATTCAACATTTTGCTATGCCAACTTTCTGGATGTGTGATCTTGGACAAGCCCTTCTACCTCTCTAGAGAATCCACTTTCTTATTTGTAATATTCAACGACAAAAAAATACAAAGAATTTGGTACAGAGACTGGCCCCTAATCAGAAAAATGCTAGCTGCTACTATTATTTTCATCCCTGTTGTTAACTGAGGTCTCTTAGCCATCTCTCTACATAGTCCAACTCTCTGTAATACAGTCAAAAGGAATCCCATCTTTCTTTCTACAATTTCCTTTATGTGAATTCTCAGTTACAGCCAAGCTAATCTACTCTCTATGTCACAATGCTTCCGTACATTTGCTCAAGCTGTCTCCCCCACTTAAAACTGCTTGCTCTCCTCTTTCCCCATCTCAGACAGATATTCTACTTTGCCCAATGTCCTCTGTCCTCCATGACCATCTCAACTGGTAAAGATTACTTTCTCCTCTAAACTCACAGTCCTATACTGCCAAAATCACTTGCTTGAGAAGTAATCACAAAAACTGCCTTGTGCTTGGACACAGTATAAATTACAACGAAAATGCTTTCACCACTTTTCATGTGTGACTGCTTTACGGCAGAGGCTTCACCGCACCCTTTGTCTCCCCACTTTAGTATCTAGCACGGAGCATGGGGCTAAGAAACATACTGAGTCATTTTTTGGTTTTGGTTTTGGTTTTGCCTGTGAACAAATGTTAGCTCCACCTTTATAGGAACGACTCCACTAGAGGTTTTAGACCTGTGCTGGCCAGTATGATCTCCAGTAGTCAAAAAGAGCTCTTGAGCATTTGAAATACGGCCAGCCTAAAAGGAGGTGGGCTGTAAGTATAAATTACACACCAGATTTCTAAGACTTCAAACAAAATAGGTAAAATATCTCATTAATACTTTTATATTACTTACATGTCAAGGTGATAATATTGGGCCCTACTCAGTTAAACTAAATATACTATTAAAATTAATTTCACATGTTTCTTTCTGCATTTTTATATTGACTTCTAAAAAACTTTAACACTATATATGCGGCTCACATTATATTTCTATCGTACAGTACTGCTGTGGCCCTTTAAAACTATAAAGCATGTGAACACACTGATAATTAGATGCACTAAATATTTTACCACTGTTCTTTTCAAGGAACACCTGTAACAGCCTACTGGTATTTGATTTTCACGTCTGTTCTAATCTAGCACTGTAGGTGGGAACTGTTCACGGGTCCTTGGAGAGAATAGGAACTCTTGATGCATGTGCCAGTTGGGGACCTGTCTACAGAGTCCTAGTAAAGGAATGTACTATGGTCAGGCCATCTCAATTCCACTTGGTATGTTTTGTTATTAATTAAGATGCCTCAAAACCCTTTGGTGAAATACTAACATCAAATGTGGTCAAAAAGGTTTACACATGCAAGTGGGGAGGGTGGCCAAGGAACAAACTCAGTGACCAGTGTTGGATAATGATATGGATTTTAAGGCAGCAGTTGGGCATTTCCTAAGGCACTTCCATTGATAAGAAATCACTCAAAAGCCCTCCATCCATTCACAAGAACCATTTGTACCTTTATGCTAACAGTGGCTACAGTGTCTTCCCAACAGAACCCAATCTTTGTCACAGTGTTATTCAAGCCTGGGAATTGCTGACTGCTCTGTGAACACAACTTCTATAGGTACTGCAAAAGGTGCAAAAGATGTAACAGAACTCCAACACTGAAGAGTCCTATAAACTTACTATGGTTCACAGTGTCAGGGAAGGCTGCACAGGGCATGCCGGACTGGGTAAGTTAGTTTGTTATGGCACAGGATGTTATAGCAAAGGATGAAGGATGAGAAAGATGCAAAGAAGAAGGGAAACAGGAGGAGGATGTGTGTCCTGAAATGTATCAATAGTGGGAAGAGAGGGAAAAAAGAAGGAAAAGAGGAAAGGAACAAGGCAAAAAGGAAAATGTAACTGTGAGACTCTGGACATGTTTCAATTCCCTCCCTCTAAAGGGAGATTCATATAGATCAACCTCATAATCTTATTGCAAATATTAAATGGGTTATTACATGCGAAAGCCCCTAACATTGTTTCTAGACTCCATCGTTGTTAATTCCCTCCCCTCCTTGTCTTTTATCTTGGGCTTAGACCACTTGATTTCTGACTTTGGACACTGAATATACACCTACAACCACTGCTGAGCCATAAGTTCTTGCCCGTGATGTTCCTAACCTTGATGTTGTCCCTCAATTTTGCTGTTAGGATTTCAGGTGCTTGATAACTTATGAAGAGCCAGTCTATCTCAGAAAGGATGAAGAGAGCGGAGTACAGCTTTCATGGAAAATTGGGAGCCGTAATTTTCATCAAAATGAAAAACAAAATGACTGCTTAGTCTCAGCAAGGGAGTATTTACGGTCTGAACCTATATTCCGAACTTGATTGACCAACACAAACATACCATTTTATCTGCCGATTTCTACTCACTTTGGGAGATCCACTTTTAATCTACTTCCTAGGGACTTCCCATGGCAAAGTATTGCAGGATTTGCAAACCAAGCACTTCATACCCTCTGCTTTAACTCATCTATTGAAAGAAAACAGCCAGGAACATTTGGGGGTGGGGGTGTTTCTTTAAAATCAGCATGGCTCTTGCTTTATTTCTGTAACACACCTTCTTTGTCACCCCCTACCTGCTACTGCACATGGTTCACAACAGATGGTAGCAGTTTTGTTAATTCTTGAAGGGAAAAAAGGTAATGGATAAGTGGCACACAGTAACAAAGTGATCCCTAAGGCAACCTGGGCACAGGATAGCTAAACTCAATACAGGCAACTGGGCAGCAATGAAATAAAGACCGTATATATCTTCTTGGGACTGCCAATATGAGGTGGCAGAAGTCCAGGTGACACCAAAGACATGTCAGTCTTCCTTCAGAGACTGCCTGTCAAATTATTTCAGATGAAAGAAGAACATTTCCAAAATCACTCAAAAATGAGGGACTTTCAGAATAGTGGTTACCTCAGGGGTGGGTGGAGATACCAACTGGGCACTAGAAAACTTCCTGGGGATAATGGAAATATCATATATATATGATATTTATGTGTATGTATGTATATATATATATACACATACACACACAGGTGTGATTTTTATATATATATAAATATATGTACAACATTTATAAATACATATTTAAGTATATATGTGCTGTACATATATTTATATAATTTAAGTATATAAATATATATGCTGTATTTATATATTCAAATATGTAGATATATATGCTGTACATATATTTTATATATAAATCACACCTATACTTTTTTAACCTAACATTATAACATAAGCATTTTATAACATTAATTATCATGTTTTATTTTTCTTTCTTGTTTTTTTTTTTTTTAATTGTGAGATGGAGTTTCGCTCTTGTTGCCCAGGCTGGGGTGCAATGGCGCGATCTTGGCTCACCGCAACCTCCGCCTCCTGGGTTCAAGCAATTCTCTGGCCTCAGACTCCCAAGTAGCTGGGATTACAGGCATGTGCCACTATGGTCGGCTAATTTTATATTTTTAGTAGAGACGGGGGAGTTTCACCATATTGGTCAGGCTGGTCTCAAACTCCCAACTTGAGGGGATCCACCCACCTCAGCCTCCCAAAGTGCTGGGATTACAGGCGTGAGCCACCACGCCTGGCCCATGCTTTCATTTATAAAAAATGATTACATAATAGTCTATCAGGCAGATTCATACTAAAATAGTTAACTACTTGTTGCTGGAAACCTAGATACTTTCCACTTTCCTCTTATTCTGATCTGGAAAGATTTAAGTTAACATCTAAGCTGGAAAGTATCTAAGTTAATGTTGTGTTGGCTCCTGCTTGCTTTTACATATATGTAAATTTAACTATATAAATATATATGTTGTATTTATATATGTATTTATGTACATATATTTATATATTTGTTTATATACATATATGTGAAGCATATATATTTATATATAAATTAAGCCTATTATATATCATATATACATATAAATGCTACTCAAATGGATCATTCGATCTATATATCTATCTATCTGTTTATCTATCTATCTATGTATCTATCTATCTACAGAGAGAGATGTGGGATCTGGGTAACATTTACCCAAATCTAGGTATGTAAAAATTCCCCAAGCCTATGCACTGAAGACATTGCCCACTTTATTTTATCGTATGTAAATTATACTCATTTAAAAAATTTTTAATGTTAACTATATCCATGTAGAGGTCCACAGGAGGACTCAAGCCTTATGGCTGCCAGTCATGCCAAGTGGCACATCCCTTCAGGAAAGCAATTTGCCACTACATATCAAGGGCCTTAAAATAGGTTGAGAACTTTTGACTCAGGAATCCCATTTCCGGATGTCTGTCCTGAGGAACTCATCTGAAACATGAGAAAAACGATGTGCAGGGTGATGATGAAACAAATCATTGGATAGAAGATGTACTTGCTTGTGTGTGAATAGGTTATGTTCTGTGAACATGTCAGGTTAAAAAAGCAAGATACAAAAGCTTGTTTTTGCATGGTGACTTGGTTGTACTGACAGAAAAGGAGCGGAGAGAACAAAAAAGACAAAAAATACCACACAATTGTCACAATGTTTATGTTGTGATGAGGGAATTTTTGGTGATTTCTTTTATGTCTCTTTCTCCAATGGTTTCCTTAGAATCACCTTGTGTCTGTGCACAACATAGCCACCATTGGTGTTTTCTATGAAGTGTAGTTATATTATTTGCAAAACAAAATCAGGAAACAAGGAACCCAAAGGTATCTGGATGGTTCTGCCTTTAACAATTGCATCAGGTAATTGGCTTCAACCCAGACAAACTAATAAAATGATACTTCTTCAAGTAATTCCATACACGCATGGCTTGTCTTATATTTGTACCATGGTTTAAATATATTCCAGAGTACTTTTACCTATAAACAGCAAATTCTGAGAAAGAGGTAATGATAAAACGCATATCTAAAGGGGCCCTTGGATTGGATCATACAGGGTTCACTAGGATGGACATGGGACCAGGTCGCCCAATGCCTGAAAAGGCAAAATAACTACAAAGGTAAATTGCTTCAGATCCCCATCATCTCGTAAAACAGGGATTGATTTATTCTTCTAGGTGGAGTGATTCAGGGGCAAGCAAATTGAGACTCACCTTTTTTCCACTGCCTATAATAAAAGCAAGCATTTTTAAGCGTTCTTCATCATCCCCTGCTACTTCTTACATTTTAAACCCCAAATTTTACATTCCTGTCCCTTCTCAGAACTTCTAGAGATTTTCTCCTTTCTATGTGTTCGAAGTTTGAGAACGATTTCATTTTTCCCCTCCAGGTTTTCCATTAGCTAAAGCCATTAGAAAGAGCCTGAACCTTGTCTTTATGAGGCCTCCTTCAAAGTAGGCTGTCACTGGGGTTGATGGTCCGGTTACAAGATTGAAGACTTGGGCTCTGTAAAGAACTGCTCTTGAAAGATCATTAGTGAGGTCTCCAGGCCCAAGTTTTTACACCTGGTGCAGGAATTCCCGGGGCATTTTACCCCCAGTGAATACATAAATTCCATTAATCCACATGTACCTTTCTCCTACTTCCCAAGAGAATGGTTACATATGCAGAATACAAAAGAAAGTAGCGAAGGGGGTGTCAGAGAAGACACTAGGGGTTGTTTTGTTTGATTTTTAAAGATTTTAAAGAAGATATATGTCAAGAAACTATCTCGGGAGTTTTGTTTTTCCAGAACTTTCCAGAATTTTCTTTCCTTTAGGTCTCTGAAACCTAACTGGAAATCCTGTGACAAACTACATATGCCTCTAATTTCCTTATACTCGATTAAGGGCCAAATAATAAACATGAGGAGAAAGAGATTTCCCAGAAACCTGACAAGGAGACAAGGAGAGGTCAGAAAACAACTCTGAAATACTGTGATGTTATATAGGAAGATGAATTCCACTAACTGACTTACAGCAAAAAACAAAACACTTAACTAACCCAGGCATCAGTCTTCTAATCCGTCAAATAAGGTGTTCCAACAAAAGAGCCTTTTAGTTTCCAGATTTTCTGGTACAAAATGAGAGCCTAAGAGGATATTCAAGTGGGAGGTTAAAGATGTCCAAGACAAGGAGGACTAATAACGTGCAGGTCTCTCCTCTGTTTAAGTCCTAGCCACTTCCAGACATTCTGCAGCACACAAGCTTGTCTAACTGCATTCTGGACACAGCCTCTCAGTTCTCAGAACTGAGATACTTCGGAAATGGTTCTCATCTACTAAAATGTACCCAACAGCTGAACTTAATGAGGCTGGGAGGAACACTTCGGTTTTGTTCCAGGGGAGAAACAAAGGGGTCAGGCCTGTCTTAGGCAGAAGCCACCCAAAGCAACAATGTTTCTCTTCACAGTGAGCTTTTCCACCTGTCAACAGATGCTTAAAGCAACAGGATGAATCTGAAACAGCTGAGTTGGACACCAAAGTAGAACAAGGCAGCTGTTCCTTGCCTTTCAGTATAAAAAGCATGGCAATTATGTTGAGAAAGACCTGGTGGTCCATAAATATGATGATCGCTTTGCACATTCTCTTCTCTGTGGTTTTTAGGACTTGAGTTATTTGACTGAAATAGCTGCAGAACAACCAAAAGGTTTCTGCTACAGGTAGGCCAAAGAAGCAAACATTATAGGAGACAAAGGATAATAATAAATTACCATGGTGAGGCAAGGAGAGCTAGGGAGTCTCTGAGCTTCAGAATTAAGCTCCAATAAAAAGAACAGATTGCATGACATTATTCACTTGCAAAAGTTCATCTCCAATCGGTACTTAAGTACTAATCATTTGAAGATCACTTATCTGAATGTTTTGATAAAAGCTAATATAATTAATAGATTTAAGATCAGCACATGTAAATTAGGGGTGCATTATGATTAGAAAGATAATTTTAAATTTATATTCTGAAAGCTTCAAAAGCACTAAATCTAAACAAAGACATCAATTTGACAAAACAGTTTATTAAAAATGTTTTTAATCAGATTTTCCAACACTTATGCCATGTGTTTTATATATACCACTGTGTTCGACAATTTCATTACAAGCCAAAATATCAATGAAAAGGTTAAGTATTGATATTGAATCCACAGTACACAGGGCCATATGCTCTATGCTTTATTTTCATCTAGTGTAAAAATAATTTTTATTTCTTATTTTTTTAATCATTTATATTTTTAATTCCATGAGCTGAAAAAGTTGGCATTAATTCATTTGTTTATTTATCTTTCCAGTAGATTTTTTCATTTTAATATGTGAGACTACATATGTGACCACTAAACTTAATCACTCTTATTTAAAAATGTGAAAAAAATACAGAAGAAAAATCAGTCGCAATGCACTATCGACTTACATACACTCTTAGCCTTCTGGAAAATGTCTTTCTGTTCTGTTTTTCTATGTATGAGACTTGTTACTGTTGTCCGTAACAGCTTTATTGAGATATAATTTACAGAACATGCAACACATTCATGTAAAGTATTTTTAGTATATTCACAGATATTTAGTATATTCACAATTTTTAGTATATTCATGGATATTCATAGATGCAATGGTATATTCACAGATGCAATAGTATATTCACGGATGCAATGGTTTTTAGTTTATTCACGGATGCAATCCTCACCATAGTCAATTTTGGAACATTTTCATCACTCCCAGAAGAAACCCATGTCCCTTAGTCAATGATTCCCCAACCCGCATTATTCACAGACCCTGGCAACTACTAATTCATTTTCTGTCTTTATAGATTTGCCTATTGCAGTTGTTTTATATTTCTAATTATACTATATATTTTTCCCCTTGTTTAACCTAACATTATAACATAAGCATTTTCTAATATTAATTATCATGTTTTCATTTAAAAAAATGATTACATAAGTCTATAGAGTAGATTTATGTTAATATATTTAGCTATTTATTTCTGGAAACTTAGATACTTTCCAACTTCCTCTTATTTTGATCTGTTAATGTTGTGTTGGGCCCCGTACATAAGCAATAATCCAAGATTCATTCACTGGAATGTGAGTGTCAGCTGTGACATTAGGGCAATGCCAAGCCCTCCTGCCAGCTTGTATTTCTCCTTCTCTGTCAGACTTTACTGCCTGGCTAGAATTCTGCCCATGAAACACTTGGCATGGAGTGGCTAACCTTGTCAAGGGGAAACTAGGGCTAAGTGACCCCTGTAACCAGCCGTCAGATGCCGGATGTCTAGTGTCCTGATATCTTCCTGATCTGATCAGTATCACACCCAGAATACTATTCCTCCATTTGGCACTGTAATCTGATGCCCTCAGGCTGTAGCCAGAAGCACACAGCAATTAGGAAACCTGTAAAAGTCCAGTCCCCACTGGGGGAAGTAAGCAGGAGGCTTCCAGGAGCATTCACAAGAGGGGAAGCTGCACATTCCACTCTCCCCAATGCGAAAAGTGATGAGAGAACACACAGCAAACCTGGAGGAAACATAAGTTTTCAGGGCCATATCTTCAACTGATAATGACCACTGTTAAGGATGAAATGTTAATAACTACAGATAACACTCATTTACATGCTGTTTATATGCACGATCACATTCTATTATCCATCCCCGTTTGGCAGATACAGAAACTGAGGCTCTCCTACTAAGTAACCTGCCCAAGGTCACACAATTCTCTGCAACCCCTACTCTCCCATTCCCTAAAAAAAGTGGCATAGGCAGAATTCAATTCCATTCTTTTCCCATGCCAAAGTTCAAGCTCTCTCATTCATTTAAATGTCATCCACCTACTACAAAAGACGAGGAAGGAGGCAGTATCATGTGTTTATTAGAACACTTAACTATGCACCAAGCCCTGGGCAAAATACTTCCTCACATATGAGCACTCAATACGTGTATCAGTTAAAGCCATCCCCATTTTATAATTAAAACAAACTGAGGCTTTGAAAGGTTAAATGATCTGTCTGACCTCTCAGAGCTAATAGATGGCCCAGCTTTGCTGAAATCCCTGATTGCAACTAGAAGTGTTTATTGTTATTCGGAAGCCTAAAAAAAATGGCTCTGCTTTAGGTCATTGATACAGTTAGGGTCCTGAGGCAACATCATTATTTGAAGACCTAAGGCTCAGGAAATTGCACTTTGGCCAAGTTAAAGAAAAGCAGGCTAAACTCATCTCAGGGGCCAGTGAGTTTTGAATACTTCATTTTCAAGTGTAAGATAAACTCAACGGAAAAGATATAATTTTCTTCATGATTTGAGAATTGCACATCACACGTAAATGTGCACTTTTTCAAAGCTTTGTAATTCACCTTTAAGCTTAAGAGACCTCTTGGGAAGCAGAAAAATATGACAATTATGCAAATAGCAGTGTTGAGCCAATTACATGGAAAAGTGGGTGTACTGAAAGGCAAAAAGGGTTTGGCAAAACTTAAGCTTCCCTTCTTAACAATGAAGAGTTTAAATTCAAAGACATTTTTGGCAAACATGAGGGCATAGGTGGCTCTTGTTTCCTCCCTAGGTGTTATTAGCGCCAGAGGACTCCTAGTCCTTTGTTTTCAGCTTTTAATAACCCAAGTGATTTCCAATGGTATTTTAAGTGAGTTGCTAAAATGTTCAGAATTCATTTCTCTGTATTGAGCTCCACAGAGATGATTCTCAGCAAGCAAATAAAAATAAGCATTTAAAAAGATTTCTCCTCTCATCAAATGGTGAAGAAATCCATTCCTTTTAGCCTGTTCCATGCTTGAAAAGGTTAGTGTGGCCTTTGGAAAATACCAGGCTGTGCATTCCATACACTGTTAATGATTCCCGGGATGCGCTGACACTTTTGAGGACATCTTAACCTTTTTAAAAATGGGGCCTCCATTGTCTTACCCTCATAAGCAGTTTGCTCACCTTATGTCTTACAAAGGCCACCATGGTGGAAAATACATATGAAATGAAAAGCTGCACGGATGAGTGGTGTAACAGAAGGAGGACGGAGCACCAATTACATAAAACACAACCTGCAGAGCACCTCCCCTACCCATCTCTGACCCCAACCCAGTAATAACAGTAATGACAGCTGCTCGCTTAAACAGTACCCCAATGGACTACTTCTCCTCCCAGTATCTTCCTGGAGTTCCTCCTCTAAATTGTAGCTGTATGAAGGTAACTCAAATGCACATTTATGTGTCTCCTTGTAGTCACCAAACTTCAGATTCACCAAGTGGTCCCTGTGGTTTGGAGAGCCAGATTGATGAGAAATTTACTATAAGCTTTTTAGGCCATGCCTATAGTCCCAACACTTTGGGAGGCCGAGGCGGGTGATCACCCAAGTCAGGAGTTTTGAGACCAGCCTGGCCAACATGGTAAAACCCTGTCTCTACTAAAAATACAAAAATTAGCTGGGTGAGGTGGCAGGCGCCTGTAATGCCAGTTACTCAGGAGGCTGAGGCAGGAGAATCGCTTGAACTCGAGAGGTGGCAGTTGCAGTGAGCTGAGACTGCGACACTGCAGTCCAGCCGGTGACAAAGCAAGACTGTCTGGGGTGGAGGAGGGAATAAATCTGCTGTAAACATTTTACTTTCCTCTTTCGATGCCTCACATATTCTGGGGGCAAGAGCTGTGAGCTGTCTGGAGTACCCTTTCAAATTCTTGAGCCTATTAATCCCTTATAAATCTCTACACATTTTTTTTTTTTTTTGGCTCAGCAAGTGAAGCAGTGGACTACACATTTTTTAGCACAGCTCCAGAGTCCCCTATTGGAGTTAGCTGGCCTGTCTTCCAGATTCCCATAGTACTTTTTTCCCTCAGCAGTTTACAACATTTATTGAGCATCTGCTGTAACACTTTGTACTGGGTTCTTGGGTTACAGATATGGCATCACATAGTCCTTGCCTTCAAGGAGCTCAAGACCAAGTGAGCTGCACTTCTGTGGGGTTTCTGTAAAGTTAAAACAGTTGATGTCACACCTGTAATTTATAATGTGTGTAATTTACAGTCTATCCATAAACATGAAGGGGTTTCAAGGGTCCTGGCAACAGGGCATCTTAAGGTCTAGGGCAGGAGGCGCCTGTGTCCACAAATGGGAAGGCTGGAAGGCCATTATGAAGATAGAAAAGGCCATTTTGGAGCATTCTTAGGCTCTCCGCCTCCCAGGTAGAGGAGGTTTTGCTGTGAGAAGCAACAGCTCTCCTCTCCTCCCGGAGTCCTTTGCACATACTTCAACACAGGTTTAGCATATCTCATAGAAGTGTCCACTCTCATATCTGTCCTGGCCAACGACCAGTGAAGGAAGGAAGCAGCTGGCCTTATCTGTATCCCAGATCCTTTTTCTTTTCTGTATCCTCTTTAACCAGCATGCTACATGGCAGAATCTAAGCCTTTCCTATTGCTTTCAGATGAACAAGTAAATAAAGGCAAGTGAGTCTAGATTGGTTAGTTGGCAGGCCTTGATTATAAGGCCAAGGAATTTGAACACAGTTGGACATAATTTTTCATGAGAGAAGTCAGAATAAATAAAGGCTCTAACAGGAAATGTATATTCATTTGTGTATCCTATAAAATTAAAAATTCTAGCTTCCACCGTGTAAAACAAGATATTAAAAACTCCTTTGAACAATCTGTTTGTGTGAAATGAGGAGTCATTTAGGATTCATCAGAGCAAAGAGGTTTACTTGAGCCTTGAGGTGGAGAGAAATGGCATTATAAATCCATTTTAAAAAGAAAAGCCAAAAACGCCTAGAAAGCATTTTGCAGTACAAGAGAAAAGCAATTTACTTGTTACTGCTTCAATTTCTTAAATCATCTGGCTTCATAGATCAACACTAACTCTCTTTAAATCTACCAAATGAAATTCCATCCAATGACTCATTACCCAGGGCAAGCCACAAATTGTGATTTGTGATTCCAGTAGTTTCTCCAGGAAATGCAGGAAAAATGATTGTCCAGGAAAACAGTATAGCCGTGTGTGTGTGTGTGTGTGTGTGTGTGTTTTATAAATAGATGCCATTTACGTGCCTATCTGATTCTGCTCCATAATGTCCAGATTGGGAAGACTAATAAAAAATGGTCTTGTGATTTCCCTAACAGGTGTTTCTGACTGAATATTGACCCCCGCCACTGTGGGGCCAATGCTGCCCCACTGGCCACAATTTGCAATGAAACTAGCAGAATGCAGAAAGCCTGGCTTCACTCTAATTGAGTTCAAACAGTTTCACTAAATCCGTACCTCAAACAGGAACCCTGTGCGGCAGGTTCCTGGGAAACAATCCTTATTGTTTCTCTCCACTAGCACTTCTTTCATATCCAGGGAAGCTATTCTTTACACAGTAGCATTTGGGAAAAGAAAACCCCAAAACTCAGATCCAGCCTCTCAAGTTGTTCTGCACACTTGTAGAACTATGACTGCAGGTGCCCAAAGAAAGTCCAGAGAGTTTTTGACTTGACCCTGTTTCTCAGAATCATCCTCTCATCTCACAGCATTTTTTGTCTGCTGTACTCTGTGCACCATTCGATCCAGTGCCATCTTGTAAGGAATCACTGCTTAGTCAATGACTTTGCTGTGAACAATTAACATGAGATACAAATAGACATGATAAATACATATTTTTTCTCCTCACAAAAGCACAGGTTTCTCTTATGGCATAGTTGCCATCATTAAGTGGTTATTTGGCCTGATGCAGCATATTTTATAGTAATTATGTTTTCATGGCTGTATTCTTCCAGACTTACATAGAAACGTAATTTCAATTATCATAAATTCTTTAACCATCTGACTCTTCTGTGAACACAAGCCCTTCCCGCCCACCCACTTCACCAGATCCTGGCAGGCCTACAGCAAGGCTTCACAACACACTATTTCCTTTCCTGTCCACGAAACGTAACTTCCCTGTCCTCTCCACCCTTTTACTGCCAGAGAGAGTCATCAGTTCTGTCCTGAAAGATGTCACTCATCAGATGAGATCCCAGGAACCATCCACTGGTTGCCCTATTATCTGAAAGCAAGTAGGTATGATACTAGCAAAGAATTATCTCAGTTTCACTGTCTGGCACCAGATGGTGTCTACAGTGAAGGGAGCTATGCGATCTCCAAATGATAGGCCTGGATTAAAGGGGTAGTCTAAGGAGGCTTTGACTTGTAGGACCCGGAATTATAAATTATAGTATGTGAACTGAAATTAAACTCTACATGGCAACACAGAATTTAGTATTTTATCATTTTAACTTGGACTTGATTTTTTTCTCACTAAGAAAGGACTTACATAGAAATTCCAAAAGGCTATGTATTACTTCCAAATGAATGTAAGAAGGTTTTCTTTTTTTTTTTTTTTTTTTTTTTTATGCTGAATCACACTTGAATGCAGAAAAAGTGGTTCTGGATTTCAATGCCCTGAGCTGAAAAATTCAGTTGTAAATGACAAGTCAGGTGTGAGGAACATACCACTTTCTGTCACTATTTTTTAAAAAAAGCAAACAACCCCATTAAAAAGTGGGCAAAAGGCATGAATAGTCATTTTTCAAGAAGACATACAAATGACAACAAGCATATAATAAAATGCTCAACATCATTACTCATTAGAGAAATGCAAATTAAAACCACAATGAGATGCTGTCTTACACCAGTCAGAACGGTTATTAAAAAGTCAAAAAAAGGCTGGGCGCGGTGGCTCAAGCCTGTAATCCCAGCACTTTGGGAGGCCAAGGCGGGTGGATCACGAGGTCAAGAGATCGAGACCATCCCGGTCAACATAGTGAAACCCCGTCCCTACTAAAAATACAAAAAATTAGCTGTGCATAGTGGCGCGTGCCTGTAATCCCAGCTACTCAGGAGGCTGAGGCAGGAGAATTGCCTGAATCCAGGAGGCGGAGGTTGCGGTGAGCCGAGATCGTGCCATTGCACTCCAGCCTGGGTAACAAGAGCGAAACTCCGTCTCAAAAAAAAAAAAAAAAAAAAAAAAAAGTCAAAAAAAAGAAAAAAAAAAAAACAAGATGTTGGCAAGAATGCAGAGAAAAGAGAAAGCTTATACACTGTTGGTGGGAATGCAAATTAGTACAACCTCTATGGAAAACAGTAAGAAGATTTCTTTAAAAAAGAAAAAATAGAACCACCATTTGATCCAGAAATCCTATTACTGTGATTTACCCAAAGGAGAAGAAATCATTGTATCAAAAAGACATCTGCACTCATGTTTATCACAGCACTATTCACAATAGTGAAGACATGGAATCAATCTAAGTGTCCATCAATGGATGACTGGATATAGAAAATGTGACACACACAGACACACACAGACACACACACACACACACACACACACACACACACCATGGCATACTATGCAACCATAAAAAGGAAGGAAATTACGTCTTCTGCAGCAACATGGATGTAACTGAAGGCCATTATCTTATATAAAACAACTCAGAAACAGAAAGTCAAATACCTAATGTTCTGTGGGCACTAAATAATGTGTACACATGCACATAGAGTATGGAATAATAAACACTGGAACCTCGGAAGGGTGGGAGTATGGGAAGGGGGTAAGAGATGAGAAATTACTTAATAGATACAATGTACATTACTCCAGTGATGATTACACTAAACGCCTAAACTCCATCACTAGGCAATATATCCATGTAATGAAATTGCACTTGTAACCCTTAAATTTATACACATAAAAAAATGTTGCCTATGAGGATCGAGAATTGTTCAAGACTATAAGGATCTGCAACCAGAAGAGGAGGGTAAAAAACAGCTCCTCATGGAAGTGGGGAGGTGCAAATGAGTATCCTCTTCAAATTAGAGCCTCTGGTCAGGTGCGGTGGCTCACGTCTGTAATCCCAGCACTTCGGCAGGCCTAGGCAGGTGCATCACTTGAGGTCAGGAGTTCAAGACCAGCCTGGCCAACATGGTGAAACTCTGTCTCTACTAAAAATACAAAAATTAGCCAGGCATGGTGGTACATGCCTGTAATCTCAGCTTCTCGGGAAACTGAGGCAGAAGAATCACTTGAACATGGGAGGCAGAGTTTGCAGTGAGTCGAGATCGTGCCACTGCATTCCAGCCTGGGTGACAGAGCAAGACTCCACATCCAAAAAAAAAAAAAAAAAAAAAATTAGAGCCTCTGCAGAAGTAGTAAGAGCAACTGAAGAGCTGTGAACTGGATCTAACCACTTGGCTCTTGAATATGAAACAAGTATCTTTCAGTTCTAATTTGATATTATACACAAAAAGATCCAGTTAATTTGACAATTGAATGTAGTTGGATGGGGTAGAGGGGAGACTCAGAATCATGAGATAAATAATGCAGGTTCCCAAAGTCAATCAAGCACAAATATTTTGAAGTGAGGCAGGCTTTGGGGTTCCCTCCTGCCCACTCTCCCTTTCTCCTTTCCTTTTTCACTCCTTCCTCCTCTTCTTCCCCTTCCTCTTAATCCTCCTTCTCTCTCCTTCCCTCCCTCCCTCTCTAAGTATCTAACACGTTATTATTGGGATTTTAAAAGCATGTACATTGCAAGAATGTTGTGAGGATTAAATGGAATTAGGTGTGTGAAAATGCCTAGTACAGTGCCTGATACATTTTGGGAGCTCATGAAATATTCATTTTACTCTATTTCTCCTTTCCTTTCCCTGCTTTTCCTCTCCTTACTTTGCTCTTTCTACAGCCATTGTGTCCTTATCTGGCCATGATTCAGAATTGAAGTCAATTCTAATATATGTGCAGGTACAAAAATGCATAAACATTAGCACTTATTCTTAAATCATTCTGTGTGCTGCCTGTTCTTAATGATAAAAGTGATTATGTTGAACATTTTCTGTTTCCCTCTCATATATAGTGCATACCATGTTGGTGTTTTATTAACTTCACAGGGGTGGTTCATAAAAATCCCAAAGCAATTTTAAAACTGGAGTGGGTCAGTGGAAAGCAATAGGCTTACAGAGCTTAATTCCTTTTCAAGTGCAACAAAGTTGTTCTTAAATTCTAATTGCAAATGGTGAGAAAGTCGTAACAGGGGAGATGAAATCACACGAGCTCATACAACAACCCAATTTTATACTTTGAAAGAAATGCAGTCTCTCAATTATTTTATGAGAAATAATGAGCTAGTACTCTTACACAGAACTATGGAAGAAACTTGAGACTCACCAACTTTAGGAGAGCTCCAAAGATTAATTGTTCATTTTTCCAAAGGTCTCCAATGAGACTGCTTTTCTTATCTGGAGGTTTTCCCCCACAAAACTCAAGAAAGTATCTCTAATCAGTATACATATTGCTTAGCGGCCGCATCCTTGGTCCTTCATATATTCCACAAATACTCCTCTAGCACCTCCTCTGTAGAAAACCCTTGGCATCTTGTGAATATCTCTACTGGGTATCAAACTGGGCAACAGAAGTACCGCTCACCATTCTGTACGGAAAATCTACAGGCATGATACTATTTATGAAGCTCAGGGCACGGAGGCATAGCTGGCAATGAAGCTTCTTATGGGAATTAGATGAGGAGCCTTCTTGGCAGCAAGAGGGCTCCCAATAGAATTCAGAGCAAACTAAAAGGGTGCCAGCAGCAGCAGTCAGTTTGGTTAGCTACCATATAAAATGGCGAGGCCCTACTGTGACGATTCTCAAAAGTATGCTTCAGTTGAACTTGATACCCGAATAGACAGTTAAAAAGTGAAAAAAGCAAGCAACCATTCATCATGTTTTGTTTGTTTTTTGAGATGGAGAGTTTCACTCTTGTTGCCCAGGCTGGAGTGCAATGGTGCGATCTCGGCTCACTGCAACCTCCACCTCCCAGGTTCAAGCGATTCTCCTGCCTCAGCCTCCCGAATACCGGGGATTACAGGCATGCACCAACACACCCAGCTAATTTTGTATTTTTAGTAGAGACGAGATTTCTCCATGTTCGTCAGGCTTGTCTCTAACTCTTTACCTCTGGTGATCCACCTGCCTCGGCCTCCCAAAGTGCTGGGATTACAGGTGTGAGCCACCTCACCCAGTCGCATCATGTTTTCATAAAGACAAAATGCCGGCCGGGCGCGGTGGCTCAAGCCTTTAATCCCAGCACTTTGAGAGGCCGAGGCGGGTGGATCACGAGGTCGAGAGATCGAGACCATCCTGGTCAACATGGTGAAACCCCGTCTCTACTAAAAATACAAAAATTAGCTGGGCATGGTGGCGCGTGCCTGTAATCCCAGCTACTCAGGAGGCTGAGGCAAGAGAATTGCCTGAACCCAGGAGGCGGAGGTTGCGGTGAGCCGAGATCGTGCCATTGCACTCCAGCCTGGGTAACAAGAGCGAAACTCCGTCTCAAAAAAAAAAAAAAAAAAAAAAAAAAAACGACAAAATGCCAGCTTTGCTTTTGCTGATTTGTTTTTACAAATCACAGTTTGTTTGTTTTCACAGTGAAATTAGTCAATTATTTTTATAATCTATAGGCCCATCATACTAGGTTAAACATTTTCTCTGTTTTCATACAAATAGGTTAGTGAAACTGATGGACACAGCTAGCATGCCTATCAGGTGAAGATTAAGGAAAAGGTGAAGGGTTGTTTCCTTTAAAGTTTCAGAAGACTAAAGATGAAAGACATTGGGTTAAGGAGGAAACCAGCTATGAAGACATGATATCAAATGCAAATGATTAAAGGTTAGAAAAAATCCAACCCGTTGAATTTAGAGGTTTTGTCTACATAACAGGAGGGGAAACATTTGAGATAATTCGGTCACTACATGAACTAGTTCTGTCTGAATAGTTCAATTTACCTTACCACTTTCCAGCAGCCACACTGGGCTTTGAGCCCATTCCACACAGAGCCACAAACAACAGTCCAGACTGGCGAATGCTCCCTGACAAGGCTTTCAACCTCTCTGTGGGAACGGTATCTGCTCAATTTTGGTCTTGTTGCAATTATATGGAGCCTAATTTCAGCACATTCATTTTTCACACAGCAGTTTCATTTATTTATTTATTTTCATGTTCAGAGGATTGGTCCCTAATCACCAAACAGCTTGTGCACAAGTACCCCTAAATATGTTAACTCGAACTCATAATGCAAGCGCATTGTGCTGCTGTAATGACTTTTCATTACCACCTCTAATTAAATGTTTTGCCAAACCATCAGGAAAATATTTTCCTTTTGATTCCCAGAAAATCCCGAGAGAGAAGGACAGAGAAAAACAGTGCTTCCAGGCTGGCCTGTTCTCTTCCTTCCCCACCCTGCCCTGGATTCAATGGCTCTGTGGATGAAGGCAGGAGCCTTCCCAGATTACCAGATTACCACACACAGTAGAATACTCTTGATAGTCATCAATGCATCCAACAGGAGCAGCCTCTGCAGGAGCTGGATCTTGGTGACTCTACTTCCGCAAGAGGGGCCTGTCATGCCTGGGATACTTAAGCCAGCCCAGTCCTTATCCACAATTCATTATAGACTTGGAACCCGAGGTAGATCTCTAGCTCCACTACAAGTATCTGGGAATGGTCACTGATTTAACAGCAATGAATTTACAAAGAAATGACATTAAGAAACCACTCTGTTTCTCTAAGGATCAGAGCCACCACACATTTACACAAGGATGTTCTTGCTTGTTACTTTATTTGTATACACATGCCACACAGTATGCTTCTAGGTGCAGTTGCATTCCAGGCAGCCCCGAATGGCAATCTCCCATTTTGGCATCTGTGGACAGGAGGCATCTCCACCGCCTACTTGGCTCACGCTATCTCCCTCATCTTATAAATAGCAAGTGAGCACTTTCTGCTGCTAATAAATTCTTCATAATTATTATATCCGTTAAAAGTTCTCAATGCTGGGATGGGTGGGGAGCAAAAGAAAAAAAAAGTTCTTAATGCTACCTGAACTAATCATGTTTACCAGTTCATTTTTGAAATAAAAATGCTAAAAATTCCTTCAAAAACAAATAATTGATCATCAACTAAATAAACCACTTATGTATTTTCGTGTCTGAACATTGTTAAGTATTACACCACTTAACATGGGTTTTGGTGTTTGTTCTGAAAACATGAAGATGTCCTTGCAAAACAACAAGAATAATAAAATTAAATGATGTGCGTGTTTTTTTTTTCTAATTCCTAAAGTGACACTTACTCATCTACATACATGTGCATAATGGTCCTGATTTGGGCATCAATGTGACACTTTTCTAACTATAAAAAAGTGGGTATAAATAGATTCACAAGCCAAACTCACAAACACAGCTTGGAGGAGGTTCTAGCAAATTAACAGTTAGTTCATTATGAGTCAGCAGTGTGAGGGACTATCACAGAAACTAGTTAATTGGATATTACTAGAAATATATTACTTAGAACAAGGGGATTGTAGATGATAGCATTCTGATTTGTGTTTGTCAGAATATCCCCAAAATGAGATCTTCAATTATAGCTGCCACGATCTTATGAGAGAGGAAGACAAAATAGACAAAACAAACGACGCCGGGCGCAGTGGCTCAAGCCTGTAATCCCAGCGCTTTGGGAGGCCGAGGCAGGTGGATCACGAGGTCGAGAGATCGAGACCATCCCGGTCAACATGGTGAAACCCCGTCTCTACTAAAAATACAAAAAAATAGCTGGGCATGGTGGCACGTGCCTGTAATCACAGCTACTCAGGAGGCTGAGGCAGGAGAATTGCCTGAACCCAGGAGGCAGAGGTTGCGGTGAGCCGAGATCGCGCCATTGCACTCCAGCCTGGGTAACAAGAGCGAAACTCTGTCTCAAAAAAAAAAAAAAAAATGAGACAGGGAAGAGTCTGTAAACCACAAATATATGAGAAAAGTTTGGAAAGGCTCTTTTCCCCAGGGAAGTCACCTTACGGAAGGCATACAAATTGCGTTCTTATATTCAAAGGACCGCAGAAGAAGGGTGTAACTTATTTTCAGTTACTTTAGGGAGCAGAAGACAAACAAATAAAATGAATTTGGGGAAAGTGATATAGAGATAAATTTTCCCTCAATGTGGGGAATAATTTCCCAACAACTCCAGCTGTGCGGCCTCATGAAGTCCTGCATTCACTTTTATAGGAAGGTTTGCATGAAATCAGTCAATAATTGTTTATCAGAATCGTCGTGGAGAGTTCACACATATTCTAGAGCGGTGGTTTTTAACTTTTTGGAGGAGTGGGGATGAGGGAGGTTTCCTAAACTCATCCTATAGATAATGAAAGCTCTGAATCTCCTCTCAAGAAAAATGCATAGCCTTTCCAGGAAGCCGCTGACTAACCCAGATGAAGAAACCTTGAGCTGGAGGGCTGATACAGAGGGGCTCTAATGTCTCTTCCATCCTGGATATCCATGAACCTCCTGTATTCTAAGTCTTGATCTACAGGTACAAATAATAACATTTCTCATCTTACAGGGTATTTAAGTTGTGAACTCAAGCTCTGGAACTAAATTCAATAAAGGTTCTACCTGGATGAGCTAATTTTTCTCTTCTCATATCCCTCTCATTTCTCTTAGCATCACTACTGCCACTCCCTTCAACTCCACTTCCAAATGGGGTGCCCAATCAGGGCAGCTGTCAGCAGAATGAGCTCTCCAGCTAATCCACTGACTTCCCAGTGGACTGCTCTTTACTCCTCTGGCCCCCTCCCAACACCACAGGGACTCAGATAAGTGGAATCAACACCCAGAGACCTGATGCAGATCAAACATAAACAAGCTCTTGACAATATCAGTGAAATTATGGAGAGATATTTTCGGGTCAAGTGTCCTGAATCATCTAATCTACTATTAGAATAATCTAAGACTACTGAATAATTTACTATTAGAATAATAGTAGAATAATCTAAGTCTACTGAATAATCTAATCTACTATTAGAATAATCGGAGTCTACTAAATAATCTAATCTTAAGGATAAAAATTATATAGATAAAGAAATCTCAAGGCTATTTTTTAGATTAGAGTCAGTTTAGTTCCATTCAATCAGCATTTCAGAGGTATCTAGTATGCTGAGCACCATATGCATACTGGATGAATAAACTCCAGTCTTGGTAACCTAAATGAACTACTGAAATAGAATATTCTGGGTGCTACAACAGAGTCTCTCTAGGGTTTAAACTCAAAGTTCTGGAGAAAATATAACTTTTAAATAAATATATATGTGTAATTATAATATATAATTATATACATTATACATATTGTGTATTCCATAGAGAGAGGGAGATTGATTTATAGAATGAGTCTCAATCACTAATTAATCTAATCCTAAGAATAAAAATTACGTAGATAATTATCAGGGAAAATTCTCTCAATATCAATGTCAATTTAGTTCAATTATATGTGTAACATGGCTAGCCTAAAACTTAGAACCTGAGAAATGCCATTTTATAAAAGACAAAGCTGTTCTTAAAATAAGTTGTAACGGCTTCCCCATTCTCTTTGCAATAACTGTTGCCCTTGGCTTCTATGAAAAGTGCTTGCTTTTGCTTATCAATAAGTGCTGAAAAGTTGCTTGCCCTGCATCCCCTCACCCTGAAACCAGGATGTGGTTTTTCAGCTTAAAAATCCCGCTCCCCCTGAACTCGGGGCCACGGGTTGGAGAGACGCGAGTCCTCTGTGGTCGCTGGCAATAAATGACCCTGCAATTTGACATACTTTTGTCTTGGTGTTGACTTTCTATGCTTGGTCCTTTACAACATATGTGCATGTGTGTTGCATGTGTGTATATATAATACAAGTAGCTGAAATTTAAAGCTTAACTTTCTAACATGTCTACATATGATGAGAGACACAGTCAGCCACAATTCAAAATAGAGGAACGTAATTTAGCATCAGTTTAATTGCAACAAAATTGAGGTAGAAGCTCTCTAAATTAAATATACACCAAAAGCTCTGGGAAAGGTCTCCCAAACTTATTACCTGGCACAAAGAGGTATAAAAGAATTCTACTGAAAGAATGTAAATAACTGAATACCTCTCAGAGTTAATCAGGAAGCAAGTCACAAAATGCCTATGAACATTGCACATTACCTTACAACTCTAGGTTGAGAGGCTATTAGTTGTGTACATAAAAAATCCAGAAATACCATCCAGCAACTTGAGCTTCTTAAAATATTTTTTCCGCTCCCCGACCGTGATAGTATAGATAGAAATAGATGCCTTATTTAGCAGTCTTAAAACTCCTCACTGCCTTCCTTGAGTCCACACTCAGACTCCAAAAGACTCCCATCAAATATTCATAAGAAGTTTATTTTCTCAGCCCCGAACAGAATAAAAGTCACAAAATGAAGGGTCTTTTACACATATTATGCTCTAGACCAGGGATTGGCCTGTTGTTCCTGTAAAAAGCCAGAAAATAAACATTTTAGGCTTGGTGGGCTATAAGGTCTCTGTTGTAACTACTCTGGTTTTGTTTTGAGAAGGCAGCATAAATAACACATAAACAAATAAGTGTGGTTGTGTTCTGATGATCCCTCCATAAGGACAATAAAATGTGACTTTCATATAATTTCACATAACTTTCACATGTCACAAAATCTTCTTCTTACTGCTTCCAACCATTTAACAAGGGAAAAACCATTCTTAGTTTGTGTGCCATAGAAACATAGGAGGCAAGGTAAATTTGGTTGTTGTTTTTGGCCTCTGCTCCACTTTGGGGGATCAAAAATTGCACATATGTCCCTTGGAAAAAAAAAACATTTTAGTTATCTGGTAATTTCACTGCAGTGAAAAATTTCATCTCGAGTGAATAAGATAATCAGAACTTTCTTAGTAGGACTCTTATAACAAGCTCATTTACTGTGGTTTGTTTGCAGGATACAGTATCATGGAAAGCTGAAATGAGAGTGTGATGATCTTGACCAACAGTGGAGCACATGTGGTCATTAAGTTAGCAACTGTAGCATTGTTTGACCTGATGCAGATATCAGGATATATGCAAGAACTTTTTCCTTAAAACAGATCCCATTAGAGACAGCAGGAGCTGCCTACCAGTCACAGTGATTCTCTATCTGTCTAGGCATGTGGAACTAATATCACTGCTACAGTGCTTGGAGTAAATGGATTTTCTGCCAAGCAACAACCTAGGCATCCTTGTTTACCCCCACCCCAGGCTCTTATGACGGTAGATATTTTTCTTTGTGCTGATGTGGCATTTGGAGACTCCATTTGCCAAGCAGTGGTGCTTGGCTAAACTCTCTCTTGCTAATCTGATTGAATGGAAGAAGATACATTCTAGATAGCACCAGCTTTCTATTAGGGACGTCTGGGAGTACCAAAAATGTAAAAAAGAAAAAAGAAACTGAGCACAGCACCTCCTAATGATCATCATCCACCTGCCATGAAATCCCATGTTAGTCTAGGAAAACAATTTGCTTTTGGTTAAGAGGAAATTTCCCTGAATTTGGCATTAATTGTCCATCAGAAGCAAAAGAGGTTCATGCATGGAGCTGGAGGTACTGCAGACATGTTGGCTGATGATATATATCAACCTGGCCAGTCCAAGAAGATCTTAATATACTATAGTTGTATGATTTCTAACCAGATGAAATTAAACAGAAATAAGCAAAAGATCCTGACTTGAATTTGGTATTAACTGTCCAACAGAAGCAACAGGGGCTCATGCATGAAGCTGGAGGTACTGCAGATGTGCTCACTGATGATATCTATCAAGTCCAAGAAGATCTTGAAACACTATAGGGGTATGATGTCTAACCAGATGAAATTAAATAGGAATAAGCAAAAGATCCTGGCTTGAGTCAACAAAGCTACTTTCACAAGTACAAAGAAAAATTTTCGAAGGAATATGGACACATGTGGCTTGAATCAGGGTTCTGTAACCTTGGTGCTGTTAACATTCTGGGCTGGATAATTTTTTGTCATGGGGGGCTGTCTTGTGCATTATACGGCGGTTAGCAGCATCTCTGGACTCTGCCCACTAGATGCCAGTAGTATACCCTCCCCCAAGCCATAACAATCAAAATTGTCTCCAGACATTGCCAAATGTCCTGAGGATGTTGTGGGGATGACAATATCACCCCTGGTTGAGAACTACTGGCTTAGAGGAAGCAAAAACAATAATAAAATTTTATCAAGTACAAGTTGAATAGGAGTCTCCAGTATGGTGAATCAAAAGTTGAATATAAATATGGAGATCATCAGCACCAGTGAGACTACATCTAAACACTGTTAAGAGGAATATGGAATAATTGGAGCCTATTCCTATCAGAGGGACCAAAAGGGAGGAGGAGAATCAAACCCCCATTATCAGAGGAACAGGTGCGCAACTTCTCACCCCACCCTCAAGTCTTCCCTAATTCAGGTTAATCAACCTCACTGCAGCTGAGATGGAAAGGAAGGGTTAGAGTGGGAAGTGACATAAAGCTCCGAAGGGCTGACATAGTGAAGAACATTAGACTTGTTTTGCATGGTTCCAAGAAGCCCAACTAGCGTCAGTGCATGACAGCAATGGGGAAAAATATTTCAACTCAATCAATGGAAGGTGCTCTGATGCCCTATCTTTGAGAACATCATGCATAGGAAAGGATAACTTGGTTGTAGAAACAGCTGGTGCATCAGATGGGGGTGGGTGGTGGAGTATATGACTTTTAAGATATCTTCCAGCCCCTAGATTCTAATGAGTAAGTGAACGGAATACTGCCAGTGCTGTGTTTTTGTTTTGTTTTGTTTCTAAGCAGGCCAAGAAGGCAATACCCTAAAGCACATATACTAAAGATGTCCCGTACTGTATTTAACACGAAATCAGAAAGATCATCTGTTCTCACTGTACCTTTGAAAAAATATGGCTTGTCTGATAATCAAAATAATGAAGCTCCATCCAACCTGCCTTCCTCAGCACTGCCTCCATGCCCAGAGATGCATCCCTCCTGGGTAGGGTGGATGGCAATGAGCCTGTCATAGGATGAAGCTTGGCATCAGCACATGCCCAAAGCTGACTCAAATGGAAACACAAAGAAAACTGTTTTCCACATCCTTTTTGTTCAAAGGAGTAGTGTCCTCTAGCATTCCTGGCCCTCTTCCACAGGGTGCTGCCTTCTACTTTCCTGGCACTTGGCCTCAGTGGCGCTCAGCACACATTCATCTGGCTGTCACTTGGGCTGTTTTCATAGATGAGTGCCATGGACTCTTGGGGACTACAAAAGGGAGGTCTCTTAACTCCCGATACCATAGGAAAGAGCTGAGGCTATACTGATTATAATCACTCACACAGATTGTTAAGAAAATTCTATGCAGACTCCAAGAGAATCCTTAATGAAACGTGTTACAGAAAGCCAACAGCATGTGACAGGAAACCCTAAAGTAGTGAAAGTACCGAAGTGCCTAACTCTAGAAACAGCAATCTCTCTAACTCCCACATTCCAATGACTGCAAATTGATACAAGAGCCATGATTAGAAAGATGCAGCTTACAGAATCCTTGATCTTTCCTCACATAGTCAAATGTACCCAGGTTCCTATACAGCATATCTTAAAACGGGAAAAAGAGAAAAATCTCTTTGTCCTTGAGCTAGTGAAAAAAAAAAAAAAAATAGGGTGTGCACAGGGGAAAGCTTAATAACCAGATAAAATGCAAATGCGTATGTTTGGAGAGGTCTTCTACTTCCCTCATCATTAACAACTGATAAAGCACTGCCAGCACTAAAACAAAAAGCAAACAGAGATAAAAATCTCTTTTTTTAATGTCTGTTTTTCTCTCTGTTATAATTTTTAATAAATCCTTTCTGGTGATCTTTTGATTGCAAAGATAATTTTTGCTTTTATTCCTTAAGGCAACACAGCATATTAACTCTCCAGTCCCCCAACTGACAATGCAAAGACACAGTCAAAAACGTGGATGTAAGAAGCAGGAGGTATTTTAACTATATATATATATATATATATATATATATATATATATATATATATATATAAACTGTACTGCTGGCTTTTAAAGAGCCAAAGAAAGAGCTGTATACAGAAAAAAATGAAGTGGGAACGTTGCCAGGCAAATGCAACTATCTTTTCAAATAAAAATCATTATAATCACAGAAGCCTATGTTAGATCACAGGGGTTACACTGACAATATCAGAAAATCATTCTGAGTGCTGAAAAACACTGTACTGCAAGTATTAGCACAAAAAAACAATACTTTTCAGCATTCACCCTCAACAGAACCCAAGTACTCAATAAAGTAAAATATCTTTGGAAATGTTTCAGTGGGGCACATGACTTTATGAATTACTTACTTGGTGACATTACAAATGTCAGCAGATCTGCTTTATCTATTTCATGAATAACAAGGTTTGATGCATATTTCTTTTACAAACCTCCTATCAACCAAAGGTATACTGATATCTATCAAATGACCTTTGTACACAAAACTTCCTGTGATAACATCAGAAAAATTTTAGAATGATACACAAAAGCTAGAGAATAGCAGTGTTAAACTATCTAAACATTATAAGACTACAAACTAATCTTCCTGCTTGCAGGGACTTACAGAAGAGAGAGGCGCTTTCAAAATCTTCCAGTTCAACTCTCTTATTTTAAGGAAAAGGATATCAAAGTCCAGAGAGGCAAAATGACTTGACCAAGGTCACATGATATGAAAAAAACAAGTTAGAACACAAGTCAACTACCTTTTAGCAGAAGGCTATTTCTCCATGCACTAGTAACACCTCATTTTCTATATCAAGATGAGTTGACTTTTGGCATTTAAGAAATCAAGAGACAGACTTCAATGGGACTTTGTGTTTAGTGAAAGATACGTTGTATAGTTTTATAATGTTCCCTAAAAAGTTTATTCTCAGAGTATTTGGAAGAAAGACTTTCATTTTCTTTTTCTTTTGAAGTCCACATCATAACCAATGTATTATTATGTAAAGAATGTCATGCTCTGGTGGGCCAACTTTCTTCATGTTTTATTCTCTTGAAAGCTTACCTCTTGCCCAGAATCGCTGTCTGGCCACCAGATGAAGGTGCTAGCACATTTTCCCACACTCTCTTTTTCTAAGGAGCAGAGAGTCAGAAACGGTGAAGTCAGACAGACAATGCAATATACCAGTACACATCAGGCAATCTGAGCTCCAGTTTGTGTGACTTTTGCAAATCTCAATTTCTTCTCATCTAAAATGAGGGGAGCACCTACAAATCAGTTGCGAACGACACTGGGACCAAGCGTTTCAAATTTGGTTTACTTGCACCATTGCCCCCTGGGGAGACAGAAGAAAGGGGTGGAGGTGGAGGGAGAGGCATGAAAGGACAGCCGGGCGCGGTGGCTCAAGCCTGTAATCCCAGCACTTTGGGAGGCCGAGGCGGGTGGATCACGAGGTCAAGAGATCGAGACCATCCTGGTCAACATGGTGAAACCCCATCTCTACTAAAAATACAAAAAATTAGCTGGGCATGGTGGTGCGTGCCTGTAATCCCAGCTACTCAAGAGGCTGAGGCAGGAGAATTGCCTGAACCCAGGAGGTGGAGGTTGAGGTGAGCCGAGATCATGCCATTGCACTCCAGCCTGGGTAACAAGAGCGAAACTCCTCCTCAAAAAAAAAAAGAAAGGACAGGACAGGTGGGAAGTCTACACATATAGATGTATGAACGTAATTCACTTTAACTATGAAGTCTAAAGTCCAGATAAGAAACTGCTATTTTATATATCTACACACACACACACACACACACATGCTCCCACATCATACACAGTGATGTATTCTCATCAATGCATCATCAGTACAACCTGAAATATTCTCTCTCCAGAGCTAGGTCAAAGCTGCCTGGTTTGATTTTATGTGCATAGCAACTTCTCAAGCACTAGATGCTGAAAATCGATCTACTTTTCCCTTTCTTTGCCAGTCCTGTGCAAATGATTATTGTTCTACTAACCTAATAATATTTTTGGTAAAATTGAGAGTCATTTATAAAATCTGTTTTTTGAATATCATATTAACCTTATCCAACCTGTGCTGCAAGTCACTGAGTTCCTAGGATCTCAGCACATATCAAGAAGCTAAGGTCATTTCCACATAACACTAAGAAACACAATACAAACCATTAAAGAGGGGTGGATAGAATAAAAGAGAAAATTTAGTTTTAATAAAATATCGCTTTCCTATTCTACCCAAGGGTAGCCAAAATGCAATCCAGAGACTCCAAAATCAACTTCAGAAATAAACATTCACCATTATGTCCTTTCTACATAAGACACATCTTGCAATGCCTCCCATAAGATAAGTAAGTGTTGGAAACATCCTACTCTCTAGCATCAGAAAGGGCTGGGTTCAGTCTCTGACTTGCCACTGTGTGACTTTGGGAAAGTCGCTTAACTTCTCAACTTCAGGGTTGTTGTAAGGATCAAATTAAGCAATGCATGGGAAAGATCTAACACATAGCAAGAACTTAATTGTCATTACTGCCCTTCTCTTGAGGGATACTAACATGGGCAATGGAAACAACATCCATAACCAGAGACAATGTATATATCACATCATAAATTGGCTGGCTTCACAGATCTATATCATGCATTTTCAGCAAGGGTGATATTGTCCATAAGAGGAAGAACATTAGTTTTGGGGGAAAGTGAAAAAATATCTTTGATATTAAGTAGTTTGTGGCCCTTCACATCCAATCCTCCTCCCCTAAATCGTATTCCTTAGTATTTAAGTTCTCTCATTAGGAATAATTTAAACTGAATTGAATTTCCTCCTTAGGGAGTGATCATTTTCAAAAGGTTGTGAGGCCAGGCGGAGTGGCTCACACCCATAATCCCAGCCCAGGAGTTCAAGGCTGCAGTGAGCTATGATTCCACCACTGCACTCCAGCCTGGGCAACAGAGCCAGACCCTGTCTCTCTCTAAAAAAAAAAAAAAAAAAAAAAAAAAAAGCTTGTTAAACACTGATCTGTACCCTTTGCATTATTGAAAAGATGCAATCCTGGAAATTTTCACCCCGTTTCCCTACACTAGGACTCAAAAAACTGCTAGTTGGGCCGGGCGCGGTGGCTCAAGCCTGTAGTCCCAGCACTTTGGGAGGCCGAGGCGGGTGGATCACGAGGTCAAGAGATCGAGACCATCCTGGTCAACATGGTGAAACCCCGTCTCTACTAAAAATACAAAAAAAATTAGCTGGGCATGGTGGCGCGTGCCTGTAATCCCAGCTACTCAGGAGGCTGAGGCAGGAGAATTGCCTGAACCCAGGAGGCGGAGGTTGCGGTGAGCCAAGATCGCGCCATTGCTGGGTAACAAGAGCGAAACTCCGTCTCAAAAAAAAACAAAACAAAAAAAAAAAAACTGCTAGTTATCAGTCCTGTGGTGTACACAGGGACAGGAATAACTCCAAAGGGCATTTGACATTATGCATATTACATGCTGTATAAACATGACATTGTCTGTCTCTATTTTTAATATAATCACAGTAAATTCCGTTTATTTGGGTTTACCTTATAAACTTTATATATGTCCCTCTTCTTAGCATCCAATTTCCAGCCCTATTTCCAAACCACTTCAGAAAGACAATATCGATGTTACTCACCATTTCAATCAAGACTTGGGCTAAACAGTTCTAATACATACTAGAACATTCCTGGAGCAGATGTAGATTAAATTTAAAGTTTCATTCTTGCCTATTTGCATTGTTATCCACTCATAGAAATTCATTGAGTTTTCAAAGGTGACCTCGTTAGTATAAATCCATTCAGCTGTCTCTAATGAATCTGTAGGTGTCAAAGTCGTCTCCTACTCTGTCATCAGTTAATGAGCCTAGGGACCCATCCCAGTATAGGATTCTGATTATGGCCCTGTAGTTACCCAGAGCCATTCTATAAAATGGATAAATGGATGTCACAGCTAGTTCAGTCCCTTAAGTACCAGGATTCAGATTAAAGTAGGAAAGAGGTTCAGAATGAGAGGAGGCCAACACACAGCTGATGGCTCCAGGCTCTGCTATCTGTCCTTGATCATCCCTGCAATCCTGGAGACACTAGGTAACTTCAGCTGCAGATTTATTTGGTCATTCATTTATAGCCAGCTGCCAATGATCTGTAGTCCTGAGGTATAATATAAGCACGGATAACTAAAATCTACAATCTCACAACACACCATAGGCAAAAGTGTCAGCTCCTTCCTCATTAACTATTCTACCTGCACAAGCTGTAAGATACAAAGCAAAATTATTTGCATTTATCCCTCACTTTCAGTACTAAACAAAATTTGTTTTTGAGAAACTCACCCAGTCTGTAGTGCAGTGGTGCAATCACAGCTCACTGCAACCTCAAACTCCTGGGCTCAAGCGATCCTCCTGCCTCAGCTTCCTAAGTAGCTGAAACTAAAGGTGTGCACCAGGGTGCCTGGCTATTTTTTTTAAGTTTTTTTTTTTTTTTTTTTTTTTTTTTTTTTAGAGATGGATTCTTGCTTTATTGCCCAGGCTGGTCTCGAATTCCTGAACTCAAGCAATCCTCCTGCCTTAGCCTCCCAAAGTGTTGACATTAGAGGCGTGAGCCACCACTCCCTGCCCTACATAAACTTTGAATCTGGAGTTTACAGAGTTGTAAAAGGTAGGCATTCAGAAAACGGGAAGTAAAAAGTGACAGAATAGTCCCCAATAAGGATAATTAGACTATGAATAATCAAGAGGGCACCCATTGTTACCCAGAAACATCAAGTCTTCTCGTTTTACATCAAGTCCTACATTATGATTGTAAGTGAATTAGGGTGGGGGCTTACAATCCTAGGGCTGGCACTGTGGGAGGCATGAAGCAGAAGCTCAAGAGAGCCAGTTAAGGACTAATGTACATCAAAAGCACAAATAGGCCAGGTGCGGTGGCTCGCACCTGTAATCCCAGCACTTTGGGAGGCCGAGGTGGGAGGATCACTTGAGCCCAAGAATTTGAGACAATTCTGGGCAACATGGCAAAACCCTGTTTCTACAAAAAATATAAAAATTAGCTGGACCTGGTGGTGTACCCAGGTAGTCGCAGCTACTCAAGAGGCTGAGGTGGGAGGATTACCTGAGCCCAGGGAGGTGAAGGCTGCAGTGAGCTGTGATCACACCACTGTACTCCAGCTCAGGTGACAGAGTGAGACCTTGTCTCAAAAAAAGTAAAGAAAGCACAAATACCCCCAAACCATATTACCATACACCCCATTCGGAAGAAGGGCCAGGAGATCAATTTCACAGCATTTTGGAATCTGTGCAATTCTCACAGCTTTTACTCTATCACTAGTCACAACGCTATTCTTTGCTGAGATTTTTAAAGACTGCCATCTTCATGATCCTACAACATCCATCTTTTTATAGAAGGATATCTTGTTTGAGGACACTCAGACTTAATTACTTTTCATCTGTCTTAAAGAATTCAGGTACTAACCTACTAACGTCAATGTGAATAAAACAGCAAAAAGTAGTTCCTATGGCCAAGTGCTGTGAAATAAGAAAAGTTGTGTTTCTTGTCCTGGTATCTGCTTCTAACAAACAGCAGCATCTTGGATAAGCATCTGTACTTCAACACCTTCACCTATGAAACTCAGACAATAATCTCTGCCCTACAGGGCAGAATAAAATAAATACAAAAAACATTTTAAAGAGCATAAACCATTACATGTGTTTAACTTACTGCAAGACACTTGAATCCGGAAGTTAAGCATAATATATTTGTGGTCCTTCCCAATTTATAGTAACATGACAATAAACTAAAAAAATTTTAATGGACACAAAGAACCTTCTGCTTTTAAAAACTACAGTAAGACTATTTCTTTTACATTACAGAAACACTTTAAAAAGATCTTTTAAGTGCTCATGGTAGAAAAAAAAAAACAATGTTGCTTTCTTATGCCCTTTACAAACCTTTACCATGTACTCTGGACTCAACTGACTAAAATTAAAAGCTAGAATTGTTTTGACTTGTTCTAACACAGATGAACTGAATTACAATTCATTCAACCTCACCTCTTCTCTCCTTCACTCCTGAAAGCCGAGAAGTGAATTGTGCATTCTGCACAATTCCGTGGCCTTTTGATAATTTCCAAAATGCAGAGAAAATAGTCAACTTTAAATTTCCCATGGTGAGCTCAAGAAATTCCATGCTTAATGTACTTTGCTCTCTCATTTAAATGTATTTTAACTAAGTTCTAAAATGTCCATGTGGGAAAAGCTCAACACCCATAGACTGTGACTTTCAAATCTTCCCACTCAGTGGATTGAGTAGAGATACTCCGAGAGGTGAATCTTCACCGAGAACCTCCTTAATAGCTCTTCAATCCATTGACCAGCACTGGGGTTCTCCAGCACTCACAATGATTATAACAGCCATCATTTGTTGAGGTTCCACCATGTTCTATGCGCCAAACATCACGCCAGTGCTTTACAGACAAAGTTTCATTTTATTGTCACCACAATCCTTCCAGATAGGCATTATGCCTATTTTAAGATGATGGAATTGACACTCAGAAAAGTGAAATGGTTTTCTTAAAAAGACAAGATTTTAAGCTTCATGAGAGCAGGAACCATGTCTTTTTATTCACCAACATAAATTCCCCAGTGCCTAATATAATGTCTGTGAAATGGTAGGTATGACATAAATATTGTTTTAAGGACTGATTCAGTAAAATGGCACTATGAACACATTGTTATATCAACACAGAATTCATTGTGGCTGGAGGACTGGGGAAGATATGATGTATTAATATGAAACAACTGATTTTTCAATAATATTAACAGTAATAAACAGTTCCCAGCCACCTACTAACTAGAAATTTGTAAAACTGTTGCACTGTGTTTAACCCTCTACTCCCTACCTTGGCATGATCCAAATCTTGGGACCACCTCAGTTGCCATTTGGAATTCAGTTACAGTAGTTTAAAATGAGTCTCACTGTTCCTTGCTCATGCAGAGATGTGACTACTTCCGCAATAAAAGCATTTTCTTTCCATGCCAGGCAACTAGATGTGGTTCCCAGAGTTGGTCAATGCTTTCCTTATTGCTAATTGCAATGCTTACAGCATCCTGGAAACAACAACCAAAGACAGACCGTTTTTTGAGTTTCCATGTACATTCAAACTTGACATGTGTTAAATTATGGATCGAAAACAGAACCTTCATCCCCCTAGACCAATGCTGTTTAATAATTAAACCTGAATTATAGTAGCATGCATTCCAAAAAGAACACATTTAGTTGCCTTGGTCAGACAATATGTTAATACCAATATTACTTTACTATCGTAGTCCTCACACTTATCTGTGGTTTCACTTTCAATTTTCAGTGACCCATGTTGAACCACAGTCAGGAAATACATGATCACAGTATAATAAGATATTCTGAGAAAGACTACAATCACATAACTTTTATTACAGCATATTATTATAATCATTCTATTTTATTGTTATCATTGTTAATCTTACTATGCCTAATTTATAAACTTTATCATAGGTAAGTAGGTATAGGAAAAAAACAGTATATTTAGGGTTTCGGGAATCCACTGCGGGTCTTGAAACACATTCCCTGTGGATAAAGGGGGACAACGCACCTTGGAACTGAAACTTAAACAATGTGAAAATGATCACTGGACTGCAAACACTATAAAAATCATACAGGAGTACATTTATTTCTTCTTCAGATTCCTTTAAGTAATTTCATTTTTTAAAAGTTCTATTTTTTCAATAATGACCAAATGCTGCTGCCAAAAAAGAAATATAAGGGACAATTATTATTAATACACTAATAAACCTCCAGCAACGGTAACTACAATCCCCTTGATAGTCAGGAAAAAAAAAAAAAAAGATGTAAAAACAGTAAAAGCTATTTTGGGGAACTCATTAAAAAAGAAAAACGACATCCCCAAAATAAACATGCTGCATCAAATCAAGACCAAATTGTTTGGAAATGAAATTATCTTTGAAAGGTTATTTACCATAAGCAGTCAAGATTTAAACAAATAAAATTATAAGAGAAAAAGGGCTTGATCTTGTCCTGAGTATTTATCATGGTTAAACAGGCAATCTCCTGCAGCTCGAGAATCCAAGGCTGTAACTGTGGGGGATGCTCTCAGGACAGAGGACCAAAGGAAGTAAACGAAAGAAGGCTGATGTTGTAATGGGAGAAAATGCTTCAAAAACTGAGTAACAGCTCATTGTGAGGTTGGCACTCAAGGTAGAAATACACCAGCCACTTTCCGGGAGGTAAACAAATTGATGATACATAAAAAAGAATGATCTAGGCAAACATGGATATAGAAATATCCAAAGGTGAACCATTGAAAAATGGCATCCCTGTTATTTTTCTTACAGCACCAGATACTATGCAAAAATAGATGACCAAGAAAGCAATTGAAAGTACAGAGGATAATTAAAGGAAAAATAATAAGAAGGAAAGATGGAAAAATCTGTGAAATCAGTGTACACGGAACACACTTGGTCCAGAGAGGGAAATGATTTGGTTGAGGCTACACACAGCTAGTAAATGGCAGATCTGGACAAGAATAGAAAGTTATATGATGGCAGAGTTTTGTCTGTTTTTGTTCATTAAAACGAAGACCAAAACATAGTAGAGTCTCAAACGAATGTTTGTTGAAGGAAGGAAGGAAAGGTGGAAGGAAGTATAAATTCAATTGAATTCAAAAAGTATACATTATACGATGTCCTTGTGGGGAATTCCAAGAGAGTGCATGACACTTAATTAGAAATTTGTGAAATTGTTGTACTGCCTCTAATTATCTACTCCTTAAATTGGCATTACCGAAATCTTGGGACCATCTCAGTTGCCATTTGGAATTCAGCTACAACATTTTAAAATGACTTTCATTGTTCTTTGCTCATGGAGAGAAGTGACTTTCTGAAATAAAGCATTTTCTTTTCATGTCAGGCAACTAGTACGTGGTTCCCTGAATTGATCCAGGAGCTTACAGTCTATCTGGGGTTAACAAGATGTACACAGGAAAGGGTGACTCACTACCAAATTTTACACACCGAGAGCCAAATAAAGTGTGTGTATGTCAACCCTGCAGAAAGTTTGATGAATAGAGAGTCAGCTACGAACTGTTGTAGACAGGGAATCTTGATAGTGAAACAGGAGGCACTAATTGCCAGTAAAGCCTCTTGACTTTCTGGTGTAACAGGATCTTGTTTAATGATACTGATGAAAAATTTCTTCATAGTTTTCAAAGTGCTTTCAGTTTGTCTTACCTCCTGTGTTCCTAACAATGTACTAGGCAGTGGGCAAGAATGGGATGCTGATCTTCATTGAAAAGAAGAAAGAAGACATAGTCTCTCAAATGAGAATTCAATCCAGGACGGTATATGGTGGCACCTATCCATCTCGGGGAAGTTGAGAGTCTTAATGTGGATGGTGTTAGCATATGTGAGATAAGAAAATGCAAGATTGGCACAGACAACTTTAGAAAAAGGGATTGTTTGGCAGTGCAGCGGAATCAAAGCACACCCAAGAAATGTGGAGATGGTGAAGAGGCAAGCACTTCCTCTAGCACACAAGCTCCTCTGTTGTCTCCCTTGTTCTGTGGCAGTAGACAATATCCCCTCCTGGGATAGCTAGGGCTGCCACTAGCACATAATGGTGTCTTTTTGTAGAATATCAAAAGGTAACTTCTCTAGGCACCCGTTCTTCCAGGTAGGCATGGCCTCACTCCAGAGCACAGGGCTTAGTGAGCCAAGCACAGGCTGCATTTCAGCTCCCATTCATTTTCTGGGCCAGGTGTCTTTGTACAATGCACAAACTGAACACCCAGATATGTTGGCCCTGGAAATAGCCTATTTTATCTTTGACCTGCTATATTAGAACGTGCTTCCTTTTACAGAGTCTAAGTCCACCTCCCAATGGGATTTGTTGTGCCCTTTCTAGCCATGTGGGAATAGCTAAGCTCCTCTTCCAAGAGACAGTACTTCAAACACTTAGACTGCTTTTGTGCCCTTCCTCAATCAAGCTACCCCATGTAGCTATCTCCTTGGAAAGAAAACCAAACCAGCACCAAAGCCACAGCAGAACTATAGGGCAATTCAAAGCACAGTTGTAGCAGAACTAGAATAATGGGAGTTGAAATACTAGGAAGAACTATATACAGAAAAGGACCATGACAAATTTATCAACACTCTATGGAAGCAATCAAAGCATTAAAGGTGGGGAAAAGCAGAAGTAGCTGAATATGCAGGATACATGCACTCTAAAGAGCCCCAGAGTAAAAATAAAGAGGAAATGGAGAATTGGAGGAACAATAGGAAGAAATGAGGGAGAAACTATTAAGAATTCCAGACATGCAGGATAAAGGATAGGAATATGAACTGCTTAGGCAGAAATGAAAAGAGGAGGGGAGGGAAGAAAGGGAGGGAGGGAAACAGTGAGAGGAAGGAGGGAAGGAAGGAAGGGAAGGAGAGGAAGTAAAGGATGGAAGAAGGGACAGGAAAGAAGGAATGAAGAAAATAAGGAAGGGAGGGAGAGAGAAATAAAGGAAGGAAAGGAGGGAGGGAAGGAAACAAGGAAGGAAAGTAGGAAGGAAGGAGGGAGGGAAGAGAGGGAGGAAAGGGAGAGATGGAAGGAAGGGATGGGAGAAACGGAGAGGAGAAGAAAGAAGGAAAAGAATGGGGATGGAAAAGAGAAAGGCAAGAAGGGAAAAGAGGGAGAAAGGGAGCGGAAAACGGCTCCTTATAGCCATACCCAAGTCTAGAAGTCTGATTTGGATGTCAGAGTTAACTGATGAATGTGAGTCAGGAGAAGCCAAACCAACACCTTCCAGGTCATTGTGCATTTACCATATTCATTAAAACAGTAGCTCTGTATCAGGCATCTGTGCATGTGTTGGAGACATGGTGGGTAATTTGTTGATTTTTTTCCCCTAAGGGAAATCCACATGGAATGAGCTCTGCAAAATCTGGCTTGAATGATGCTCTCCCTAGTAATGGGCATATCTGAGCTTATGAGCGGCATATTGTCAGTCTGTAGTTGATTGGTTTTATAGTGCCTCAGATGGGCTTTCTCCAAGTCCAGGGCATTTGGATTTTCTTCTGGTATTTCATGTTCATAATTCTCAGTTTAATTTGCCACAGCACATTCTACCAGATGGCCTCCTCTTTCATTTCCAGTACCTCTGCTAAATCTGCCCACACAGAGTCTTTGCACATCCTTTCTTCTGCCAACCATCACACAGTAAATCTCCTTGCATAAAGCGGTACTTTCTTCTCCAGATAATGTTTGACTAAAAGCTGGATAATTCTGATCACTTGCTGCTCATCAAAATGAGGAGTACATGCCTGAGGGCAAAGGAGAAAAAAAGGTAGCTTCCAACAGGAAACAATGCTTTATGGATATCCTTCATTTCTGTGACTGTGTTTCCATTTCTAGATTGTGTTTATTGAGAAAATAGGACAAAGGTAAACAAAGATAAAAAGAAGTCTCATGACCCTAACATGCCAACTGTTTTTGTTTGCCTTGAGTTTCTTTCCAGCCTGGGTCCTGAGGCATACGTATCTTTTTTTTTTTTTTTTTCCCTTCAGACACAGAGTCTCGCTTTGTCACCCAGGCTGGAGTGCAGTGGTGCGATCTTTACTTGCTGCAACCTCTGCCTCCTGGGTTCAAGCGATTCTCCTGCCTCAGCCTCCCAGGTAGCTGGGAGTACAGGCATAGTATGCTACCACACCAGGCTAATTTTTGTATTTCTTTAGTAAAGAGGAGGTTTCACCATATTGGCCAGGCTGTTCTTGAACTCCTGACCTCAAGTGATCCACCTGCCTTGGCCTCCCTAAATGCTGGGATTACAAGAATGAGCCATCACCTGGCCTTCACATGTATCTTTTGACAGGGTTGAAATTTTAGACAAGATACCAATGTGTATCCTGCTGTTTTTCATTTGCCATTATAAACATTTCCCATGTTGCTGCACAGTGGCCATAATTATCACTTTAACAGATGCATAATATTCTACAGGGTATATGTATCATAATATATTTAGTGGCCTTCACCAATGACTCAGCATTTTAGATTGCTTCCCTTCCTTTCCTTATGAGGGTTAACTCTATATATTAAAATTATCACATTATTTGGCCTTTTCTCTACTTTAAAGGTTTGATGATAAAAAGAGGTGAATTTTTCCTTAGGATTTTTTCCTCAGATACATTTTTAGGGGTGGATTATTAAGTCAGGCTGAAGGAACATTTTTATGGTTCTTGATTACTTCATTAAATTTGCTTTCTAAATCAGAGTAATTTTAGCTGCCACAAGTAACATATACAGCAGTTTTCTGTCTTCAACACAAAGAATTACTATTTTCTTAAATGTTTGCTAATTCAAAAGCTGTAAGATGCTATCTTGTCATCACTTAATTTGTACCTCTTTGAAAAGTTCTATTTCAACTATTCCCCGTAAGCTCATTCACTAGTTATATTCCCTGGTGTGTGAACTGTCTGTTCACCTTCTTTTTCATTAACTTTCCCGGGTGTCTTAAGGTTTTCTTATTGATAATGTAATTATCACCCTTGTCTTTCTTATTCATCACAAATATTCCCCAAATCTGTTTTCCTTTTTATTCTAAGTATATTTTTATTGTTCATTAGTCTTTATTTCTTAAGCAGTCAAATCTGTAATTTTTCCCTTCATTATTTCTTCAGAACTTACCATGGAACAGATGGTTTCTTAAATGAATTTTCTGCTGTTTCTTGTCTGTGATTTGATTTTTTAAACAAGTTTGTTCTTTAATAATTGAATCTTATGCCACTTGAAAATATATTTCAAATGGCATAAGATTCAATTATATGAAACATATTTTCATATAATGTACTAGGTTAGGAGCATATGCATATTTAATTGATAACCAGTTTTTTCCAAGTCATTAAATAGCTCTTCCTTTCTTACTCTTTTGTAATGCTCAGTTCATCACAAAAGAATATAAATATAACACATGAACATCTATTTTCAAACCTGTATACTTTTTCTTCTGTTCCATTAGCCATACTTCTATTTTGGGACCGGGGTAGTGCTGTTTTAATGACTGTTGTCCTTTATTGTACAGTTAATCAGCTTTATTTCTTTGAATGGTTAACTGCAAATGTACCAGAGATGTTTCTTTACAAATTTGGATACAACAAGAGCAGGACAGTCTAAATAGTGGCCATACACTATAGGGATAAGGACACTGACTTCAGAATCAAATCTTTGCTCTGCCATTTGCAAGTTCTGTGACCTTGAGAAAATTATTGAATTTCTTTGAACTGTACCTTCTCTGCATGCAATATGAGATTCAAAGTGCTTATACCGCATCATCTCAATTGCATAACCACTGGCCACACTAGCTATTTACATTTCAATTGATCAAAACTAAACAAAATTAAAATTTCAGTTTTTTAGTTGTACTAGAAACATTTTAAGTGCTTGATAATCACATGTGTTAATGGTTACCAGGGTTGGGTAGTGCTGGTATTATAGAACATTTCCATCATTGCAGAAATGTTTATTGGCCAAACCTGTGTAGGGCTGACGTGAGTACTAAATATTGCATGGAAAGCACTTAGTACACAATCTAGCACATAATAATCACTTTACAGTAACTGTCATTGCAGTAGTGAACATATAAACCATGAAGAACCTACAAGGAAAATGGAAAGGATCTACATCAAGAAAGCTTATCTGCACCTCACAGTAAGAGACCATTTAGAAATCAATGGCTGAGGGTGGGCACGGTGGCTCACACCTGTAATCCCAACACTTTCGGAGGCCGAGGTGGGTGGATCCCCTGAGGTCAGGAGTTCAAGACCAGCGTGGCCAACCCGGTGAAACCCCATCTCTACTAAAAATACAAAAATTAGCCAGGCGTGGTGGCACACAACTGTAATCCCAGCTACTTGGGTGGCTGAGGCAGGAGAACTGCTTGAACCCAGGAGGTGGAGGTTGCAGTGAGCTGCCACGGTGCCACTGCACTCCAGACTGGGCAACAGAGTAAAACCCTGTCTCAAAAAGGGAAGGAAAGGGAAGAGGAGGGAAGGGGAGAGGAGGGGAGGGGAGAGGTTAGGAGGAGAAAGGAGAAGAGAGGAGAAATCAATGGCCTGAGGAAGCTGTGGAAATTCACCTGTCTAATCAAGGGGAACAAGCATATGGCCTCAGCCCCAGAATACAACTTCAAAAGGTGCTCAGATTCTTCAGGATTGGGATCTGCCACCCTCTGAAGAACAACCTCTCCTGGAAAAGGGATGGTTATCTCTCGGAGAGAATATACATGGATATATTTGAACTCTGTTCTCCATGGAATATTCATTATTGGTAATTTGGTGTCTTGAGTGGAATCCTTACACAAGGCTGTTTAAGGGTCTGAGCAATCAGTGTCAGTTGACAATACAATTAGTAAATGAACAAACTGTCATGTTAGAGTTATAGATCAGTGACTTATACAGTTGCCTGTTTTTTCCATTTATTTATTTATTTCATTTATTTAAAGAGACAGAGTCTAGCTCTGTTGCCCAGACTGGAGTGTAGTGGCACATTCACAGCTCACTGCAACCTTCAATTCCTGGGCTTAAGTGATCCTCTCAATTCAGCCTCCCAAGTAGCAGGGACTGCAGGCATACAGTGACACACCCAGCTAATTTAGTTTTTGGGTTTTTTGTTTGTTTGTTTCTTTTGTTTTTTGTAGCTATGGTGTTTGACTATGTTGCCCAGGCTGATCTCAAACTCCTTGCCTCAAGTGATCCTCCTGCCTTGACCTCTCAAAATGCTGGGATTACAGCCATGAGCCACTGCATCTGGCCAAATTCAGTTGTTAAAATCATTCCTCCAAAGTTTGATAGACTCTGGGTGAGATGACGAAATTGAATTGAGGATCAGCAAAGCAAAAGACTTCAGTAACTTCATCAAGGGAGTTCCTACCCAAGAAACTCTATATAAAAAGAGTTGTTCTTTCCTTATTAGCATTGTATCTACTGCAAGCAAGAACCACTTATCTTCATCCCTGGAAATATCCATCAATATCCAGACAATTACATATTGAAGAAGGCTTACTATGCCTTAATAATATCCATTATGAAGGAACAAGCAGCAATCTTTGCTGTTCTGCAGCCTCCGATGGTGATACCCAGGCAAGCAGGGTCTAGAGTGGACCTCCAGCAAACTCCAGCAGACCTGCAGCAGAGTGGCCTGACCGCTAGAAGGAAAACTGACAAACAGAAAGGAATAGCATCAACATCAACAAAAAGGACATCCATATAAAAACACCATCCACGGGTCACCAACTTCAAAGACCAAAGGTAGATAAATACACAAAGACAAGGAAAAACTAGCTCAAAAAGGCAGAAAATTCCAAAAACCAGAAGACCTCTTCTCCTCCAAAGGATTACTACTCCTTGCCAGCAAGAGAACAAAACTAGACGGAGAATGAGTTTGACAAATTGACAAAAGTAGGCTTCAGAAGGTGGGTAATGACAAACTCCTCTGAGCTAAAAGAGCATATTCTAACCCTGTGCAAGGGAGCTAAGAACCTTAAAAAAAGGTTAGTGGAATTGATAACTGGAATAAGCAGTATTGAGAAGAACACAAATAATCTCATGGATCTGAAAAACAAAGCATGAGAACTTCGTGAAGCATACACAAGTATCAACAACGAAATCAATCAAGTGGAAGAAAGGATTGAAGATCAACTTAATGAAATAAAGCATGAAGACAAATTTAGAGGGAAAATAAATAATGAAAAGGAATGAACAAGGCCTCCAAGAAATATAGGACTATATGAAAGGACCAAAGATACATTTGATTGGTGTACCTGAAAGTGACAGAGAGAACGGAACCAAGTTGAAAAACACTCTTCAGGATATTATCCAGGAGAACTTCCTCAACCTAGCAAGACAGGCCAACATTCAAATTCAGGAAATACAGAGAACATCACAAAGATACTCCTCACGAAGAGCAACCCCAAGACACATAATCGTCAGATTCACCAAGGTTGAAATGAAGGAAAAAATGTGAAGGGGAGACAGAGAGAAAGGTCGGATTACCCACAAAGGGAAGCCCATCAGACTCACAGTGGATCTCTCTGCAGAAACCCTACAAGCCAAAAGAGAGTGGGAGTCAATATTTAACATTCTTAAAGAAAAAAATTTCACATCCAGCCAAACTAAGCTTCATAAGTGAAGGAGAAATAAAAACCTTTACAGACAAGCAAATGCTGAGAGGTTTTGTCACCACCAGGCCTAGCTTACAAGAGCTCCTGAAGGAAGCACTAAACATGGAAAGGAAAAACTGGTACCAGCCACTGAAAAAACATACCAAATTGTAAACACCGTTGACACAATGAAGAAATCACATTAAGTAATATACAAAATGACCAGCTAGCATCCTAACGACAGGATCAAATTCACATATAACAATATTAATCATTAATGTAAATGGGCTAAATGCTCCAATTAAAAGACACAGACTAGCAAATTGGATGAAGAGTCAAGACCCATCAGTATGTTGTATTCAGACGACATATCTCATGTGCAAAAAAACACATAGGCTCAAAGTAAAGGGATGGAGGAAGATTTACCAAGCAAATGGAAAGAAAAAAAAAAAAAAAAGAGCAGGGATGGCAATCCTAGTTTACGATAAAACAGATTTTAAACAAATAAAGATCAAATGAGACAAAGACAGAAGGGCACTACATAATGGTAGAGGGATCAATGCAACAAGAAGAGCTAACTGTCCTAAATATATATGCACCCAATACAGGAGCACCCAGATTTATAAAGCAAGTTCTCAAAGGTCTACAAAGAGACGTAGACTCCCACACAATAACAGTGGGAGACTTTAACACTCCATTGTCAATATTAGACCAACAAGACAGAAATTTACAAGTATATTCAGGACTTGAACTCAGCTCTGGACCAAGGGGACCTAATAGACATCTACAGAACTCTCCACCCAACATCAACAGAATATATATTCTTCTCAGTACCACATAGCACTTATTCTAAAACTGACCACATAATTAGAAGTAAAACACTCCTCAGCAAATGCAAAAGAATGGAAATCATAATAAACTGTCTCTCAGACCACAGTGCAATCAAATTAGACCTCAGGATTAAGAAACTCACTAAAAACTGCACAACTACAAGGAAACTGAACAACCTGCTACTGAATGACTACTGGGTAAATAATGAAATTAAGGCCAAAATAACAAAATTCTTTGAAACCTGTAAGAACAAACACACAAAGTACCAGAATCTCTGGGACACAGTTAAAGCAGTATTAAAAGGGAAATTTGTGGCACTAAATGTCCATAGGAGAAAGTAGGAAAGATCTAAAATCAACAAATTCAAAAGCTAGAAGAACACAAGAAATAATAAGTAAGATCAGAACAGAACTGAAGAAGATAAAAAACACAAAAAAAAACCTTAAAAAAAATCAGTGAATCCAGGAGCTGGTTTTTTGAAAAGATTAACAACAAAATAGACAGACCACTAGCCAGACTAATAAAGAAGAAAAGAAAGAAGAATTAAATAGACACAATAAAAAATGGTAAAGGGGATATCTCCACTGATCCCCCAGAAATACAAACTACCATCAGAGCATACTATAAACACCTGTACACAAATAAACTGGAAAATCTAGAGGAAATGGATATATTCCTGGACACATACACCCTTCCCAAGACTAAATCAGGAAGAAATTGAATCCCTGAATATACCAGTAACTAGTTCTGAAACTGAGGCAGTAATTAATAGCCTACCAATCACAAAAAGCCCAAGGCAAGACGAATTCACAGCTGAATTCTACCAGAGGTACAAAGAGGAGCTGGTACCATTCCTTCTGAAACTATTCCAAACAATAGAAAAACAGGGGATCCTCCCTAACTCATTTTATGACACCGGCATCATCCTGATTCCAAAACCTGGCTGAGACACACACACAAAAGAAGAAAATTTCAGGCCAATATCCCTGATGAAAATTGATGCAAAAATCCTCAATAAAATACTGGCAAACTGAAGCCAGCAGCACATCAAAAAGCTTATCCACCATGATCAAGTCGGCTTCATACCTGGGATACAAGGCTGTTCCAATGTGTGAAAATCGATAAACGTAATCCACACATAAACATAACCAATGACAAAAACCACACGATTATCTCAATAGATGCAGAAACGGCCTTTGATAAAATTCAATACCCCTTCATGTTAAAAATCCCTCCATAAACTAAGTACTGATGGAATATATTTCAAAATAATAAGAGCTATTATGATAAACCCACAGCCAATATCATACTGAATGGGCAAAGGCTGGAAGCATTTCCTTTGAAAACCAGCATTAAGACAAGGATGCCCTCTCTCCCCACTCCTATTCCACATAATATTGGAAGTTCTGGCCAGAGCAATCAGGCAAGAGAAATAAATAAAGGGCATTCAAATAGGAAGAGAGGAAGTCAAATTGTCTCTGTTTGCAGATGACATGATTGTATATTTAGAAAACCCTGTTGTCTCAGTCCCAAATCTCCTTAAGCTGATAAGCAACTTCAGGAAAATCTGAGGATACAAAATCAACGTGCAAAAATCACAAGCATTCTTATACACCAATAACAGACAAACAGAGAGCCAAATCATGAGCAAATTCCCATTCACAATTGCTACAAAGAGAAAAAATACCTAGGAGTACAACTTACAAGGGATATGAAGGACTTCCTCAGGAAGAACTACAAACCACTGTTCAAGAAAGTAAGAAAGGACACAAACAAATGGAAAAACATTCCATACTCATGGACAGGAAGAATCAATGTTGTGAAAATGGCCATACTGCCCAAAGTAATTTATAGATTCAATGCTATCCCCATCAAACTACCATTGATCTTCTTCACAGAATTAGAAAAAAAACTCTTTAAATTTCATATGGAACCAAAATAGAACCTGTATAGCCAAGATAATCCTGAGCAAAAAGAACAAAGCTGGAGGCATCATGCTACCTGACTTCAAACTATACAGCAAGGCTACAGTAGCCAAAACAGCATAGTACTGGTACCAAAACAGAGATATAGATCAATGGAACAGAAAAGAGGCCTCAGAAATAATGTCACACATCTTCAATCATCTGATCTTTGACCATCCTGACAAAAACAAGCAATGGGGAAAGGATTCCCTATTTAATAAATGGTGTTGGGGAAACTGGCCAGCCATATGCAGAAAGCTGAACCTGGATCCTTTCCTTATACCCTATACAAAAATTAACTCAAGATGGGGTAAAGGCTTAAACGTAAGACCTAAAACCATAAAAACCCTAGAAGAAAACCTAGGCAATACTATTCAAGACACAGGCATGGGCAAAGACTTCATTACTAAAATACCAGAAGCAATGGCAACAAAAGCCAAAATTGAAACATGGGGTCTAATTAAACTAAAGAGCTTCTGCTCAGCAAAAGAAACTATAATCAGAGTGAACAGGCAACCTACGGAATGGGAGAAAATGTTCCTATCTATCCATCTGTCAAAGGTCTCATATCAAGAATCTACAAGGAACTTAAACAAACTTACAAGAAAAAAACAACACATCAAAAAGTGGGCAAAGGATATGAACAGACACTTCTCAAAAGAAGACGTTTATGCAACCAACAAACATATGAAAAAAAAGCTCATCATCACTGGTCATTAGAGAAACGCAAATCAAAACCACAATCAGATACGCTCTTCATGCCAGTTAGAATTGTGATCATTAAAAAGTCAGGAAACAACAGATGCTGGTGAGGATGTGGAGAAATAGGAACGCTTTTACACTGTTGGTGGGAGTATAAATTCAACCATTGTGGAAGACGGTGTGGCAATTCATCAAGAATCTAGAACCAGAAATACCATTTGACCCAGCAATTCCATTACTGGGTTTATACCCAAAGGGTTATAAATCATTCTACTATAAAGACACATGCACACGTATGTTTACTGCAGCACCGTTTACAATAGCAAAGATGTGGAACCAACCCAAATGCCCATCAGTGATAGACTAGATAAAGAAAATGTGGCACATATACGCCATGGAATACTATGCAGCCATAAAAAAGGATGAGTTTGGGTCCTTTGCAGGGACATGGATGAAGCTGGAAACCATCATTCTCAGCAAACTAACACAGGAACAGAAAACCAAACACCGCATGTTCTCACTCATAAGTGGGTGTTGAACAATGAGAACACATGGACACAGGGAGTGGAACATCATACACTGGGGCTTGTCGGGGAGTGGGGGGCTAGGGTAGGGCTAACATTAGGAGAAAGATGGGTTGATGTGTGCAGCAAACCACCATATCACATATATACCTATGTAACAAAACTGCACGTTCTGCATGTGTATCCCAGAACTTAAAGTATAATAACAAATAAAAAAGAAAAAAAAAATTCTCTTATTGTCAGCAGTGTAAAAATGCTCTTCTTGCCAACAAATGCATTAAGTACTAGCCCACAGTGTTCCCTTGCCTTCCAACACCTTTTCAGTGGGTTACTTCTCACCAAGATTAGTTGGTATGTGTTAAAGATATGAGCACATTCCAGTATTATTCTGGGGCCCAGAACCTGCATCTCCTGGGAGTAGGAAGACCTCTAAATCACTCACATCAGTTGTCTTTTATTGGTGCAGATAACTGACTGACTGTCATAGTCATTCATAGTCTGACTCAATATATCAGTTTAAAATACCATATAAATAAGATCCTTATACTAGATTTTGAAAGTCAGTCTTTCAATTAACTCTCCACTTGTTTAAACTACCTGCATGGAAAGTATTGCAAAGAACAGGCTGTCTCCTATGCGGTTTTTAAGATCTTAGAATGTTAAAGCTGGTGAGGGACTTAGAGAGGACTAAGAGACTCCTTGTTTTACAGATCAGGATGCTAAGAGGGAAGAGAGAAGTGACTTACCCAAGGTCACAGCTAATCACTGGCAGAGTCACTAGAACCAATATGCACTCATTCCCAGCAGAGTGCTTCTGGAACAAAACCACATGCTTCTGTAGTATTTTGCACACATAACAATAACTCTTGCAATTTAACAGATCCCTTAACGTGATCATATAAGCTCGGTAGGTTTGCTTATTATTTAATACATTCAATGTTCATAACCAGAAAAGGTTTATTGAGAAGCTGACTCCCTGTCCCTTTGGGGTACTAAGAAACTACCAAGATTGCTGCGTTTTGGAAGCAGGAAAAAATAAATCAATGCGAGATCGTTTCAGAATTATATTACACAAAGAGGTTTTATAACATAGATACTTTTAACAATAAAAAAAGATAACCCTGATACAATCAATAAAATGCTCTCTTTCTGGACAAGCTGATCAAAGCTCTGCAGAGGTCTAGCGCTTCCTTCCAAGAGTCCTTCAGGAGTAAAAGCAATGCACTGCTGAGTCCCATGGCTGAGTCACATGAATGCCCAGCCATTCCCAATCCAGCCCATCACCTCCTGCAATCTCTCAAAACTGCATTAAAGTAAATTAGACACTCCAGGGCCCAAAAATCAGAGAGAAGAGGGAAGCGCTGGCACTGGTAGGCACTGAAATATGTAACATGGCTATTTTGTGATGGGGTACTCAGTGCCAAGTCTACATGAAACACGAATTGCTCTGTTTTCCTCTATTATTGCTACTATAAATGCACAGGATCAGGCTCAATACTCCAGCTTATTCCTTTTCTACTGCATGGGTGATATAAACTTGTTGCTCTTTCTAGCCCCACACATCCTCCTAGATTTCTGCAAGGAAGACAGGAAACTAAGTTATTCATGGGTGGCAACAAGAAGCTTTGTGTCATCCCTCATGCATCTACCTTAATATCATGTTATTCTAGAGCTCTCTTTCCCAGTAATTTTCCCATGCCTTCAGACCTCTGGTTATGAAAAGATATTAAAATACCAGCATTTGGCTTGAGAATTAGATGTCTCTGTGGCAAACTTCATTAAAGTACATTTGCCTGAAGCATCCATTCAAACTTATGAAAATTATATGCCCAGTACTATGTGTGCATAAATGAAATATGCACTCCCTGCTCTTAGGAAGCTCACAGTTTGGTGGATCTGGGTCTTATTTATCACTAAATTCTAGCATAGACATAATTTCAAAACACATTTGTTGACTGACAAGAGAAGCAGAGAATGAATGAATGAATGGCTTTAAAGACGTGAACAGCCATGGGTTAAACAAACATATAAACTTGTTAAGAATAGAAGTGTCGATATACTGAATAAGCAGCAACAAGCACTGGATATGATGTCTGGAGAGGAGAGAAATGACCTGGACCTTGGGTGAAATTGTGAGCAGCCCTCAGTGCAGGCTCCTGTGAGATGAAGCCAAATCTCACTGTCCTCTTGGCAGACATGTTGTCCTCCAAGTGAAGAGACATTGTTTTTATACATTTGACAGCCTTCTACGCCTTTCTATTTCTGAGAACAGTCCCACACGCCAGATTTCTCCTCACACAGCCAGAAGCCTTGTACACTGCCCTCTGGGAAATCTATCGATAACCCTGAAGCTACAGGCTTGCCCTAGATCAGAGAGGGCACTTCCAGAGCATTTCTGCCCTAGCCTTGGGAATTATCTGTGTATACTTTAGACAAACATGTGATCCATAAAAACTTGCAGGAAAAATTTGGCCCAGAGCTTCCCCTGCAAAAAAGAAAGACTTCGAATCGATCAGTCCAACCAACTACGCAACTTTGTTTCAATTTTAAAACATCTTCTTTAGGTCACAAGAGAAGCCAAAGAGGCCAGTCATGATAAAGACCTCCACACAACAGCCCAGGATGCCAAAAAGTGGTCAAACTCCAAAGTACTGATGAGAACTCTCTCATGGTTCCTTGGGACCCCACATGTGTTTCCACCCCCTCTAACTGGCTGTGAGAGAATGGAAAACCCAAATCCCAGCTCAGTCTTGGTCTACCACAACATCTAGACCAAGATGACTGCCAAAGACCTCCCTGAACTTGGCTGGTTGTTCCACCATGTGGGAGAGGCCCCCCAACACCTCCCCTTCTGGAAGGTGGGCCAGTGGTAGAAACTGGGCAGCAGAGAGTCAGGGATGTTCTCTCTGCCTCTGCCACCTCAGAGACAGCCAAGAGTAAGAAGTCCAAGTAGAGCAGAAGTCCAAGAGTAGAGGAAATGAAGTCCACCACCCAGTGATGAGAAGCTATTCTCTAATAAGAGGCATGATTCACGAGGAAAGCAATGAAGCTACAGGGAGTGCCAAAGCCTGCTACAGGAAACAGGTAGCTGGGGAAGGAGTTCATAGGAGAATATGGTTCCGGCAGGTGGCATGTATTGCCAACTTAATTAATTGTCACAGCAGGAACCCAAGGTGTTTATGCATCCCCCAGAGTAGAGAGTGGCCAAAAGGGCAAACTGATTTTAAACATGGGAGTTTAAATGTAATGTTTTCTTCAGGTCAGGGTTCAAGTTCATGATTTAACTGGTTTGAGGACCCTTGGTTAGAGCTCACGTTTCTGGATATGGAGCTTTGGTGTCTGTACAGCCAGCCCTGCTGGAGAGGTAATGAACAATCTCAAAGCACCCCATCTGGAAAGGCTAGTGGGCTGGAATGTGGGGGAAAAAAAGTCAGGACCTCAGCCAGCTGTCTCCTTTATCTGTCTGTGTCAGCAGCAGCTAAGATGTCTGGGCATTTTGTTATGGGCTGAGGATCTTGTAAGTTTACAATTAGCATAGACCTTTCTTGAAAGCTCCTCTTGGGGAGCCCTGATGAATGGCAGGGAGACCGTGAATGAATTCATTTTCCTTAGCTGATAGAAATAGGGATGTAACACCTCTGTGGAAAAACACACTTAAACCCAAAGTCTACAGCCAAAGGCTTGGACTAGAAGTAGATGTTTTATTTTAAAATCCAGCATGCTTTGAAGGCCGCAAACTTTGCAGGGGTGGAGAAAATGAAGGGACACTTGGTTCTACAGGACACTCTGTTTGCTGTTAGACCATAAAAATACTGCCTGGGGGGTATTCAAAAGGATGTGAAGTGAAAATCCAAGAAAAAAACTCAGCCTCTTTGGAAGACATTTTGTAATTGAAGGTTTTTGAGAATTGGTCATTTCAATGTGGGAGATTTAAAAACCGACCATGGTCCTACGATAAGGGACTTCAGTAATGAGAAAAATCCTGAAACACCTCTCTTCCAAAATGCCTGTCTATAATCATGTGCTGTGACACAAATGGGCTTGCTTGTGTAATCCTCAGAGCATCCCAACCCCTTTGTATTTAAAATGTCAAGGTACAAAGGGAACTGGAAGATGGGCAATTTGTGTGAGAATGGAAGGCCTAATCTATCTTCACCTTAGGCAAACTTCATTAACCTTTGGGATACCAGTCCTCATTTACCAGAGAACTGAGACCCATCCAGAGTTACAGAGGCATCAGGTGCTAAATTAATTGGAATCTGGATCTCCTGACCTTCCTGAATCTTTCAGTGGTAGAGCTTTAAGTGAGGCTATTTGTGATCCCGAGACAGAGTAACAGCTTATTTTCAAGTAATCAGCATTGCTGGGTAGGTGTTTACCTTTAGGATTGCCTTTCCTTGCAAGTTTCAGTTTTGAGGCTTAATTGCCTTTGGTCTCAGGAAAGAAAAATCAGCCACAGGGTGAAGAGGTTCTGGGAAGTATGTGTGGGTGGGAAAAAGAGGGATAGAAGGAGGGAGGAGGGTGCACTTCCAGAAGGAACACCCACTCCTTTATGGTGGGAGGGAGGTGAGAGACAGCTGAAGAGGCAGAGGAGTGAGTGACTGCTAAGGAATTAGCTCTGGTTCTAGCCCACAAGCAGGGGCCCCATCACTCTTTGATTTTAACCCTTGGTTTACCTTGGCAAAGAAAAATCACACTGCCTTGCTGGCAGCTACCATTGCTCTTTCAATACAGATAACACCTTCAAGTGGGAAATGCAGAGGGTAAAACATTTTTCTTAGTTTTCTTCTAAAAAGACAAGGCGGGAGTATGTGTAAGTAAATATGGTATTTCCTCTACATCAAGGACATGAATTCTAAAAGAATAATATTTAGCCCTTTTTATTGGCTGCCATTCAAAGGCCTGGAAACATTTACTAGCAAATTTAATTACTTTGCATTTTATAGCTGAGAAGTTGGAACTAGCAAGGCTATATTTTTTTTTTTTTAAGTTGCCTTATCCAAAGTATAAGCAGCCTGACTTAAATGCACATTCCCCAAGGGCTGGAAAAGCTTCACATCAAGACAGTCCCAAGAGGAGAATTCATATACAGGCAGCATTTATTAAACACCTCCTATTTGCTAAGCACTACCACATATGTTATCCTACTTAATCCTCATAATAACCCATTAAGGAAGGTAGATATTTACATCTCTATTTTATCGATAAGAAAAACAATGAAGCTCTAAAAATGGAAATGTACTACATGTGTTTGCACTTACAGTTTCTTAAAGGTTTGCACATATATTCATTCTTAAAATCCTTACAGCATCTTTTCAAATTATGTATGTCAGATATTAATATTTACAAAGTTTAAAATGAGGAAACTATGCTCAGAAAAGTGAAGTAACTGAAGGTCACCCTACTAATCTGTAGCAGGTCTGGGGCTTGAGTCCTCCAGCTCCAACCTCTCAGCTCTGTTCACTTAGGGTACGACCCCTTTCACACAGGCCATTTGACTCAATTGAATGCTGCCCAAAAAGATCAGCTTCGTATAATAAGGAAGGTTGTTCCCACAAGAAACATGCATGTGCCAAGAACTATATAAGACACTGTAGGATCGAATCCAAACTGTGTGCTTGCTTTTCTCAAATATCTGCTAGTCAAATGGGACAGTGGCTAGGAGCTCATTGAACCCTACAATAAGCTACACCTTGGCAAGCAAGCAACCTAAGAGAGCAGACGATGAAGCCCTTGGTACTAACTGTGACAAACCCATCAATTCTAGTGTAAGGAAAGGGGAGACAGGAGAGGCATCTTGGAGGGGATGTTCTTGAAAATCAAGTAAGAGATGGAGTTGAATGACATTCCAAAAGAAGGAAACCACGTGAGTAAAAATATTTAAAAGAAGGAGGGGGAAAGCAGCCATTTGAGGGATAGAATCTAAAACCTCCAGTGGTAAGATGAATTCCTTAATAAGCAGTTGTCAAATTGCTACTGGTGCAGGATTTTCTGCTCCTTAGCTCAGTTAAATCCAGGTTCTTGTCACATGACTGGGAAGAATTAAGCGCGTGGACACATTACAGGGTGAAGAGGGCGGAATTTATTAAGTGAAAGGAAAGCTGTCAGCAAAGAGGTCCTCCAAGCAAGTTTCCCCCTCACCACACATGAACTGATGAGGCCAGGCTCCTCCCCTGCATGAGGTGTGAACTGCTAGCAGCTCCATCCCATTCCCCCAGTGCATGTGGGCCTCCAGCATGCTGTGCACATGCCTAGGCAAGTCCCCTGTGCAGGTTCCCTTAACTGCACAAAACATCTAGTGTCAACACTTGTGGGGCATGTCAAGAGATTCTCTGGGGACCCTTCCCTATCTACCTAGGCATTTGGCTGTCTCCTGTCTCTATCACTACCAAGGCCATAACAATTGCATCAGTTCATGCTCAATGTGAGCTCATGTTCATGTTCATTTTAAAATTTAAAGTGAAGAGAGATTATATGCGGCACAGAGTATACTTGCTTTTTTCTTTTGTTTGTTTGTTTTTTTTTTAATGCTCGAAGGTGGTGAATGATGCCAAATGCCAATGAAAAGCTTCTAAATGACACTAGAAAGGAAAATAGAATTGCAAAGACTGAACAAAATATTAATTAAAAAATATCATTTGGAATAAAAATCAAGGATCATAAACCTATCATATTGTCAAAATTTGGAACATTTTCAATAAGGTACCACATCCAAAATACCACATACAATCAGGAAATTTTCTTGGATATTACAACTCTAATACAGAGCACCACAAAATGCTTCCCTGGCACCCTGAGCTAGTCCCAATCCTGAAATAAAAACCAGCAAATAAGTTATGATGCCTGGGAAAGCAATATTTGAAAACTCCATTTCCAAGATGAAGAATGTCATAAAAACAAATTAAATAAACTTCACCAAAGCCAGTAGTGCCCTAGTTGCTCAAGTTCCCCAAACAGGTTACTTGACAAAAACCAATGCAGTTCATGAGAATTTCTAATTACAAGTATTTAAGGAATTAGGATCTATGTTGAATTAGCAAGTTGAAATGCAAAACTCATGGTTCCACAGACCTTCTACCTCTTCTCCCTAAGGGGGAGAATAATGAATTATATGGTCCTGGTTTAAATCACATGCAAAGTAGCTGATACTACAAGAGCTAACGTCATGGGGAATTATTACTTGAAACTAGAGTCCTGTGCTAAGGTGAGCTAAGGTTGAAAGTGCCCCCTCACACACACACACACTCATTGCCTAACAGCCATCCATCAAAGAAATCCCATGCGTTATAAAGAAGAAAGCTACTGCTAAACAGTAACCCATTTCAGCCATTGTAAGTGTAGAAAGTGTGGCTACATCTCAGCTCCTGAAAACACATTCTTTGGGTCTTGTTTGAAATCCTATCACATCCTGGTAAGTACAACAAGAAACTGACACCCTCCTAGGACTTGATTGAAAACCTATACTACTCAACCACAAAGAGGTGGTTAAACTACAGGAGCACAGAGTTTCTCTCAAGGAGGCTTAGCCAGACTGTTATGGTTGAAATCAGAGAAATGTGAGTTTTCAGGCCAGAAGAAACCTTAGAAATCAGATTTTGACTTCAGTTCAATCTTGAATTTAATTTATTCTCATCCATTACATACCAATTGAATGCCCTCTTAGTATAAGCCTCTGTTTGGGGCACTGGAAATACAAGTTGAAGATTCATTCTTTGTGCTGCAGCAGCTCACTGAGTAATGGGGAGAAAGTCAACAAAAAAGCAAAAAGAGCTGTGAGGCCATGAAGCCCTTTTTCCATCATTTGGGAGCTGAGCACAAACAATGTGATTGCTATTGCTCTCCTGAGGACTCTGTGATAAAAGGAGCAGGACTTCAGCAGCTCCCAACGCCTGTCTTAGCTGACTCCCAGCATCAGCCACCAAAGGCTCTGCCCCCATGAGACCCTTCCTTGCAAAACTGACAGACCAGCTGGCCCAGGCCCGGAGATTCTTTTGGTTTACATCTGTCTTCCTGGACTGGTTCATTAATCCCTTTTCCTATCCTCTTTCTCTTGATGTTAAATGTGACTTTGTTGTGGAATGTTTAATCTGTTACATTTATATATTGATGAAGTGTACTGTTATGTGTGGTTTTCAATACTGACTGACTTATGGAGTGGCTTGAGACTCTGTGACATGGCTCTGACTACAGAGTAAATGGGGAGTACAGAGAATTGCCTCCTTGGGAACTCCATATAACTCATGGCTTTTGTGATTAAAATAGCATCAATAAAAGTCTGACACTGTGGAAATACACAGACATTTGTGAAACTGGTTATCTCTGACCTTACACACTCATAATACATATAAATAGAAATTATTTTTATATGGTAGTAAGAGAGAGGAGAGGACAGAAGGAGGAGGGATAGAGAGGAAGGGCAGAAAGGAGAGAGACCGTGAGAAAGAATAAATTTGAAAGTCAAAATTAAACCACAGCCTGAAGATGTTATGAAGTTTTGAGTGCCATCCCTTTGCTCTGATCCAATGCTAGGCTACTCTGGGGATGAAAGAATGAGTAAGAATTTTAAAAAAAAATTACTCTTGCAGCCAGGAGGAAATTTAAAAAATTACAACTAAAACAAAAAGGACTATTCCACAATACAGGTCATTAAGTGCCATCACAAAAGTACAAAGTGCTATAGAGGAAAGAGTAACTGTTTCTAATGTGAGGCATGAGAATGATTTGACTAGTAGAAATGTGGAAGAGGAGTGCAAAATAATTTTCAAAATTAATTTGAAGATAAAATTGGCCAGATTTGGCAACCAATGAGATGAGAAGAATGATGGGAAGTGTTTAAGATAACTGAAGACTTGGGATCCAACATATCAGATCAGGTTTGTAGACTAAAAGCATGGAGTCAGAGGAGATGAAATGAGTATTAAGGGGAGATACTGTTGAAGAGAGATTGTTGGAGCAAGGTTCTGCAAGTGGTGATAGACAGTGGGAATAAAATTTAAGGATTCTTCATGACACAGAAGGGAATTCTTCAGGAACGAGAAGTAATAACATCAGTATAATATACACTTTACATTAAACAAAATATAAAGTGGGGAGGTATAAACCCAAGAGAACTGAAAAGATGTCTGCATGAAAATTTGTATGCAAAAGTTCATAGCAGTATCATCCACAACAGAAAAAGGTGGAAACAACCCAATGTCCATCAGGTGATAAGCAGATCAACCAATTATGATCTACCCATATAATGGACCATTATTCAGAAATGAAAAAGAATGAAGCAATGATTCATGCTACAAATTCTGGTGTCCAGGAGCTGGTTGGATGGGGAAATGAGAGGAGATTGCTAAAGGGCACAGGGTTGATTTCTGGGTGATAAAAACATTCTGAAATTAGATAGTTATAGTAGTTGCACACCTTTGTGATTATACTAACAGTCACACACAGTTGTGTACTCTGAATGGTGAATATTACATTAGGTAAATTTTATCTCAATAAAAAAATGTGAAATTGGAAGTCATGGGTTCTATACTGTGTGTCCAACATCTTTTCAGAAAGTGAGAAGTAGGGTTACCTGCTGAAATTGAAGAAACTAGAAAGGAGTGCTACTGGAGAGCAAAAAAGCCTTTGGTACAACTGCTGAGAGGAAAGAATATGCAGTCCTAATAATCATAATAATTAAAACTAACTGAGAACACATATGATATAAGACGGCCCAGTAGAAAATAATAACCAGGGCAGACTTCAAAATAGCTTAAACCCTGAATAAGCAACTCTACACAAACACAGACCCACTAACAGAAGATAGTAGCCTTAATGGCCCAAGATGTTTGATCACAGCCTCTGTACACTAAACTACACAGACAGAGAAAAGAACTAATAGAAAGCCAGGCTTAAAAATACAAATAAAAATTTAAAAACTGAGCAGAGACATTGGGGCTACACATGATGTGGGAGAGATAATTCACATATTTAGATCAGGAGAGTTTATAAAGAATTAAATTAACAACAACCAAAAACAGCAACCACACCAAACTTTGGGGGAAAAACATCAGAATCCATAGTTGCTACAATATATTATGTAAAATGTGAGTTTTGAACAAAAGATTATAAGACAGAGATAGAAACAGAAATGTGAGATGTACTCAGGAAAAACAAAGCAATTGATAAGAGTTTCTGAATGTCCCCATATACTGGACTTGCTGGATACGTACTTAAAAAGACCTCTTATAAATACATTCATTACAGAATTATAGGAACCCATTTTTAAAGAGTTAAAGTATGACAACAAAAGCTAACACATTTTTAAAATCCTCAGTAAGGAGAGAGAAAGTACTTTACAGAAGACTAAATGGAAATTCTGAAGCGGAAAATTGTAGAAAGAAAAATTAAAATTTTCCCACAGAGGCCCAACAGCAGATTCAAGATGGCAGAAGAAAGAATTTGTGAACTGGAAGATAAATCTATAGAAATTTTCTGATTTGAAGAAGAAAAGAAAAAGGACTTAATAAAAACGAATAGCTGCAGAGACCTGTGAAACATCAAGTATCATGTGATTAATGAAAATTCTACGAGAGAAGACAAAGAGGGAGTAAAAAATTTTGAAGAAATAATAGCCCCAAATTTCCCAAATTTGATTAAAATATTAATAGCTTACAACCAAAAAGATCAAAGAACTCCAAGTAGGATTAACACAAAGAATTCTACACCTAGGAACATAATGGCCAAAATGTTGAAAGCCCAAAGAGAGAGACTGAGGGGAGGGAATAGGAAGATAAAGACGTAAACACAAACAAAAAAGAGAAGACAAATAGAAAAATCTAGAAAGAAGCAAGAAAAAAAAAGCTCTCCTGTACAGTAGAGCATCCATACAATTAATGCCTTTTTTTTTTTGATACAATGGAGGCTATAGGCAGTGGAGAAACATTGAAAATGCTGAGAGGGCCGAGAATGATGGCTCACACCTGTAATCCCAGCATTTTGGGAGGCCGAGGAGGGCAGATCACTTGAGGTCAAGAGTTTAAGACCAGCCTAGCCAACATTATGAAACCTGTCTCTACTAATAATTCAAAAATTAGCTGGGTGTGGTGGTGCACACCTATAGTCCCAACTACTTGGGAGGAAGGCAGAATTGCTTGAACCCAGAAGCAGAGGTTGCAGTGAGCCAAGATCACACCACCACACTCCAGCGTGGTGACAGAGTAAGACTCTGTCTTCAAAAAAGAAAGATGCAGAACAATGAAAAAAGGCAACCAGTAATTCTAATTCTACATGCAATAAAGCTGTCCTTTAAAAATGAAAGCAAAATAACGATATTCCCAGATGAATGAAGTCTTAGAGAATTCATTATGGGCAGAACTAATAAAGGACTTGTATCTACACTATATAAAGAGCTTTTACAACTCAATAACGAGAACATAAACCAATAAGAAGCAAAATATTTGAGTAGGCATTTCGTCAAAGGAGATCTATGAATGTCTAATAAGCATCTGATGTCAATTGTCATTAGACATCAGGGAAATTAAATTAAAAGCAAAAGGAGATACCACTGTACATTCACTAGAGTGACTATAATAAAAGATAGACAATAACAAATATTGATGAGGATGTGGTGAAACTAGAATCTCATATATTGCTATTGAGAAGGTACAATGGCATTAACACTTTTAAACATTAAAGACACACTTACCATATAACCCAGCAATTCCACTCCTAGGTATAGATCTAAGAGGAATGAAAATATATTTCCACACTAAGAGCTGTATACAAATACTCATCACAACATTATTCATAATTGCCAACATTAGAAACAATTAGAATATCCATCTACTGTTGAATGGACACACAAATTATGGTATAGCCATAAAATGGAATATTATTTGGCCATAAAAAGAAATAAAGTACTGATACATGATACTACATGCATAAACTCCCAAAATATTATAATATGTGGAAGAAGTTACATGCAAAACACTACATGTTTATGTGACTCCATTTATAAGAAATGTCAAGAAAAAGCAAAAATATAGAAAGTGGTTCACTCAGTGACTGCCAGAAGTCAAGAGTGAAAATGGCAATTGACTACAAACAGGCACACAATGGAACTTTGTGAGGTAATGGAAGTGTTCTAAAACTAGATTATGACATTTACTGCACAACGCTATAAATATTCAAAAATCATTAAATTGTACAATTACAGTTGATAGGATTTTTTTTTTGAGAAAGAGTTTGTAGTAGTCTGTTCTCATGCTGTTAATAAAGATATACCTGAGACTGGGTAATTTATAAAGATTAATAATAGACTCACAGTTCCACATGTGGGGAGGCCGCACAATCATGGTGGAAGACAAAGGAAGAACAAAGGGACATCTTACACGGTGGTAGGCAAGAAAGAGCTTGTGCAGGGGAACTCCCATTTATAAAACCATCAGATCTCATAAGACTTATTTACTATCATGAGAACAGCATGAGAAAGATCCACCCCCATGATTCAATTATCTCCCACCAGGTCCCTCCCACAACAAGTGGGAATTATGAGAGCTACAATTCAAGATGAAATTTGTGAGGGGACACAGCCAAACCATATCAGAGGTTCATTACAAACCATATCAGAGTTTCATTACAGTCACCCAGGCTGGAGTGCAGTGGCACAATCGCAACTCTGCAACCTCCTCCTCCTGGGCTCAAGCAATTCTCGTTCCTCAGCTTCTTGAGTTGCTGGATTACAGGTGTGCACCACCACACTCAGGTAATTTTTAATAATTTTTAAAATAAATTTTTAATAAATTTTTATTAAAAATTTTTATAAAATTTTTATATTTTTTGTAGAGATGGAGTTTCACCATGTTGCTCAGGCTGGTCCTGAACTCCTGGGCTCAAGTGATCTTCCCTCCTCAGACTCCTAAAGTGCTGGGATTATAGGTGTGAGCCACTGCACCCTGCCACAATTGGTAGATTTTATAGTATATAATTCATACTTCAATAAAGTTGGTGTAGTGTGTGTGTGTGTGTGTGTGTGTGTGTGTGCTTTGTGTGTCATTCACTGTGTTATAAGTGCTTTCCATATATGATGTCATTCAGTATTCATAAGCAATCCTCTAAGGTGAAGGGCAATCACAATTTACAAGTAAGGAAACTAAAGCATAAGATGAGATCAATTTTCCCAGTCATACAGGTATAGCAAATGGCAGAGCCAGGATTTCAGCCTAAGTCTCATCAGTTGCCTGTGCTTGGGCTATTAACTGCTGTGCCATCCTGCCTCTCTGAGAAGACGGCAAGAGGAATACAAGAGCATTCAAGAGAGCATTCAAGCAGTAGGGAGGGCCCAGCTAAGATCAGAAAGCACTACTGACCTGTGTGCCCGATGAGCATCATTTTGCAACTTTTTCCACCAACACTTGGTACTTCAAGAGTAGAGAGATTATTCTGGGGATTAAATGAAGAATGACATAAGATAATGTTGAAGGATTTTGGAATTATGAGTCATTTGTTGAAATGACTGATAATGGTGTGCAGGATATAGGAGCATGTGAATCCATGGCAAGGGAAGTGGGGAAGTGTCTAAAAGTAGGGAGAGGCTTCTATACTGGGTCAAAAGGAAAGGTATGAAGATCAATGAGTCCTGGGAGTACCAAGAACAGATTCTGAGGTGAGAAAGGAAAAGACGGATGCAGTCCAAGATGAATGTAGCCAGAGGTTGAGGTCTTAGGAGTGGAGCCACATACAGAAGTATAAGGTTAAATATGTGACCTTGGTAGTAGGTATGTGGGAGAAGTAGACTGGAGCAGAAATGCAGATAATCAAAGCTAGGATGGTGGAGAAACAGTATGGCAATGTGGAAATAAGTAGCAACTAGTTTTGATGATCTGGGTGGAAGGAAAGACAATGATAGATAAATGCCATCATCATTCTTTACAGAACTAGAAAAAAAAATCATAAAATTAGCCCACATAGCCAAAGCAACACTAAGCAGAAAGAACAAATCTGGAGGCATTCCATTACCTGACTTTAAACTATACTACAAGGCTACAGTCACCGAAACAACATGGTACTGGTATAAAAATAGGCACATGGACCAAGAGAACAGAATAGGTAACACAAAGATTTTTAATTTCTCCCTCACTAACTTAAAGAGTTAAGGTTTGTAGTCAACGGTAACTGTACCTAATGCTCCTGTTAAAGAGGACATATTGTTTTTGGCCTAGAAAGTAATAACAACAGTTAGCATTTAGTGAGTACTTACTAAGCACCAGTCATTGGGGTATGTGCTTTACATAGATTATTTCATTTAATTTGAAAACTGCCCTGTGAGAGCAATACTATCTATAGCTATCATTATTAGCATCATTATTCTTATGTTGTAGGAAGAAAAAACTGAGACTTAGGACAATTATGTGCCAAGGTCATACAACTATGAAATGAAAGAATTGGGATTTGAATCCATGCAGTCTGACTCCAAGGCCATGGCTCATAAGTGCTCAGGTCTATGAAAATGATGGAAATGCATTGGGTTAGTGCACAAGTAATTGCAGGTTTTGCCATTAAAAGTAATGCCATTCGGCAGGGCACGGTGGCTCAAGCCTGTAATCCCAGCACTTTGGGAGGCCGAGGCGGGTGGATCACGAGGTCAAGAGATCGAGACCATCCTGGTCAACATGGTGAAACCCCGTCTCTACTAAAAATACAAAAAATTAGCTGGGCATGGTGGCGTGTGCCTGTAATCCCAGCTACTCAGGAGGCTGAGGCAGGAGAATTGCCTGAACCCAGGAGGCGGAAGTTGCGGTGAGCCGAGATCACGTCATTGCACTCCAGCCTGGGTAACAAGAGCGAAACTCCATCTCAAAAAAAAAAAAAAAAAAAAAAAGTAATGCCATTAAAAGTAATGGCAAAACCCGCAATTACTTGTGCACCAACCTAATAAAAATGGATAGGGATGGGATTTAAATGTAGACTCCTATGGCCATTATTGGGATCAGAGCTGATAGGGAATTCCAGAACCATTAGAAGGAGTGCACCTTTCTCCTGGAGCAGTGGTTTGCAAGTCCAAGGAGAATGTGATGGACAGTTCTGATTCTTTCGTCAGAAAATGTGCAAAGAAACATACATGAATGACTGTGTATATGATCTTTGGGAGGAGGAGTGTAAATCTTCCTTAGGCACATCCAAAGACACCTGTTTAGAGTGTCAGTAATGTCAGGCTGAATTCAGCAAGTGGGATAAAACTGTCATTACCTGGATGACACTGTTTTGGTAAATATCTGGATAAGCTTGTTCTCCTATCCAAATGTTTACCAAAACAAAATGTTAACTGAAAGAATGCAATGTTTTATCAATTAGAACTTTGCTTCATATTCAATATGGTCTTCAAAAGCAAAAAAAAAAAAAAAAAAAAAAAAAAAAAAAAAAAAATCCTGTAAATTTTCAACAGTATTTTTGTTAAAAATGTCCAATCATGTTGTAAGATTCTTGACTCCCCTCATATTTCTGATAGCGCACTCTTGCTACTCAAAATATGGTCCATGGATCATTAGCAGCAGTAGTATCTTGGAACTTGATAGAAACATGGAATCGAGGCCTCATGCCAGAGGTACTTAGATCAGAATCTGCATTTCCCAAGATTCCCAGATGCTGTGTATACAGTTGTCCCTCAGTATTCGTGGAATATTACAATGTTCCAGGACCCCCTGTGGTACCAAAATCCACTAATGTTCAAGACCCTGATATAAAATGGCAAAGTAGCCTGGGCATGGTGGCTCACACTTGTAATCCCAGCACTTTGGGAGGCCAAGGCAGGCTGATCACTTGAAGTCAGGAGCTCTACACCAGCCTAGCCAACATGGTGAAACCCCATCTCTATTAAAAATACAAAAATTAGTCAGGCATGGGGGTGCACATCTGTAATCCCAGCTACCCTGGAGGCTGAGGTGGGAGAATCATTTGAACCTGGGAAGTGGAAGTTGCAGTGAGCCGAGGTTGTGCCACTGCACTCCAGCCTGGGTGACAGAGTGAAACTCCATCTCAAACAGCAAACAAACAAACAAACAAATAAAATGGCAAAGTATTTGCATATAACCTCCACACATCCTCCATATACTTTAAATCATCTCTAGATTCCTTCTAGCATCCAATAAATGTAAATGCTGTATAAACAGTTGTATACTATATAGCTTTTACATTGTCTTATTTTTATTGTTGTATTGTTACGTTTTATTGCTTTCCATTTGAAGTATTTTCTGTCTGTGGTAGGTTGAATCCATAAACGTGGAACCCACAGATACAGAGGGCCAACTGTGTACACATTGCTTTTGAGAAGCGTTGAAATACACAGTAGACACATCAGGGCATAAAGAGGCAGTGAAATGTGATAGAATAAGGACCTGGACTCGGAGCCAAGCTCTATCATTTGCTAGCATCTCACCTTGGGCACATTCCTCAGTCTCTGAGGATGCTTCCTTAACTCTAGCAGCACCTCAAAGGGTTGTTGTGCTTGACTTATAGTATTCACTTAATAAACAGTAGTTACTGTTCCTACTGTTAAGATTTGTATTATATCTTCACAATGGCCATTGACCAGGGCTTAGTAAACTAAAAATCTCCCTGTAAGTGGAAGGAAAGGAGAGGGAGTAGTGTGCGATTGCTCTAAGCAGAGCGAGTAGCTCAGATGGTTCATAGGGATTATATGTGCAAAGTGAGGGGTCTGAGGCTCTATTGACTGTCTCTCAAATGTGTGCCTCTGGGCACAAAGGAGAGGACTGAAGTAAAGTCTCAGGACAAGCTCCAATGCTAGGCAGACAGTGTTGCTCATGAAGTCCAACAGAGCTCCACCCAGGCTGGGAGACATTCACCCAAAAGTTAAGTGGCAGTGGACGAGGAGGAGGTTGCCCTGTGCCGAGATGGTCTGCCCGAAGCCAAGACAGATAGGGTTGGGAAAGAGTGAATATAGCACTGGGGTCTACCTAATGCCACCAAACAGAGTGTCTGTTTACTACAGACATACAGCTTGCTATGTTTCCCAACTACACAATCCTGAGCCTAATTTCCAAATGATAAGGGACAATGTCAGGCCCAGAGACCAAACTTTAACACTCCATGTCCAGTGTTTTTCCCACTGCATCCCAGGAGCTGCATCCAGAGCTCACTAATTATCTGGATTTTCCATTTAATATGCTTGGAGCCTCATATAAAGTGAGACTCTTCAAATACAATTCTGGCACCCAGCAAATCAAAACTCAAGTACTTTTGAGGGAATCACAGGTAAACATGTGAAGTCCATTTTGAGGCTACAGCATCATGATATTAGTCATGGTGGGTTTCACTTTTTTTTTTGGTGGCAGGGGCTGGAGAGATGGAGTTCCGCTCTTGTTGCCCAGTCTGGAGTGCAATGGCACAATCTCAGCTCACTGCAACCTGCGCCTCCCAGCTTCAAACAATTCTTGTACCTCAGCCTCCCAAATAGCTGGGATTACAAGCATGTGCCAACACACCCAGTTAATTTTTGTATTTTTAGTAGAGATGGGATTTCACTATGTTGGTCAGGCTGTTCACAAACTCCTGACCTCAGGCAATCCACCTGCCTCGGCCTCCCAAAGTGCTGGGATTACAGGCGTGAGCCACTGTGTCTGGCCCGTGTTTCAGATTTTTTAAAATTCCTATTTTTATGTTATTTATGTTATTTATTTATTTTTATTTTTATTTTTTTCTGAGACGAAGTCTTGTTCTGTTGTCCAGACTGGAGTGCAGTGGTATGATCTCAGCTCACTGCAGCATCCACCTCCAGGGTTCAAGTGATTCTCCTGCTTCAGCTTCCTAGTAGCTGGGATTACAGATGTGTGCCACCATGTCCAACTAATTATTGTATTTTTGTAGAGACAAGGTTTCACCATGTTGGCCAGGCTGGTCTCGAACTCCTGACCTCAAGTGATCCACCCACATTGACCTCCCAAAGTGCTGAGATTACAGGCATGAACCACTGAGCCTGGCCTAATATTATGGTATAAAAGATCATTAGGAAAGTCATATACTTCATTTTTAAAAGATGATACAGTTTCCAAAGGGACAGAATACAAGGCTAAAAGACAGGAAGTCCAGTTTCACGTGAGAAGCAGAATATGGCCAAGAAAACTAAGTGAATGCATTTTTTTTTTTTATTGTATTTGGGCTCTGGGGTACATGTGCACGTCCTGCAGCCTGCAGGATTGTTGCATAGGTACATACATATTTTTAAATTTCACTTCAAGTGCCGCCAACTTAACTTCAGCTTTAAAACCAAACCTCTTCTTTCCTCTTGTCTCCCAGTTCAAATTCTAACACCGATCTCTTGGGTTTCACTATTCCAATAAACGAATAAATTAACATTTTTCTCCTCTTACTCATTACCTTTTACTGTCACTTAAATTTAACACAGGGAGCACACCACCAGGAAGAAGGCAGCAATTGTATTATTTTATGTTGAAGTATGTTCGCTAATCTCACCATGGAGACAGAAGAAATTCTTATTTTATTAAATACAATGGCTCTTCATTTTTCTAGCCTCATTAGAGAAAGCAGTGTTGCACTGTGATAACTGAAAGTACTTCTCAATAAACTAAACTTACTGTTTATTTCTAGCTTCTTCCACGGAAATCATTCTAAAATGTCAGGTATACTTCTCTAACTTCTATAAGGTACAATGTACATGATATATATACATATATACACAAAGTACAATGATTACAGTTTAATCTTTTCATTTGTTTATGTTTGTGTCTATATGTAAATTATATATACATAGACACACACTTTATTCTGTGCTTTATGTGTGTCAGGCATTAGATGAAGGCTTTATATGCATTTTGTCTCAGTCTTTAGGAATATCTATTACTGTACTAGGTTATGATAATGTGATGCTCTATGATGACATTGACATGTAAACAACTATCTGGTTATGATAATGTGGTGCTCAGTAATGACACTGACACGTAAACAACTATCTGGAAGCTGGTTATACTTGTTAGTTCATCTGTTTCCTCTCACTGCTATCAACCATCACTTCTGCTTGCTGACATTGGGCTGTAGGTTCTAATCTGTTGCCTTACATCTTATCAATGGATTGACAGTGACTCTGAGTGCCTATGGTGTATACTACATGACTTTGATGAAAATGCAACTCAGGTGCCTCTTTTGGTTCTATTGGAGCATCACTCCAATACTGTCACCAGGCAGATCCTCATATTAAATAATTGGAGGAATAACAAACATGAAGAGTGGAAAGACTTTATGTTAAGTGAAATAATTCAGGCACAGAAAGACAAATCTCATATGTTCTCACTTATTTGTGGGATCTAAAAGTCAAAACAATTGAACTCATGGAGATAGAGAGTAGAAGAATGGTTACCAGAGGCTGGGAAGGGAAGTGGGGCACTGAGGATGGGTGAGGATAGTTAATGGGTACAAAAACAATAGTTATAAAAAATGAATAAGACCTACTATTGCACAGCACAATCAGGTGACTATAGTCAATAATAACTTAATTGCACATTATAAAATAACTTAAAGAGTATAACTGGATTGTTTGTAACTCAAAGGATAAATGCTTGAGGGGATGGATACCCCATTTTACATTATGTGATTACTATGTATTACATGCCTATATCAAAACATCTCACGTGCCCCATAAACATATATACATAGCCTTTACCTACAAAAATTAAAAATTAAACAGTGGAAAGATTGATTGCCTGAAAGAGAAGGGCAATGTTTAAATCAGTGTTTTGCTCATATTAGGAACTCAGTGAATATTCTATGATTGGGAATTTTGAGCAGGTTATAACATGAATATAGGGATGCTGTGTCATAAACATCTAGAAAGAGATTCAAAGTGACATGTGAGAAAGTCAGAAAGACCATCTAACCAAATCCAAGGCAAATGCTGATAATTCAAAGCATTAGAAGAATTTCAACAGCACGTGATCCATCAGGAAAGATGACTTGAAAGAGCCAACTAAGTCTTGAGCTTTGAAAGAACACGACATTTCAAGGCAGCAATGATTAAGGTCTAATCAGTAGACAATGAGGAAGTCCACCATCTAGCATGGAAGGAAGCAACATGAGAAAACTGTTAAGGTGGAACTCTATCAGAAGATGGAACATTTTAGAGATTGACAGATGCCCGTTGTCAAGTAACATCAAGGCTCTTTCTGAGCTGGGATAGCCTATAATAGATACTTCAAGGTGCTGGGGTAGGGGATGGCAAGAGATGCAAAGAATCAAGGTCAGTGCCAAATAATGCAGAGATTGATTTGGAAGAACAGGAAATCCCTTGCTTTCTTAACAACTCAGGTGGAGACATGAAGGCAAAAGTACAGAGTATAGAGTCAAAAAGCCTGGGTTCAGTCCTAGCTCAGCCAATCAATAATCTGTATAGCCTTTAAGTATATAATTAAACCTCTTATGTCTGAATTTCCTCATCTATAAAATGGTAACAGTAATGGTACCCACCTCATAGGCAGATGTGAGGATTCAGTGAAAGTATATATAAAGATCTTAGCACAGTGCAAGGCACATAATAAGCACTGAACAAATGGTAACTTTTATTGTCCTGAGATCAGTGATATGACCTGGCTCTCTAAACATGCAAAAAAAAAAAAAATAGGGAAGGCAGCCCCAGGAATAGGGGACATACAAGAAAGTGTGGATGTAACAACTTCTGCCCTATGCTGATGTTCGCCACATCCCTCTGCCCTCTTCTATTTACAATCATGTTTCAATTCTCACCATTTTGGACCTAGGGCTATTGGAGTCATTGTATACTCTCAGACAAGTCACTTTATTTCTGTTGCTAAATATTCCTTTAACCATGATTTTGTTAGCCTGAGTGATTTAATGTTCTAAATCAGAAGTCCTCACTCATCCCTGGGCCACGAATGGGTACTGGTCCGTGGCCTGTTAGGAACCAGGCTGCAGAGCAGGTAGTGAGCAGTGGTTCAGGAAGCATTACTGCCTGATCTCCACCTCCTGTCAGATCAGTGACATCGTTAGATTCTCATAGGAATGCCAACCTTATTGTCAACTGTGCATAAATGGTATCTAGGTTGCACTCCTCATGAAAATCTAATGCTTGATGATCTGAGGTGGAACAGTTTCATCCCTAAACCATCCCCCACCTCCCTCTGTCCATGGAAAAATTGTCTTCTATGAAACTGGTCCCTGGTGCCAAAATGATTGGGGAATAATGCCCTAAATGGCTTAATATCTTCCTAATAGTTTAGAAAAACAAGTGTTTTCTCTTCTAGATGCTTCTACTAATTACTCAGTGTCCTATCATATATGCTCTCTTTATCAACATAAGGTAATATATATAAGCTTCTCTGCATTTTAATAAGTTGAAGAATTAGCCCTTGAAGAGCCAAACAGTGAAAGTTCAGCCTGACATCACAAACATGTATTAACAAGTTTTGCTTCCAACCATGATGGAGTACATGCAATCACATTAAACAACTAAAAAACTAGACAAAATACATGGAAAAATGGTTTTCAGACACTAGATAACAGCCAGTACAAGACTGCTATCCCCCAGAGAAGGGGAACAAATGAGGCATCCCGAAATCTTCCCTAGCTTGCTGACTGGAGAGGGTTTCCAAGATGCAGTGCAAAGAGGGGGAACCCAAACAGCCCAGTGATTTCCTGTGTTGAGAAGACAGAAATCAGGGAATGGGGAGGCCAAAATAATTAAAACTTCTGTGGAAAAGTTCCAGAGAGAAGAAAACTACATAGGAGACAGCTCTAGAGGTCTTCAGATGGATCCCCTCACGTCTTTGGCTGAGTACTAATCTGCATACATATGGGAGGAAACTACCCAAGACCAAGAAAAGAATTGCTATAAAAAGAAAAAGTAGGAGGGCCAGTCCCTAGAAGCTTACAAAGGCACAGGAACAGTTTGTGTTCCTACCAGCAGAATGGAAAGACCTTGTAATATATGGAGCATTAATTAGAGCCCTCAAAAGTGTATTGTCTCAGTAGTGAAATAAAATTAGCTGCAGACTAAAGGCTACATTGATGCCACCCTAACAAAGCATAAAAGTCAAGCCTGAAAAGGATCAAACTGATTCCAATTAACTTCATCACAGTTCAAAGTTTAATAATATTTAAAGAAATATGATAAAATAAAGCACCCAATATAAAATCCATAATGTCCAACATCCAATCAAAAATTATCAGACATGCAAAGAATTAGAAAGTTACAGCTCTTAAATGGAGAAAAAACGATCAACAGAAACAAACTAAGATGACACAAATTTAAAATATAGTCTATATAATATATATGCATATATATATATATATATATATATATATACACACACACACACACACTTATTTAATAGGAAAGCTAGAGGAAAGATTGGGCATGTTAAGTAGAAACATGGGGGATATAGGAAAGACTCAAATCAAACATCTAGGCATGAAAATGTAGTATCTGAAATGAAAACTATATAGGCTTGGATTTCTAGTATAATAGACACTGCAGAAGAAAAGATGAGTGAACCTAAAGACATAGCAATAGAAACTATCCAAAATGAATTACACAGAGCAAAAAGACTGAGACAAATAGAACAGAGCATCAATTAGCTATGGGGTAACACCACAGGCTTCAACGAAGTACCAAAAGTTTTGAAGAAAAAGGATCGAAAGTTTTGCAAATTTTATGAAAACTATAAATGTACAAGTCTAAAAATTTCAATGGACTGTAAGTCAAAAAGGAAAAAATCCACATCATAATAAATCATTAAGTACTGAAAAAATATGAAAGTTGTTCAAAGGATGAAAGATAATTGTGGCATACTTCTCATCAGAAGCTATGCAAACCAAAAACAATAGTTTGACCTCTTTGAAGTATTGAAAGAAAAAGCGGACACCTTATCATTCTATTTACAGAAAAAAAAAATTGTCTTCCAAAAATTAGGTGAAATAAGGGAGCAGTCTGAAAAAATTACTGCTAGAAGTCCAGCTGTTTTTGGATCAGTTATCATTGGTACAGAGAAATGATATTGATTTTTATAAGTTGCTCTATTTTTTATTAGTTTTTATCATTTTTCTATCCATTACCTTGTTTTTCTTCTGCAGATGATCATATCAACTGCAGTTAATGATAGTTTTATATCTTCCAATTCTTGTACTTCTTATTTCTTTTTATTTTGTTGAGGGAGAACTCATTGCAAGACCATCACTATAAGAAATAATAAAGTTATTTCATCACAAGGAAAATAACACCAGATGGAACCCTGGAGTTACAAAAAGGAATGAAGAACACTGTAAATGATAAATATACTATTGCATATATATATATATATATATATACACACCATATATATATATATATATACAATAGAGTATTTATTGCATATATATGGTATATCATATGTAGAAAAATGATGAAAAAGTTCAAAGAGTGGGAGGAAAATCAAAATATACTGTTACAAGGTTTTCACATGAATAATATACCGTCTATAATGGTATATTATTATTTCAAGGTAGAATATTAAAAGTTAGATGGATGCTATGGTAGGCAGCCTCTAAGATGACTTCCAATGATCTACAACATCTGTTATTCATGTCATTATATAATACCTGCCCTTATTCATGTCATTATGTAATATCTGCCCTTTGAATAGGTGATGGATATAATTACTCATAGCAAGTGGAATAGCGCAGAAGTACTGTGATGTCACTTTCAAGATTATGGTTCAAAAAAAAAGACTTTGGCTTCTCTTTTGTTCAACCTCTCTTATCTTTCACTCTCTCTCATGAAAGTAGCTGCTATGTGGCAAATCGCCTTATGTGGCATTTCATAAAGCAAGGAATTGATGGGCACTTCCAGCTGACAGTCAGTGATGAACTGAGGCCCTCAGTCTAACAGACTACAAGGAACTGAATCCCGCCAATAACCACATACATGAGCTTAGAAGTGTATCCTCCCTCAATCAAGCCTTAAGAAGAGATGACTGCAGCCCCAGCCAACATCTTGATTGCAGCCTTGTGAGATACCTTGAGCCAGAGAACCCAGCAAAGTCATGTCTAGATTCCTAACTCACAAAAACTATTAGATAATAAATGTTTGTTGTTTTAAGCTACTAAATTCGAGGGCAGGTTGTCATTCAGCAATATATAACCTAGTTATATATGTGTACTAATATTAAGTTGCTATATATTGTACATCCTGGAATAAACACTGAGGAAAACACAAAATAAAGAACATACTAATGGGCCCATAATAGAAATAACATGAAATCTTAAAAATAATAATTCCAATAGACAGCAAGAAAATAGTCTAAAAGGACCAAACATTTATTGAGCACCCACCATAGTAAAAGCAAGGAGTCATATGCTAAGAATATAAAATCCCTGCCTGGCCTTAAGAAATTTCACATCCTCAGTATTGCGCAGGAATTCAGTTAGAAAAGTACATGAAGGAAAACAATTCTAGGTATGGTACCCAAGCATCCTATGCCTTGACATTTTAAGGGCAGAAAAGTCTCTTAGGTACGGAGGAAAATCAGGGAAGCAGATCTGAGATGGACCTTGAAGAGTGGCAAAATTTTCAGCAAGCAGTGACGCAAAGAAAGGCAAAATATCGGCCGGGCGCGGTGGCTCAAGCCTGTAATCCCAGCACTTTGGGAGGCCGAGGCGGGTGGATCACGAGGTCAAGAGATCGAGACCATCCTGGTTGGTGAAACCCCGTCTCTACTAAAAATACAAAAAATTAGCTGGGCATGGTGGTGTGTGCCTGTAATCCCAGCTACTCAGGAGGCCGAGGCAGGAGAATTGCCTGAACCCAGGAGGCAGAGGTTGCGGTGAGCCGAGATCACGCCATTGCACTCCAGCCTGGGTAACAAGAGCGAAACTCCGTCTCAAAAAAAAAAAAAAAGAAAGAAAGAAAGAAAGAAAGAAAGAAAGAAAGAAAGAAAGGCAAAATATCCCAAGCAAAGAGTACACAGGATCAAAGGCTCAGTTGAGAATGCTAGAGAGGTATGTTGAGGGGGAAAGTCAGAGGAGGGAAGGCCAAGACTTTATAGGAAACCCAGAACATTGCTTTGTAACAGAGATCTAAAGAAGGGAAACTGGTGTAAACGGGTATGGGCCATAAGATTTCATATTGTTGAAGGAGTAAGGAGGGCAGTGAACAAAAGGCCACTGGAATTGGTTGAAACATAGGCACAGTCTAATCCAGAAAGAGTATCAATTTGCAGTCTTCCCTACTACCAGACCAGTGGCTCATATCACAATTTTTTTTTTTTTTTTTTTTGAGACAGGGTCTTGCTCTATTACCCAGACTGGAGTGCAGTGGTCTCACCTTGGCTCACTACAGCCTCCACCTCCTGGGCTCAAGCAATCCTCTCACCTTAGCCTCCCAAGTAGCTGGGACCACAGGTATGTGCTACCTTGCCCAGCTAGTTTTTGTATTTTTTGGTAGAGACAGGGTTTCACCATGTTGCCCAGGCAGGTCTCAAACTCCTGGGCTCAAACAATCTGCTAGCGTCAGCCTCCCAAAGTGTTGGGATTACAGGCATGAACCACTGCACCTGGCCAGATATCACTAACTAATGACAGCACTGAGACTGTACATGACCTCAGATTTCTTCTTAACAATCCTTCAGGCAGCTACTACCAGAACATCAGAATTGGTACAGGAGATGAAATGTATTTGTTATCTATGGCCTGATAATTTAAGAAGTCTAGTCTGTAGGGAATGAAGGATGTAAAGATCTTACTTTGGCATTCAACAAGGAGGCTCACTGCATGCAGGGTGAAAGGCCTTCCTCTAACTGGGAAGTTTGCAGTCTTTCCAAAATCATGCATATCTTAGAAGGATAAAACGGAGCAGACTTTAAGAAAGAAGTCTACAATTTCCAAGGCAGCAGGATTACCTAAATCCATCCTGGTAATCAATAGGTTAAAAAAAAAAGAATTGACTTCCTCAACCTGATAGAGAACAACTAGAAAAAACACACAACTAACATCAGACTTCATGGTGAAAGAATGAATACTTTCCCCTTGAGATTAGAAACAAGACAAGGATGTTTGCTTTAGCCACTTTTATTCAACATTGTACTGGAAGTTTTAGGTCGGGCAATTAGGCAAGACACGGAAATAAAGGCACCCCAATTGGAAAAGAGGATGTAAAACTATTTGCAGACGACATGATCTTGTATATATTCCTAAGGAATAAACTAAACATGTATTAGAACTAAGAAACAATTTCAGTAAGGTTGTGGGATACATGATCAATATAAAACAATAATTTTTTATCTCTACAGTAGCAATGGGCAAACCAAAAATGAAATTATGAACATCATTTCATTTACAATAGAATCGCTAAAAATAAAATACTTAGGAATAAATTTAATAAGTGCAAAATTTACACTCTGAAAACTAAAGTACATTGTAGGAAGAACTTAAAGAGGACCTAAATAAATGGGAAAACATCCCATGTGCACGAATCAGAAGACTTGATATTGTTAAGATGACAATACTCCCCAAATTGATCTCCAGATGGAATGTAATCCCTATCAAAATTTATTAGTTTTCTTTGCAGAAATCAATGAGTTGATCATAAAATTCACATAGAAATAGAAAAGACTCAGGATATCCAAAACAATAATGAAAACTGAAACAAAGTTGGAGGACTCCTCAATTTTGAAACATTAATCAAGACAATACAATATGATATTGGCATAAGTATAGATAAACAGAATTGAGAGTCCAGATCCTTATATTTTTAGTCAATGTTTTTCAACAAGGGTATTAAGACAGTGGGGGAAAATCAAATGAGAAAACGATAGGCTTTGTTTTACATCACAATACCAATTTTTATTATTTTTATTACATAGGATTTGTGACCATTATTAGCATTAAAATATAACTTTGTTTCTTGTTTTCATGCCAATATTTCAAAATCTACACTATATAGTTTCTTAAAAGATAAAAGAGTATTTCTTAACCACAATGCTACTACTTGGTTTTAAAAACTTGCCAAATATTACGTTGCAGTAATTGATATGTTCATTTTACAGATTAGTCCTAGCATACATACAATGTTTTCATCCATATGTATAAATTAAAGACTGTGCAGTAAGTACCCATGTGGCCATGGCCCAAATACAGCTATAGGAAAGAACACTGCCCTGAAGCCTTCAGGTCCCTCCAGTCAGGAACATCCCCTCCCTCACCCAGAGGTCTCCGTTTCTTCACTTTTGTGATCATTATCTTCTTGCATCTTGCTACCTAATATAGCAATATTAGGTAGCGATAAATTAGGTATTGCCACCTAATATAGATGGAAATAAATTAAGTATTACCAAGTAATACCTAATTTACCACCTAATGTAGTTTGGTTTCTCCTGTTTATGAACTTCATATAAATGGAGTTACATTTTAAATTTTTTTGACTTGTCCTTCTCAGTCAATACTATGAAAGTCAGCCTCATGTGTTGTTTAGCATTCCATTGTATGAATATATCACAAGTTGCCCATATTCTTATTGATAAATGTTTTCGGCTACAAACTATGAATATTCTCATTTTTTGTCTCATAGTGCAATATCTAAGGTCAACAGTTACAAGATCATTTCTGGGTCAAAAGAGTATGCATATCTTCCACTTTTATTAGAGTTTAGAATGCCAAACTGTTTTTTTCTTTTTTTTCTTTCTCCTTTTTTTATTTTCTGTTTTTTGTAGAGATGGGGTCTTACTCTCACCCAGGCTGTAGTGCAGTGGCACAACCTCAAACTCCTGGGCTAAAAGTATCCTCCCATCTCAGCCTCCTTAGTAGCTGGGACTGCAAGCCCACACCACCAGGCCCAGCTAATTTTTTTTGTAAGGACAGAGATCTCGCTATGTTGCCCAAGCTGGTCTTGAACTCCTGGGCTCAAGCAATCCTCCCACCTTGGCCTCCCAAAGTGTTGAGATTACAGGCATGACTCACCACAGCGGGCCTCACACTGTTTTCTAACCTGTCTATACCAACTTACAGTCACAGAATTGGGTAAAACTCCATCCTCACAGTACCAAGGCTTGGTGCTTTGGACATATTTAGTTTTGCCAACCTCATTGTACAATGGTGCCTCATAGTGATTTTAATTTGCATTTTCAATTACTAATAAGGCTGAATACATTTTTTGTTTATTGCCCATTTACTCTTCTCTTTTCATATGGAAATGGTCTTTCCCATATTTAATGGTCTTTCCCATATTTTAATTCTTTTTTTCTCCCCCAGCTATAGTTCTTCTCTATGTATTCTGGATAACCAACAAACACTGTTGTAATGCTTTTGTAAATATCTTCTTCTAATTTGTGGCTTGTCTTGTTATGATCCTCATGACATCTTTTGATGAACAAAATGACTTCACTTTAATGAAGTTGAATATATGAACCTTTCCTTTACAGTTACTGCCTCTATGGCTTGGTGAAGAAGTTATTTTCTATCCTGAGGTCATGGAGAGACTCTCCTATTATCTATCTTTAAAAAGCTTTTTAACTTTACTTTCACACCTAGATTTTTCATAAATCTGGAATATATGTTTTGTGCATATGATAAGGTAGTTATCTGGGAAAAATTTTCCCACACCTGGCTATCAAATTGTTCTACCACATTTACTGAAAAGTCAATTCTTTCACTACTGATATGCAATTTCTCCTCTAAGGAATGTAAAAATCCATGTATTCCTGGATCTCTTTCTCAAATTCTGCTCCATTGGTCTAGACAACCACTCCAGCACTAACACAGAGTCTTATTTATGACAACCTGACATTTGGAGGGGCAAGTATGCTCATTTTTGTTGTTTAAGAATAGCTTGTCAGCTGAGGTGGGAGGATCATTTGAGCCAAGGAATTTGAGACCAGCCTGGGCAACATAGGGAGACCTCACCTCTGTATTTAAAAAATTTAAAGAGTATCTTGTCTCATTTTAGCTTTTTTCCATTATCTCACAAGTTTAATAATCAGCTTAACAGCCTAAGCAACGTAGTGGGACCTTGTCTCTATGAAAAAAATTTAAAGATCAGCCAAATGTGGTGGTGCATGCCTGCAGTCCCAGCTACTCATGAGGCTGAGGTGGGAGGATCACTTAGTCTGAAAGGTTGAGACTGCAGTGAGCCGAGATCATGCCACTGCATTCCAGCCTGGGTGACAAACTAAGACTGCTTAAAAAAAATCAGATTAACAGATCCCACAAAAACTATTTGAGGTTTTGATTGCAATTACACTGAATCTATGGATCAATTTGGGGAGAATTACCAGTTTTAAAATGTCACATTCTCTAATCTACAGGTGCAGTCTATTTGCCCACTTAGGTAGCTCATGTTTAATGCTTCTCAATAAAACTTTATAAACTCTAAAGAGGTCTCGCATGGCTTTTGTTAGGTTTTTCCTAAGAACATAATTTTTTTTGCTGACATTGCAAATGGTATGTTTTCCCAAATGTTATTTTTTATATATTGAAATACAATTGATTTTTGTACTGAATTTATATTCAACAACTTCTTAACCATTATTAATTCTAAATATCTATTGCAGGTTCTTATATATTTTCTATTTGTACAATCATATCTAAGCAACATACAAATTTTGTTTCTTTCTCTTCAGTTCTCATATTATTTTATTTTTCTCACTGATAGAGTTTGAATATTTACCCCTTCCAATCTCATGTTGAAATTTGATCCCCAGTGTTAGACGTGGGGCCAGGTGAGAGGTGTTTGAGACAGAGGGTAGTCTCTCCTGAATGGGCTTGGCCCTGTCCTCATGGTAATGATGGAGTTTTCACTCTAGCAGGCCCCTTGAGAAACAATTCTTTTTGTTTTTTGAGATGGAGTCTCACTCTGTTACCCAGGCTGGAGTGGCTCACTGCAACCTCTGCCTCCCAGGTTCAAGCAATTCTCCTGCCCAGCCTCCCAAGTAGCTAGGATTACAGGCATGCACCACTATGCCTGGAATTGTTGTATATTTCGTAGACACAGGATTTCACCATGTTGGCCAGACTGGTCTCGAACTCCTGACCTCAGGTGATTTACCCGCCTCTGCTTCCCAAAGTGCTGGGATTACCAGCATGAGCCACTGTGACCAGCCAAGAAGTTATTCTTAAACAGAGCCTAGCACTCCTTCTCTACCATCTTCCTCTCATGCAATGTGATGTCTGTTCTCCTTTGCCTTCTGCCATTAGTGGAAGCTTTCTGAGGCCACCCCAGAAGCAGATGCCAGCACCACATTTCTTATACAGCCTACAGAACCATAAGCCAAATAAAACCTCTTTCCTTTATAAATTACCCCGCTTCAGGTGTTCCTTTATAGCAACATAAATGGACTAAAACACTTGCTTCCCTGTGCTATCTAGGGGTACAGTAAATTATTAAAGGGCTAACCAAACGCATCCTTGCCTTGTGCCTTTCTGAAATTTCCTCCAATATCTCTATGAGTTTAACAGCCAAATCAAGATGTGGAAATTTGGGGAAAGAGAAATAACTGTGACATAACTGTGCCGTTCTTCCCTAGTTACTGAACCTTTTGCTTTACCCACAATACAATCTATTAATTTTCCACTAGGTGCCTCTGCAATGATATACTCTGGCCAATGGGCAAGACATCGTAAAAAGGAATCTTGTAATTTCTGTGACTCCAAGTTAATGTTGTTGAAACTGAACAGGTCATCACAGATGAAGCCCCAGAGCATGGTCATCATGCCACCAACACTGAAGCCTGCTTGCCACAACCTCATACTCACCCCACTGGAAGATGCCCCATGCATGACTGCTATGGGGCAGGAAAGGAACTGTTAACAAATAGCCTTTTCAACAAATGATTCTGGGTCAAGTCTACATCCACATGCAAACAGACAAAGATGTTCCCCTACTTTACACTGTATTCAAAAATTAACTTGAAAGGGGTCAGAGACAGAAATGTAAGAGCTAAAACAATAAAACTCTTAGAAGAAAACACAGTTGTAAACCTTCATGTCCTTGGATAGGCAATGACTTATTAGACATGATGCCAAAACACAAACAACCAAAGAAAAAATAATACATAAACTGGAAGGTATCAAAATTTCAAACTTTCATGCTTCAAAGAACATCAAGAAAGAAAACTCACAGAATGGGAGGAAGTTTTTGCAAACACTGTAACTGATAAGAAACTTGCACCTAGACTATATAAAGAACAATTATAACTCAATAACTTAAAACAAGTAATCCAATTTTACAATAGGCAAAGAATTTGAATAGATATTTCTCCAAATAAAATATACAAATGGAAATTGAGCAGATAAAAAGATGGCCAATATAATTAATCATTAGGAAAATGCAAATCAGAAGTTCAATGAGATACCACTTCACAAACCTGCTAAGATAGCTATTTTGAAAAAGAAAGATTATAACAAGTGTTGGAAAGGATGTGGAGAAACCCTCATACACATTGCTGGTGTAAATGTAAAATGGCACAGCTACTTTGGAAAACAGCCTGACAATTCCTCAAAGGATTAAACACAGAGTTACCACATGACATCTGCACAAAGAATTGTATACAAATATTCACAGTAGCATTATTCATAAAGATAAAAACTGAAAACAATCCAAATGTCCATCAATGAATGAATAAATAAATAAATTGTGGTACATTCATGCAACAGAATGTTATTCAGCAATAAAATGAAATTAATTACTGCTTGATGCTACAATATGATGAACCAAGAAGACAGTTACAAAGGACCACACCCTGTATTTGTCCATTTACATTAAATTTCCAGAGTGCACAAATCTCTAGAAACAGAAAGTAGATTAGTATTTGCCTAGAGGTGTGAGTAATGGGGAGACTAGGAATGAAGGCTGAGGAGTGAGGGGTTTCTTTTTTGGGGAATTATAATATTCTAAAATTGATTGTGGTTTTGGATATACAACTTTATAAATATATTATAAACCACTGAATTTTGCCCTTTAAATGGGAAACTGTATGGTATGCGAAAAGTGTTTTTTTTTTTTTTTTTTTTTGAGGCGGAGTTTCTCTCTTGTTACCCAGGCTGGAGTGCAATGGCGCAATCTCAGCTCACCGCAACCTCCGCCTCCTGGGTTCAGGCAATTCTCCTGCCTCAGCCTCCTGAGTAGCTGGGATTACAGGCACGCGCCACCATGCCCAGCTAATGTTTTGTATTTTTAGTAGAGACGGGGTTTCACCTCGTTGACCAGGATGGTCTCGATCTCTTGACCTCGTGATCCACCCGCCTCGGCCTCCCAAAGTGCTGGGATTACAGGCTGAGCCACCGCGCCCGGCCTGTGGTTTTGTTTTTTTGTTTTTTGTTTTTTTAAGGGAGAACTAAGAATGGACTTGAGAGACCTATCAAAGTAGCTAAGTTATATATGGGTTGCTTGTGCCATTGCTTTCCTAATCTAGAAAGGATAGAAGTATTTCAAAATCAGACCCATTGAAAACCTCCACTGGCAAAAAGAAAAAAAAAAAAAGAACTCCACTGGAAGCCCGGGTTTGAGATGAGGCACTTCCAGGGCCTGCAGTTTGCTGGACTTCACCCAGCATGGAGCCAGTCACCAGGCTGTCATTTCTTATTAGAGACAATGAGTAGCTATGAGGTGTTACACCCTGGCTACCATATAAATGTGATTTTCTGCCTGAGCAAATTCTGCTTTAATTAAGTAAAATACTTTTAAATGATTATCAAAATAGGGCTTCAGTTCTCTCAAAACATGAAAATGCCAGGATTTTAATGCCTGAGGGTTTCCCAAAGTTAGTTGAACATGCTCTTGTTTCCTGAACTGAGGCAGACAGAGGTCTTTCAACTGTCAACTCCACATTGATTCAATTTATCTCATGGCCCAGTGGCTACACACTGGTATATCTGCCACAGCTAAAGTGGAATTAGCAATGCAAGACGATATACTAGAACTAAATGCAAAGAAGTAAGCAAACACAGTGCCTATACTAAGAACTATTGATTGGAACTCTTTTTTAAAAACAAAAAGTTAAGGCTTTTTTTTTTTTTTTCTAGCTACTCTCAGGAAAACAGAATGCTTTACTGAGGCTGAGGAAGGTAGTGGGGAAGGGGCACACAATGTGTAGTCACTCCTCAAACCATAACAAATTGAAAGCTGTGGTTTAATATATAAGCCAGATGGTCAGTTTTGTAATGATTTTATGTTTACAGTATCTTTTTTTTTTCCTGGGGCATTATATTTCATTTGGCAAGAGTTCTTATCCTAGTTTCCCTCCAGCTGCATTTCAAAGGCAAAAATGTACATTACTTCATCTTGTGGTTTAATCTTGGTATACGAAACATTACATCAGCAGTAATGATTTCTTGTAATCACCTCTGCCCTGTAGCAAAGTCCTTCAGGAGATAGTATTTCGTGCATCATAATTTCACCACCACCAAGAATGACCATCATTTAAATAGCTACAGAGGTGGAAATAATAAGTGAGGACATCAGACATCCCCACCCATCCTTCTTAAACTACAGTCTTCACTGGATGGAAGATGACGACCATTGAGCATGAATTTCTAATACATTCACTTTCACTCTGCCATTTGCCATCCTAGAATCCTGTAAGCCTTCAAATTTGGTCCTGACCCTTACAATGAGAACATTTTATTTGTTTCTTTCCAATTCCTATAAAAACTAGTCACCAGAGCAGGAAGGGAACTGTTACAAGTAGCTATGAATCTAGACGGTTACTAACAGTTCCTGGAATTTTAGTTAGGAATAAACTGTAGATCCGTACAAATATAAGCATCCTATTTTAGTAAAACGCTTTCTACTTTATAGCTGGAACAAATCATCCCAGAACCAATTCTTGTTTACCAGTTTTACATAGCCAACATTGAATATGAAAGAACATAACCTTAAAAAGTATGATCACCCAGGAAAAAAAAGGGAGGAGCGAAACAAGAAGCCTAGATGTGGGCTCCATTATCTATTCTCAGTGGACAACGTACAAGTCAACTTATACACACTCTTTCAAAGAGCATAATTTTCTTTAAGTCACTACTAAAGAACACCCTGATAATCAGTACTATGGAGAATTTAGATTTTGTGCCTTCACTAATCCCATTGATGAAATTACAACTGTGTTAGAAAGAAAAATGATAGGCATTTTATGCCTATCAGACATAAAGCAGGAAAATAAAACTTGCAGAGTCAAAGGCAAGTCAGCTCCAAAGCAGAAAGTAAAATCCTGGCCTTATATTCCTTTGTTCGAGAGCCTAGCTCACACAGGGATGGTTGTATATTTCTAGCACTAGTTCCTTGCCTTTCATCCATTTCGCTTTGTAAATATAAGCCTCTGATAGAGTAGGAATCCTGCAGCATGGCATATATTAAAAATCTTAGAGGGGGCTGAGCATGGTGGCTCATACCTGTAATCCTAGCATTTTGGGAGGCCAAGGCAGGTGTATCATTTGAAGTCAGGAGTTCAAGACCAGCCTGGCCAAATGATAAAACCCCATCTCTACTAAAAATACAAAAATTAGCTGAGTGTGGTGGTGTGTGCCTGTAACCTCAGCTACCAGGGAGGCTAAGGGAAGAGAATCACTTGAACCCGGGAGGCAGAGGTTGCAGTGAGCTGAGATCGTGCCACTGCACTCCAGCCTGGGTAACAGAGCGAGACGTCACCTCAAAAAAAAAAAAAAAAAAAAAAAAAAAGTCTTAGAAGAGAACTATTTGTCAGTATTTTACCAGTAGCCTGGTCTCATGGATGCATAAAAGGCCATCCCTAACTCATTTCTTTCCCACTGCTCCTGGCCTGCTAACCATCCTGATCCCATCTGGCTCCTACCAAAAACCCAGCAGACAAGCTTTAAGGGAAGTTTCATGACATGAGCCTCTGCTGCAAACTCTTGAATTAGGTACACCAACAAACCAATAATTGTCCATTGGGAGTTCCAGGCAGCAATAGGTATGTCAAAGAGTTACCTCTAAAAAAAGAGGGCTTAGGCAAGGACATCATCAAAAGTCCCAGACACAAATCAATCTCAGGGTTTTTGCAATTATGATTCCCTCAGCCTGGACTTCTCCCAGCTTTTCTATGGCGAATTCCTTCCCATGGTCCTTCAGATTTCAGTTTAAATGTGATCTCTTTAGCTCTGCCTTTCGTGAGCACACACAAGAATTCTCTCTTCCCCCAATCACGAAACACTCCATCATATATCCCTGTAGTTATGTCCACAGACTCTGGAATCAGACAAACCCTGGCTCCTGCCACTCACTAGTGTAGCCAGGGGCAAATGACTTGTTCTCTTGAGTCTTCTGACCCACATCTGTATGATCTCCATTGCAAAGTAACAATAAAGCCTAAAGGGAAGCAAACACTAGATTAAAAATTAGGTAGCCTCGGCTGGGCGCGGTGGCTCAAGCCTGTAATCCCAGCACTTTGGGAGGCCGAGGCAGATGGATCACGAGGTCAAGAGATCGAGACCATCCTGGTCAACAAGGTGAAACCCCATCTCTACTAAAAATACAAAAAATTAGCTGGGCATGGTGGCGTGTGCCTGTGATCCCAGCTACTCAGGAGGCTGAGGCAGGAGAACTGCCTCAACCCAGGAGGCGGAGGTTGCAGTGAGCCGAGATCGTGCCATTGCACTCCAGCCTGGGTAACGAGCGAAACTCTGCCTCAAAAAAAAAAAAAAAAGTAGGTAGCCTACTCTTTAGGTCTGTTCTGCAACTAACGTGGTAGGTGACCTGAAACAAGTTGCTTGCCCTCATGGGGCATCACTTTCCGCTTATGTTCACTGGAGGGACTGGAGTCAATGAAAGTCGCCTGTTCTACATATGGATAGCCTGCATTTTCACATTTCTGTCCCAAGATCACAGCTGCCCCAGTGTCGGTCCTAACCTGGGACTGCATGAGATATCCCCTCCCTCTCCCAAATACCATTCAATTCAACTCAATACAATGTGTGATTTAATGAATGTAGGCTGTGGCATCTTGCTTTATATGGAGTTAGAAAGATATTTCATAACAAACAAGGGAGTCAGGGTCATTTGTAGTTTGAGGTTCAGAATTTAACCTTCTTTGATTGTGCTAACATTTCTCTTGGAACTTTCTGGACAAATCCAAATGTTCATCTTTGTGCTCTTCCATTTGATAAATTTTGTGCCCTTTACTGATCCATTGTAAAATCTCTGAACTCATGGCTTCAAATGGGGCTCTATTCCACTTTTGCTCCTGCCCCTGTGTACTGCTGAGAGCAGCAGAAGGCAGACAAATCTTAGGCAGACAAGGATGAGTCCCTAGTGAAACCCCATCTTCAAACTACAGCCAGTTTAAAGTTTGAAAGCCAAGCTACAAGTGTCAGATAAATCCATGGACTGGACTGAGAACCTCTCTTCCCATCTGACATGCTTTCCTTTAATTGATCCCCACTCTTCACCTATTTTACATATACCTACCCTTCTCTAATTGTTTTTTTACTGTCATGCCCACCGTTGAGTGGGGCCCTTGTTTTAGCCTTTTTTGAACACTCACAAAAAAATCAGCATGCATCCCCATTCTGAGCCCAAAAAAATCCCAGACTCAGCCACATCTTGGGACCACCCACCTTCAGGTGGGGAAGAGAGACCACCCAACTTTGGGTAGAGGGCTGGACTCTTGAATCCCCTCTCCACCGAGAGTTGTCATGCAATATAATTCTCCTCACACTTCAGTTGTCAATGTAACCTCATTCTTCTTGGACATGGGATAAGAACTCAGAACCAGCAAAATGCAGGTATAAAGAAGGCTGTAAAACTGTAGCCCTCAGGCCAGGCGCAGTGGCTCAAGCCTGTAATCCCAGCACTTTGGGAGGCCAAGGCGGGTGGATCACAAGGTCAAGAGATCGAGACCATCCTGGTCAACATGGTGAAACCCTGTCTCTACTAAAAATACAAAAAATTAGCTGGGTATGGTGGCGCGTGCCTGTAATCCCAGCTACTCAGGAGGCTGAGGCAGGAGAATTGCCTGAACCCAGGAGGCGGAGGTTGCGGTGAGCCGAGATCGCGCCATTGCACTCCGGCCTGGGTAACAAGAGTGAAAACTCTATCTCAAAAAAAAACAAAAATAACAACAACAACAACAACAACAAAAAACTGTAGCCCTCTTCCTTCTGCCAGTACCTGGCAGCCACCTCATGTGCCAGGAAGCAGCAGCAGGGCCAGGCTAGCCCTGGCACTTTGGGCTGGAGCAGGGCAATGGGACTGAAAAAGCTGTTAACACACCCGTTTGCAGGGCTATGGATGGCGGGACTAAAACAGCTGTTAGCATACTGTAACAACCTCTCTGGGGCTTTGAGGTTGTTGGCATCCCTGTTCAGGTGTCACCTGGTTCCCCTAATCCAGATGTCAGCACCCAAAATGGAAGTTGGTTGTGGCATGTGCGGCCCAGCTGCAGACTGAGTGTGGATCCTGTGGCAAGTGTGGGATCTGGGCGGAAGCAAGCCAAGCACAGCCCACTGGGCTGAGTGAGTCGTGTGCCTCCTGCAGCAAGCCTAGGGCCTGAGTGAGGCCCTGGCATGGCCATCACTGGCTGCAGAGGTCTCTGGCTGGTAAAGCGACATTGAAAAATCCTGTGTCACTGCCTTTCCTGGTGAAGTGCTTGTCCCCATTACCCTTAGGTGGCATCTTCTAAAACTCAGCCTTCCCCACTTAGTCAACCACCATTTATGAGCCCCAATCCTATGCCAGATCCTGTATGAGGGTTGAGGTTCTAGCAAGTAAAATTACTTCGCAGCTCCTGATTTGGGATTGAGGAACATGTTACCCATAAAAGGCCTGGTCCACCAAATCAAACGGAATTATATATTGTTCTGGCAAATGATGGCTAATTAACCAGCCCCTCTCTCCCCCTCTCGTCCTCCCTCAGGCTTCCCACTGCCTGCTGTAAAATGCTGTCTTTTCACCCAGTCTTTTCAATACTGGCTTACTAAGTTACCATGAAATGATTTCAGTTCAATTACACAAAACTTACTGACAAAACAACTTAGACAAAATGTGATTTTTTTTGCTTTAATTTTAATAAAAGCAAACCTCTCTGTTTACCTCCTTCTGCTTTCCCAAAGGGAGAAAAAGATTAAGATGCCATGGATGTTGCTAATGGTTACTTCCTTCCCTGACACTGTACTTTCTGTATGATATCATCACTTTATTAACCCACATATAAATGCTTAAATTAACCAGGGAGTTTTGGAATCCACTGACAATTACCATCCTCATAATCTCCCTGTGAACAAAGCAAAGAGGGGACCTCATATGACAAGACAAAATCATATAACTTCCGGCTCTGAAGCCTGTCTCTGTGCAGAATTAAGGGTAATCGTAGTCTAAAGCAGTTAAGCCTGACCACCAAATGTTCTTTAGCATCCTAAATTTGTTTGCAGGGTGGTTCCCTTATAATTAAAAAGGTTATTTTTTCCTTCAACTAAGTGAAATTAACAGCACAGAGCTTGCCAACTCTGTAGATGGAAACTTTCTATTCATCCACAAGAGGGAAATTCAGGGGAGTGGCAGGACCATTTTTTGGGCAGCCAACTCACCAACACTATGGCCCTGATCTGAGGGGCACAAGGCCAGAAATCATAAGGTTCAATGTCTTGATGTGACAAGATCATTGCTTTCTGAACGTCAGCGGACATCCAAAGGGCCTGCTGAGCTGGGATTTCTCTCTCAAACACACAAAAGGGACAGAACAAGTGGGCAGGGTTTATGCTTTCCTTTTACATTTTTAAGTATTAAGATTTATAACCATTTTTGTGCCAGCTTAAAAATGATCAGCCATTTAAAATTTCAGAAAAGTTACATGTCACCACATTTTTAAAAGGAAAGATGCATTTTCAAAGGGAAAACTGAAGCAGACCAAGAAGCAGTCAAGCGAAATGAGTTCTTAAGGCTCTCCTGTAACCAGCCTGAACTGGACACAGATTACCCAAAGCAGCAGCTAATCCCCACATTAGCCACTGGACCATTGTCAGACTTGCCCTCTGAGGCTGACCTCAGCTCCTCCTTGGTTTGGCACTTTCACTGGCAGTGCAGGAAGCACTGTCATTGGCCATCAGCCCATTGTTAAACCTTAGCTATCTCTGTTAGTGTAAAACACCCAGTGTTCAGTATAAAGCCATCCTCAGAGCTCAGGGCTCAGGCTATGGCACCAACTTGTAGTTGAGAACATCCAATGACATGGGGTTTTGGGGATATCACTGACTCAACATTGCTGGTGAAGATGAGCTGATTTCAGCAATGAAATGATATTCCTGCAAGCTTCTAGTGCATAACTCTTTCCTCAAGACATATCTTTAGATGTATGTTTTGCTTTGATGTGTAACAACATTGAATGAGTAAGTCAGGACCCATGTATGGTCTTCTCAGTTCTGTTAACTGTCTGCATGCTCTTGAGTCAATTGCTTATTCTCCCTTGGTATCGGTTTTCTCATCCATACAATGGAGGTGATTGTCTTTATAATAATGATAATAATGATGATGATGATATCCTCCTTGCTCCACCTAACAAGCTGTGGTAAAGACGCAAGGAAAATGTGAATGTAAAATTGTTCTGTAAAATGTAAAATGTATGTTCTGTAGTAACATAAAATGCTCTTATCATTGGTAACTTTTAATAAGATGGGTTTACAATTCCTGCATGCAAACCAAGTCAAGGCAAAGGAAAGCTGTGCTGGTGATGCAATATGGCTGCAGACAAGAGGCACTGTAACACTGAAGGGAACTGGAGTGGCAGTCAAGAGGCCTGAGTTCTAGCCCCAACCCTGCTGCTAACTATCTGTATGACCTTCTCCTGTCTAGACCGCTGCAGAAGAAATGGGCTAGATTTGGTCAATATTCAAACTCTGTAGGAGCAGAAATCTGTCACATAAAACCATAGGCATGAGCCCAATCTATAAAACAGAAATGAAGCAGTGCTTATTCAATTATGTAAAATTATACTGTTTAACAGAAAAGATTACATTTCTTCAATTTGATGATGGACTGTGTGATACTTAATATTAAGTGTCAATTTGATTGGACTGAAGAATGTAAAGTACTGTTCATGGGTGTGTCTGTGAGGGTGTTGTCAGAGGAGATTAGCATTTGAGTCAGCAGACTGGGATAGGCAGACCCACCCTCAATCTCGCTGGGCACTATCCAATCAGCTGCCAGTGTGGCTAGAACAAATTAGGCAGAAGAAGGTGGAATTAGCTGACTTTCTAGTCTTATGACTTTCATCTTTCTCCAGTACTGGATGCTTCCTGCCCTTGAACATCAGATTCCGGGTTCTTCAGATTTTGGACTCTTGGACTTACCCCAGTGGTTTTCCAGGGGTTCTCAGGCCTTCAGCCACAGACTGAAGGCTGCACTGTCTGCTTCTCTACTTTTGAGGTTGTAAGACTCAAACTGAGCCACTACTGGCTTCCTTGCTCCTCAGCTTGCAGGCTGCCTATCGTGGGACTTCACCTCGTGATTGTGTGAGTTAATTCTCCTTAATGAACTCCCTTTCATATATACATTTATCCCATTAGTTCTGTCCCTCCAGAGAGCCCTGACTAATACAGACTGTATTTAATTGCAGTTCACATCTAAAATAAGAACGGGTCTTAGAACGACTGTGTATATTCTTTTCATATTCCTGAAACTTGATGGTGTAAACTACAACTAGTGGCATTAGCATCGAGGACATATGATGCTTTGGATTTTCCCTGATCTTGATAGCCTTTCTCCAAACAGTTGAGATCTGGGGAACACAGTTTGAAAACTACTGGACTAGAAGGTTTCAAGGGGGCATTACAAATCTGACATTCTATGGTTTAAATACCACACGTGACTATGAGAAATGGTGGCAAGGTTCTGTCCAAGCATATCCAAAACATGACCATGTTGAAGCCGGGCGTGGTGACTCACACCTATAATCTTACCACTTTGGAAGGCTGAGGCAGGCAGATCACTTGAGGCCAGAAGTTTGAGATCAGCCTGGCCAGCACGATGAAACCCTGTCTCTACTAAAAATATAAAAAATTAGCCAGGAGTTGTGCCATGCACCTGTAGTCTTAGCTACTTGGGAGGCTGAGGCTGGAGAATTGCTTGAACCCAGGAAGCAGAGGTTGCAGTAAACCGAGATTGTGACACTACACTCCAGCCTGGGCAGAGACTCCACCTCCAAAAAAAAAAAAAAAAAAAAAAAAAAAAAAAAAAAAATGACCCTGTTGAAAGATGTTTCTTTTGTGACTAAAAAGACCAGTTCCAAAGGCAATTCTCAAGCAGGGGATTTCAAGAAATTAGAGCCACCTTTACATGGTTGGAAATGCTGTGTATCCTTGCAAGGCGACCTGTCAAAAGGCACACATCACATTTGGAGCCCTTTTTGATTAAATAGAGCCATATTTAAACAGACTCATGTGACTCTTAAAGGAGCAGGAATTTGTTTCAGCTTTAAGGTGAGAAAAGCTTAAGGAAGTCCTGGGCCTGCCTGGCCAGTGACAAATAGGGTAGTTAGAGCCCAATTGGCTGTAGTGTGGCTGATAACCATGATAACTGCTTTCACTGTGTGCCACGCACTTTATCCATGATCTCCTCAACACAAGTCCAGGAGTGTAAAGAAGACAGGCACTGTCCTCCCCATTCTAGAGATTATGAAACTGAAGATCTGACAACTGAAATAAATTGCCCAAAATTTCCCAGCTAATAAACAGCAGAGCTAGGATTTAAACTGCTTCTTCAGGGTTCAGGGTTCACATCATCTCCTGTTTCACTGCCTGCCCATAGACCTGACAACACAGAGCCTTCAAACAACCTCAGCTCTGTTTGGGATCAGGTTTAACAGAAGGGCTTCTTTTGGTGGCAATGAACATGTCACTCTCACTGCCATGTGTGGAAGGCTTAATTCCTTGAGTGTGGTCTCCCCCTATGAAATCATCAGGAGCTCTGAAGTTTTCCCAGACTGTCCATTCTGGAAGAGCCAGATAAGATACATAGGGACAACTCTGGTAGCTTTATCCAACCAAGCCACAATGATGGCATGGACCTCAAGAGGCAGTTTTGCCAGAAAGTGCAAAGCTTGTCTTTCTGAAAGCTATAGGTGGACAAGAAGGTAAGACACTTGGTGCTGAGGGCCAGTGATTTTTTAAACCGGCCATAGCAGCCATAATTTCTAAGACATCAGGCATTTTCATTTCATCCCTTCAGAAAACCTTCAGAAGTGCAATTCAATTGGAGCCGATTTGCTACCTGCTTGGAATGTGGTCAGGTGGGACATGATCTCTCTTCCTGGGTGGTCTTAGTGAAGCCCAGCTGGCTTCTCTGTTTGCTCTGGAAAAGCCCCACAGCCTACTGACAGCCAGACAAACAGTCACCCTGTTCATGGTCCCTGTTCTAAACACAATTGGCAGGGTAGCTAAGAATAAATGACCTGCTAAAGGCAAGAAAGCCCTGCTAACTCTTCTGACGACAACTTCAGATTGACCATAGGACCACACCATTTCTTTAGACTCCGTCCTTAATTATTCATGCTAACAGAGGGGAAAACTGTCAATGACTGTCTAGAAAAACAGATGATGAGAGGATCATTCCTACTGGATGCTGGACTATGTTTGATGGTGACTTTACAAAATTACCTTCCCAATTATGTTTTTCTTTAACGAATCATGAAATAAGTTGCCTTTTCTCAGTGGCAGAGGGTCTTTAATGAGATGTCTGTAATAGGGGGAGGGATTCCTCTGACCAATTCTCCATCGTTAACCACCAGCAGACTAGTGTGCTGCAGGACTGACAGCACATATAACCAGATGTCACTGTATAAAGACTGGCTAATCATGTAAGGCAAGTGGCTAGACTATTCACTTCATTCCATAGGGACAACCATAGCTTAACATGATAATAGAAAATAAAAGATGAGATGTGATTTTCAAATTTCCTATACCATAAAATCACATAAATTCTCTGCTCTAAATGAGTCCATTGCCATGATAAAATTTTTCATTTTGGGACTTCTAAGAAGACAGAGAACAGCATCACTGACTTCTAAAAGCCTAAGGAAGACGCTCTGGAGATTTTCCTGAAATACAGTATAGGTTTCATGTTAATTATTTCTTGAGATTTATAGGAGCTGAAAAACTAAAGAAGATGTGAAATTATTGAAAAGGGGTATTTTGTGCAGCTTCCCTTTCTTAACATCTGCATACAGCCCTTTGATACAGTAGATTAAGATACAGTTTTTACAACTTTGATATTCCATTCATGAATTCCTTCTAGTCAAATGCGCTTCATTTTCTCCCTCACTCTTGAGTTGTAAATGGCCATTGGAAATCTCAGAAGAACTGGACACTCAGGCTACAAAGCAGCCATCCAGGGTGCGATTGCTCTGCTGCCACTGGGAGGCATTTTGCTGGGCAAATTTCTGTCCTTGTAAGCACTCCTTCCGACTGAAATGATTTAAAGCTGCCCGAACACATTTGAAAACCTGATTTACCCTTTAAGATCTCATTTGATTGATCTTCCCAGCACTTCTCTCCAGAGAGAGCCAGCTGTATGCATTAGTCAGCATACGGAAAACCCTGGAAAGATGAACAAAGAATAACCCCTGTGATTAGTTGCTAAATTAAAGAGGGAAGAAAACAAATTCTACCAAATGTCAACAGAGCTCAGCATTCTAGCCTGAGTGAAGCCACACTCAAGCAGTGTGAGGCAGACGGTGGGGGGCTGGCTGAAGACTGAAAAGTGACAGGGAAGTAAAAATTTGTGGGATTGATTTGGCTGGTCCATCCACCCACCAGAATAATAGGATGCCTACCTCTTCTTCCTTTCTCCTGAAGTCCAGCCATCCCAGATGCAGCAGGTCTCAGAAAGCACAGTGGGATCCCTCTTTAAGGTGGAAATGAAAATGCCTCATCCTCGAAGTATGTCAGTCTCCTGCAGCCACCCCAGACACTGCAACCCATTCCCAGGACACGTTCAGTATCATCAATGCTTACACCTCAGTGAGAATGTGCAGACACTAACCATCTACCAAACCCCAGCTAAAAGCACAACAACAACAACAAAAATCTGAAAGAATAAGAAACTGGCAAAACATCTTTAAGGTGGGATATGGAACAAATTGTTGCTTGTGGGGAACATTCCCGTGTGAGACCCCCAAAAGGCGTGAGTCTCACTATAGGGTGAGTTTGATCCCAAACACAGTTTCCTACTGGAGGCAGTCGAGATGATCAATTTCTAATATCAACCACAATATCGTCTGGGCCTAAAACTATGCAGTGCTGCTAGACCGAGTGACCCCCTGCCAGCAACCGGTTCCTGCTTTTAACTTTTTTATGACTCTTTAAGAATAAGCTTTAACCTTTTCTTTACCTGCCTGACTGCCTTGTACCCTAGATAATGGTTTAGCTGTGGGGATATCTGCAAAGCAAATGCCACCATACGGGATGGCTTTGATTCCTGACTCAGAGACTCCTGAATGGGGAAGTTGAGATAAGTTGAGTCAGGAGCAGACAAAGGAGAATCCGGTTAAAAGATATTCTGATGAGCAAAACCAGAAAACCTTTTCACATCTCAGTTCTAAAACAAGATCAAACCAGAGATACCTGCAGCCAGGAGGAATAATGTCTGGATGTAAACAAGCTTTGTGATCACAGGAAATTCTGTTACTTTTTACAACCACTGATTGTGTATCTGACTTCTCTATTGTATAGGCCATGTAAGGTATACATTTGCATTTCCTCTTGCAATGAGTAAACCAGAGCCAAGAAAGTGTACTTATTCCTGGCCTTTGAAAAATAAAATTTGCTGTTTAGGCACGGCCTATCAGCCCTCCAGATCCTCATTCTCTGTCTTTCTGTTCTCTCTCTTTGCTCTCTGTCTTTATTATTTTTCCAAGCGCACTCTCTCTTCCAGGTATTGGGACCCTCTTGCAGGTCGAGAGACCGCTGGCAGACGTGCCTACCCGTCTCGGACGGTCCCCGACAGTTGCTCATTGTACACTAAAATTCTCAATAATTCAAATGAAAGAGGAACATGAACAAGGGATTTTGGACGCATGGGACCCAGACTAGCTAACATTTTGATTTACAAGAAAAAAGAAAAAAACAGCAAGGCATCTTATCTGCCAGAGACTCTGAAAGAATAAGATATCAAGTTATTGGGGTTTTAGCATAAATGACATGAAAAAGCTTGTCTGGTCCAAAAGCCAATACTTTTGGCATGCTGGATGCCTGCCCAGCTAGCTAACCAGTAACTGGCTAGATGGATGGAGAAGACAATAATTGTAGGTAGCTCCGTCTTCATGGGTTGATCCTTAATACTGGTCCACTAGTACTCTAAGTTCTTGGCTCTTCAGTCCTCACATTGCTTTGCCCCGTCTCTGCTCCCACCCAATGTAAAGATAGTCTAACGACAGAAGAGCTGTTACTTAATCCTACACTGAAAGCCCCTTAACAATGGGTTGACATGCCCAAAGATGTATTTGAGAGATATCATCTTGGCTGCAGTGTAGACAATGGAGTGGAGAATAAAGAGCCAGGTAGACTACATGAAAGCTTTTGCAATAATGTCTGCAGTGAAATAATGAAGGCTTCAGCTAAAGTGGTGGCAACAGAAAGAGACATGAGTTGGGACAAAGGAGATGGAGACAACGTGACTTGGTGATGGATTAAATTTTGGAGATAAGGTAGAGACCAGGGTCTAGACCTTTACTACTTAAGGTGTAGTCTACAGACCAACAGCATCAGCCTCACCTGGGAGATTGTTAAAAATGCAGAATAACATGCCCCACCCCTGATCTACTAAGTCAGAATCTTCATTTTCAAAATAATAATAATAATAATAATTTGTGTGCATAGTTAAGTTTGAAAAGTGCTGGTTCGGAAAACACTCAGGTTCCTGAAAAGCTGGCTATAGTGCCATCCTCTGAAAGACAAAAAATAACTGGATTTGCTTTTGGCAGGTTGAATTAATGATGCTTGAAAATTATAATTTTGCTTATTCAACATACAATAATTGATTACTGTGGACAAAGACACTGGGAAGACAGACATGAAAAACATAATCTCCCATCTGGTAAAACAAAACAAAACAGAAACAAAAACCACGAAATTACACTAGAGCATGGTGAGTGCCGTGTTTGAAGTATTAGAGAGCTCCCAGCAGGTAAAACAAAACAAAACAAAACAAAGCAGAACAAAAGCCAGGCAATTACGCTACAGCACAGTGAGTGTCATGGTTCAGGTATTCACTGGCTACAATTTGAGTAAATTACCCAAAGACTGTTTACCTTCCTGCTTTCATCCCGGAGTTAGGAGTCAGTCAGAACCCTGCCTGGGCAGGTCATGTTGTTGGCTCAGTCAATGAGAAGCCCCCACCATCCTTCAGCCAGCCGTGTCAATAGTGTCAATAGCTTAATCGGGACCCCTAGGCTTCTTTAATTCAAATTGTATGGTTGGAGATAGGAAGTAGGATGATATTTTATGGAGTAAATAATTCGGCTCATTCGATGCTGATGAGGTATCATGTCTGTCTATTGCCTTACAAGTCAAATCTTTGAAACAAGTAAAGCCAGAAAGCTATAGACATAAAGTAGCATCTTCATTTTTCACAAATAAACACTCTTCCAAAAAACTTCCTAGGCAAATATGGATAGTATCACCTTGGCACAACCAAAAAGCCTTTTCTTTGTCCACAGGTGCCAAATGAGGCCAGCTGCCTCCATTTATCCCACCTTTTCAAATGCAACTCATTATCAACAACTGAACAAATGCCATTTGAGCCACATGGCCATGATCCTTGTCTGAATCTGACCAGCATTTCAGGGCTCCTTTCGGCAGAGTGTCAACGAAAAGAGTTAAACTCAGTAAAATATTTGAAGATAATTATATTTTTTTTATTTTTATTTTTATTTTTTTTGAGATGGAGTTTCACTCTTGTTACCCAGGCTGGAGTGCAATGGCGCGATCTCAGCTCACCGCAACCTCCGCCTCCTGGGTTCAGACAATTCTCCTGCCTCAGCCTCCCGAGTAGCTGGGATTACAGGCACGCCCCGCCATGCCCAGCTAATTTTTTGTAGTTTTAGTAGAGACGGCGTTTCACCACGTTGACCAGGATGGTCTCGATCTCTTGACCTCGTGATCCACCCGTTTCGGCCTCCCAAAGTGCTGGGATTACAGGCTTGAGCCACCGCACCCAGCTGAAGATAATTATTTTTACCCAAATATGAGTGACCATGGCCCATGACACAGCCCTCAGGAGGTCTTGGGAACATGTGCCCAAGGTGGTCGGGGTGCAGCTTGGTTGCACACACTTTAGGGAGACATGAGACTTCAATGAAATACATTTAAGAAATATATTGGTTCACTTCAGAAAGATGGGACAACTTGAACGGGAGAATTTCCAGCTATAAAGCTGGAAATTGTACAATTTAAAATTTATAAAATTATAAAATTTAAAATTTTTCTGTGGCTCACACCTGTAATCCCAACACTTTGGGATGCCTTAGCGGGTGGATCACTTGAGGCCAGGAATTCGAGACCAGCCTGCCCAACATGACAAAACCCTGTCTCTACTAGAAATACAAAATTCAGCCGAGCATGGTAGTACATGCCTGTAATCCCAGCTACTCAGGAGGCTGAGGCATGAGAATCGCTTGAGCCTGGGAGGCAGAGGTTGCAATGAGCCAAGACTGCACTGGGGCACTCCAGCCTGGGTGACCGAGATGAACTCTGTCTCGAAAAATTAAAAATAAAAAAAGTCTGGTTGACAACTGGTTGAGTTCATCTAAACACCTAGAATCAGTAGAAAGGAAATGTTTAGGTTAAGATAAAGGATTGTGAAGACCAAAGTTCTAATTGTGCAGAGCAAGTCTCCAGGTAGAACGATTCCAAGAATAGATTGTAAATGTTGCTTCTCAGACTTAAGGTCTGTGTTGATGTTAATGCCAGAGAGGTAATCATGAGGCATATCCCACCCACACATCCTGTCATGACTTGAACCAGTCTTTCAAATTAAATTTTAAGAGTGCCTTGGTGGAGGAGGAAGTCCATTCAGATGGTTGGGAGGTCTTAGCATTTTCTTTTTGGTTTACAAGAGCAATAACTTTCTTCTTGGCTTTCTTTAATGCCATCATTTTCCAACTATGTTTACTGATGTTTCTAATCCCTGTTATATTTGGTCTACCTGTTTTGCTCCCCCAGTGATTTATTTTCTGGCAATATATTTACATTTGCAAAACCATAGACTCTACTTACTTTGAGACAACATATTTTTCAAAAGAGCTAAAAGTGCTCTTAAGGCATGATCTAATTATCAGTCCAGCATCTCCTTAAGTGACAGTAGGTATTCATTTCCATTTCACCATTAAGGAGACTGAAGCAGACAGCACTTTGGGGGTTTGGTCTAGCTTCACCAAGTTGAGCAGAGAATGGAACCTGGGTACCATTACTCCAAGGGATAGTGCCATACACCACAGACCCTCTCCATATGTAATAGCATTTGTAAATAGACAATTCACATTTGTAATTAAAAAAAAAAATCTCTAGGCATCAAGACATATACATAGAAGTACATAAAATTTTTGCATTGCGTGGATTTCAGCAAAAATGTAATTTTCTTTTCAAGCATACAATGCTAGACTGCAAAGCTTGCAAAGATGAAAATAAGTTTTACAATAACTATTCCCCAGTTAAACTCTATCACCGGGTAAAGTCTTGTTAATCTGCTGTCCCACATCATCAAAAGCAAGCTATGATACGTAACTTCTTTCAGGTATGACACATTAGCTAAATTTTGCCTTTTCCCAATAAATCCATCCTGGGTTGGAAGCCAGGAATATCTATGGGACACATCCAGACAATTAATACCAAATTTTGATGAATATATGCAAAAATCTGATAATATAAATGTCTCCAGATCATTAAAGTATTTCATGCTAAAGGGGAGAGCAACAATAGCTACGAAATTACAGCATTTGACACATTTTAGGTTTTACCTAAGCATGTCTGAAACAGTTAATGAGTCATCAACAGATGCCCTCAAATGTGTTCCTATAAGCCTGAGGGAAAAATTAAATAGAATCAATCCTCGCTTAGCCTAAAATTAAAAACATTCATACCAATAATTACTGTGGTATTGTGATTTATAATAAGAAATACGTGTTTTGATTTTCATTCCTTCAAAAACTCTTGGAGTCTCTGAAGTGATAAATGTTGTTTTGTGTGCTAATGAATGACTGATGGCTGGGGGCTCCTAGATAGCCGCAGGATGAGGGCTGGTTGCCAAGGGAACCACCCATGTGATTAAGGTTCAACCTTTCAGCCAAACCAGCCCCACCACCTCTAAGAAAGGGAAAGGGGGTTAAAATTGAGTTATTAACACGGCGTGGTGGGTCATGTCTGTAATCCCAGGACTTTGTGAGAGGCTGAGGCAGAAGGATCGCTTGAGCTTGGGAGTTCAAGACCAGACATGGAGAAACCCCACCTCTAGGAAAAATAAAAATTAGCTGAGTGTCATGGTGCATGCCAGTAGTCCGAGCTACTCGGGAGACAGAGGTGGGAGGATTGCTTGAGCCTGGGAGTTCAAGACCAGGCTAGAAAACAAAGTGAGACCCCCATCTCTACCAAAAAATTATTTTAATATAGCTGGGTGTGCTAGTGTGCACCTGTGGTCTCAGCTACTCAGGAGGTGGAGCTAGGAGGATTGCTTGAACCCAGCAGGCAGAGGTTGCATTTGAGCCGTGATCACACCACTGCACTCCAGCCTAGGTGACAGGGTAAGACCCTGTTTCAAAAGAAAAAATAAAAAGAGAGACTGAATTATTACCAATGACAAATGATTTAATCAATCCTGCTTAACAAAGCCTCCACAAAACCCCCAAAAGACAGGGTTTAGAATGCTTCCACATTGGGGAACATATGGAGGTGACAAGAGGCTCCATATCCCTCCCACATATCTTGCTTTATGTACCTTTGCATCTGACTGCTCATCTGTATCCTTTATTGTATCCTTTCTTAATAATAAACCAGTAAATGTAAGTAAGTGTTCTTTGAGTTCTGTGAGCTGTCTAGCAAATTGTCAAACCCAAGGAAGGGGTCATGGAAACCTTGATTTATAGCCAGAAGTACAGGTGACAACCTGAGACTTGAGATTGGTTTCTGGGGACAGACTTGTGGGACTGAGCCCTCAACCTATGGGGTCTGCATCAACTCTGGTTAGTGTCAGAACCGAACTGAATTGTAAGACACCCAGCTAGTGTCGGAGTATTGGTCTGTGTGGGAAAAATTCACACATTTTGGTGACCAGAAGTGTGCGAGTGTATAGAGGAAAGAAAAAAGTTTGATTTTTCGTTTAAAACCATCTAATGGTATTCTTTGTTATTCAGTGGAAATGAATTAGGAGGCCGATGTGGGAGGATCACTTGAGCCTGGGAGGCAGAGGCTGCAGTGATGAGAGAATGTAACACTACATTCCAGACTGGGCTACAGAGTAAAACCCTGTCTCCAAATAAATAAATAAATAAATAGATAAAATAAAAATAAAAATAAAGAAATGCCAGAGACTACGTAATTTATAAAGAAAATAAGTTTAATTGCCTAATAGTTCTGCAGGCTATACAAGAAACATGGTGTTACACCTGCGTGGCTTTTGGGGAGGCCTCGGGAAGCTTCCAATCATGGTGGAAGGTGAAAGGGTATTAGGCATGTCACATGGCAAAAGCAGGAGGAGGAGAGAGACTGGTCGGGAGGACTTGCCACACTTTTTATTTCGATGGAGTCTCACTGTTGCCAGGCTGGAGTGCAGTGGTGCAACCCCAGCTTACTGCAACCTCTGCCTCCTGGGTTCAAATGACTCTCCTGCCTCAGCCTCCCGAGGAGCTGGGACTACAGGCACACACCAACATGCCAGGCTAATTTTTGTAGTTTTGTAGAGATGGGGTTTCACCATGTTGGCCAGGCTTGGTCTCAAACTCCTGGCCTCAACTGATCTACCCACCTCAGCCTCCCCAAATGCTGGGATTACAGACATGTGCCACTTCGCCCAGCTACCACACACTTTGAAATGACCAGACCTCATGTGAACTCAGAGTGAGAGCTCACTTATCACCAAGTGGATGGCCCAAGGCATTCATGAGGGATCTGCCTCCATAATCCAAATACCTCCCACCTGGCCCCACCTCCAATATCGAGGATTACATTTCAACATGAGATTTGGGTAGAGAGACAATATCCAAACTATATCAGGGACTCAACTCAGGTGTCATCTCTATCAACAGAGCCTACCCTGATTTGAGAACTCCTATTTTCTATTGTCACAGCAACCTGTGCTCACCTTTATCGTAGCACTGAATACCCTCTTTATTTGTCTCCTCTCACTAGTCTATGAACTCTCCAAAGTCTACCTATGGCACTGCTAGCTCTGTAAACCCAGGACCTAACACAGATCCTGGCACACAGTATGCACTTCATACTGAATGAATTAGTTAATGGCAAAGATTCCAGCTTACTACAAATAGGCCATGTTATTAGATCGATCTTGGTGTCAACCTGTTTGTGGTCAATTTTTGCTTCTGTTCATGCTCAGTCCATGGCAGCAGACAGAGACTTGCAGATCATACACCATTCCAGCTCTCCAAAACCAAATGCCTACAAAGGCAATGGAGGGAAAGATGCAACCAAAGCAACAAAAGGCTGGGGACATATTTGGCAAAAATATGTGGACTTTGAAAATTTGATCCCTAAAAAAAACAGAGCCATTACAGCCCTTGATGTACAGAGTAGACTCAGTAACATGATATTATCGAGCTAAAATTAGGTGAGTGCAACATGGAGCCCCAAAGACTTAAGAAGCCAACCCAGATCATTCAAGCAAACAGAAATAGGTGAACTAGACTTCTGGTTCTGGACAAGACAGAGTATACACATTTCTCTCTATTCCTCCAAATAATTCTGGATTTTACAAAAAAACACACACACATGACAAGCCAGGTGCCATAGTGTGAGCCTACAGTCCTGCCTACTTGGGAGGCTGAGGTGGAAGGATCACTTGAGGCCAGTAATTCGAGGCTGTGATGAGCTGTGATTGCACCTGTGGATAGACACTGTACGCCACCCTGACATAATAAATAATACAAGCAGAAGAAGGCACTAAAAAATAGAAAGATATATCATGTAGGCATGAATCAGAATAAAGCACTAAGTAGCTATACTAATATTAAAGTAGACTTTGGAACACAAAATTACCAAGAATGTAGGGGGACATTATATAATGATAAAAGGGTCAATCAACCAAGAACACACAGCAATTTCAAATATGTGTGTAACAGACAACAGAAATGCAAAATATATAAAGTGAAAACTGAACTAAAACTAAAGGGAGAAGTAGACAAATCCACAATTATAGTTAGAAACTTCGACCTCTTCTCTGGAAAACTGATAGAAATACTAGAGAAAAAATCAACAAGGATATGCAAAAGGTCCACAAAACCAAATTAAGCAAACAATACCTAACCAACATTTACTCAATAGTAAGACCTAATCAACTCCACCAACAACAGCAAAATTATTTTTAAGTGCACTTCTAAATTGCTGATGGGTCAAAAAGGAAGTCTCAAGAGAAATCATAAAATACATGAAATGGGGTCGGGGCAGTGGCTTACACCTGCTAATCCTAGCACTTTGGGAGGCCGAGGCAGGAAGATCACCTGAGTTAGGGGTTCAAGATCAGCCTGGCCAATATGGCAAAATCCTGTCTCTACTAAAAATACAAAAATTAGCCAGGCATGTTGGTGCATCCTGCAATTCCAGCTACTAAAGAGGCTGAGGCAGGAGAATCGTTTGAACCCAGGAAGCAGAGGTTGCAGTGAGCCGAGATCACACCACTGCACTCCAGCCTGGGCAACAGAGTGAGACTCCATCTCAAAATAAATAAATTAATTAATTAAAATACATTAAAAGGAAACTAAAATATATCCAAATTTGTGGGAGGCAGCTAATTTTGAAATGCGACTATTTAACACTAAATGGCACAGCATCTTGGAGAACAGATTAGCCGTTTCTTATAAAACTAAACACATAATCACTATACGACTCAGTAATTCACTCATGGGCATTAATTTCAAATAAATGAACTTATGTCTCCACAAAAATGTGTATATGAATTTGTGGTCTGGAAAAAATGGCATAGACAGGTTTATCCCTGCTCCTTCCTAATAAGCACAATAATAAATCCTGGAAATGGCTCAAGAGACAACTAAAGGGATAAATACATAAGGTGGTAAGGAAGGGCAGTAAGGTCTGGTGTTTTCCAGCTTTCAATCTGGAAAACAGCCTGGGTGGACCCATTCCTTCCCCAGATCAAATGAGAATCCCTAGCATCAGAAGAGCCTGGCACCATCTTCACAGGGAATAGATTGGGAACTTCACCAAAAATAAGCAGCTGGAAGAAGCACTCTCATTTCCAAATAAGCCCGAAGACTCCCTTTTCCACCAAGAGATGCTGAGGTGTGGAGCTAACAAGAGAAACTTCGATACGGCAAGTGGTCCAGCACGGGCAGCCTCTTTGTGCCTGCAGGCCTGAGACTGTCTTCCCCTACCCAGAGACACAAGGGAAGGCAGGCAGAGCTAGGGAAAAGGGCCCAATCACAGCTAGGAGACTGTCAGGAAGTCCCTTTGTCCCTGAGGACTCAAGACTTCTTTTCCCCAGAGACATTAGGATAAGCAGAAGGAAGTGGAAAAAGGAACTCAGTTATAGCAAACAGCTAGATATAGGATGCTCCTTTGTCTCCATGAGCCTAAGACTCTCTTCCCTTTCCGAGAGGTATCAAGGTGGGTGGGCATGGCAAGTAGTCCATTCTGGGGAGCTTCTTCTTCTTCTTCTTCTTCTTTTTTTTTTTTTTTTTTTTTGCTTTGCTTTGCTTCGTTTTGTTTTGTTTTAGTTGGAGTCTTCCTCTGTCACCCAGGCTGGAGTACATTGGTGCGAGCTCACTGCAACCTTCACCTTCAAGGTTCAAGTGATTCTCGTGCGTCAGCCTCCTGAGTAGCTGGGATTACAGATGCACGCCACTAGGCCTGGCTAATTTTTACATTTTTTAGTAGAGACGGAGTTTCGCAATGTTAGCCAGGCTGGTCTCAAACTCCTGACTTCTGGTGATCTACCCACCTTAACCTCCCAAAGGGCTGGGACTATAGGCGTGAGCTACTGCACCCAGCCAATGGAAAGCCTCTTTGTCCCTATTGGCCTGACACTCTCCTCCCCTGCCCAGAGACACTGGGACAGGCTGGAAAAGCCATCAGAAGAGACAACTGCAACAAGCATATGGGTGTAACAGGCCTCTTAGTCCCCTTGGGCCCAAGGCGCTCCTCCCCAAACCAGAGACACCGGGCTGGGGTAATACTGTCAGGAAAATCCCAATACAACCCTCCACCACCAAAACACACCCAAGAGCTTGGCTTGGGGAAAGCCCTTGGCTTCCTTAGGCAGCACCAACAGAGACCAGTGAAAGTGCAATAATACTAAATAAACAGAGGAGACCTAAATAACACCACAAACGCTCTAAGAATTAAACTCCCAGTGGAACCACAGCCAAAGAAAGTAGGCCAAGACCTACATGCTAAACCTAAACAGGGAGACTGCTTGCTAAAATAAAAGATTTAAATAGGACCCAGCATCCCTGAACATAATGTATAATGTGTCTTGGATCCAATAAAAAAAAATCACCCATCATACTGAAAACCAAGACAATTGTGACTTAGCTCTGCAGGCCTCTTCCCAGTAAAACAACCATACTGGTCAAAATTCAAAAGCAGATATTTACTGTCTCTGGAAATGGTGTTAATGCATATAGCAAACTCTTGAGGCCAAGAGTTGGAGACCAGCCTGGCCAACATGGCAAAAACCCATCTCTACTAAAAATATAAAAATTAGCTGTGCATGGTGGCATGCATCTGTAATCCCAGCTACTCGGGGGGCTGAGGTGGGAGAACTTCTTGAACCTGGGAGGCGGAGGTTGCAGTGGGTTGAGATCACACCAGTGCACTCCAGCCTGGATGACAGAGCAAGACTCTGTCTCAATTTAACAACAACAACAAAAAATTAGGCTGCAGTGGGCTGAGATCACACCTGTGCACTCCAGCCTGGGTGACAGAGCAAGACTCTGTCTCCATTTAACAACAACAAAAAATTACTACAAGGCCTCAGCAGACATCTTGAGCTGGGAGGATAAATAATCAGCAATGTTAAGATACTTCAATAGATATTATGCACTCTGAAAAACAGAGGAAGAAGGTAAAGAAGGCATAAAAATGAACAGAACAGCCAACCACCATGGCACGTGTATACCTATGTAACAAACCTGCATGTTCTGCCCATGTACCCCAGAACTTAAAGTATAATTAAAAAGATGGACAGAACCTCAGAGAAATGTGGGACACCAAAAAGCACACCAGCATACACCTAGTGTAAAAGTATCACAAAGAGAAGAAAGCAGAAAAAAAAAAATTATCTTAATGGCTAAAACCTTCTCCAAGCTGGAAGAAAAATTAATCTATACATGCAAGTAGCTCACTGAACTCTAAGTAGGATAACCAAAAAGAGATCCTAACACAGACATACCATGCTAAAAATACTAAAAAGAAAAAATGAGAAACTCTTCAAAGCAGTAAGAGAAAAATGACTCATCACATACAGAGGAACCCCAATAACACTGACAGCTAACTTCTCATCAGACACAATAGAGCACAAAGGCAGTGGAATGGCATTCAAAGTGCTTAAGAAAAGAAACCAATAACTAAGAATTGTATATCCAGCAAAAGTATTTTCAAAACTGAAAGCAATATAAAGACATTCACAGAAAACAAAAACTCAAGAGAATCTCATGCTAACAGTCCTGCATTACAAGAAATAACAAAGAAAAATTCTCAGGCTGAAAGCAAGTGGGACCAGGTGGTAATTCAAGTCCACATGAAAGAAAAAAATCAGCTCACTTGAAGATAATAATGTAATAATAAGAAGAAAATACAGTATAAATGCATATTTACTTCTTGTAACAGACTGAAAAGCAATCATAAAACAATAGGCATATAATTGTATTGTTGGGACCATAACATATATACATTTAACATATGACAAAACCAAAAGAAATGTGTTTGAGCAAGGCTGTATTGAGTGAGCAAACACACAGAAACAAACAAACAGAACCAGTAATGGTACATAAAATGGTTTATAATAAACTCAATAAATATACTTGTTCTCTCACTTATCTTACCTTCTTTAAAAGACATAAAATTGCCAGGCGCAGTGGCTCACGCCTGTAATCCCAGCACTTTGGGAGGCCGAGGTGGGTGGATCACAAGGTCAAGAGATCGAGACCATCCTGGTCAACATGGTGAAACCCCGCCTCTACTAAAAATACAAAACATTAGCTGGGCATGGTGGCGCGTGCCTGTAATCCCAGCTACTCAGGAGGCTGAGGCAGGAGAATTGCCTGAACCCAGGAGGCGGAGGTTGCGGTGAGCCGAGATCGCGCCACTGCACTCCAGCCTGGGTAGCAAGACTCCGTCTCAAAAAAAAAAAAAAAAAAAGACATAAAATTTAATCAAGTAATAATTATAACAATGTGTTGCTGAGTTTGTAACATATATAGATGTAAAATTTATAACAATAACAGCACAAAAAGGGGCAAGAAGAAATACAGCTACCTAGGAAAAACACTTATAGAGCTTATTGTAATTAAGTTACTATAAATAAGAAATAGATTCTGATAATTTAATATATATAGATAGATTAAGCCCTAGAGAATACATTGAGAAAATGACAACACAATACAGTAGAAAATCATTAAAAGAGTTAATATGTTACACTGGAAAGAATTCACTTAATATAAGACAAAGCAGTACAGGAGGAATAGGGAAACAAAAAAATACATGAGATGTATAGAAAACCAAAATAAAGTGGATCAAGCGATATTACTAATAATGTTAAATGTAGATGGATGAAACAATCCAATCAAAAGAATGTCATTATGAAATAAAAACCAAATGAGATCCAGCTATATGCTATCTACAAGAGACACACATTATATTAAAACACAGAAATCATCTGAGAGGAAAAAGAAGAGAAAAGGTATCATGGAAGCAAGAACCACAGAAATATGAAATGGCTATACTGATATCAGAGAAAATAAACACTACAAAATTACTAAAGAGAGAATTTTTATAATGATACATAAGCAATGTATCAAGAAAACATAACAATTATAACTATATATGCAGCTAACAACAGATCCCTAAAACACATGAGGCAAAACTAACAGGACTGAAGGGAAAAACAATTCAGTAATAATAATTGGAGACTTCAATATCCCAATTTCAATAATGGACGGAACAACTGGAAAAAGACCGACAGGGAAACAGAAACCTTAAACAGCACAATAAACTAACAAGTCTTAGCAAACGTCTATAGAACACTCCACCACCAGCAGCAAAATAGTTTTCTCAGATGCACATAGAACATTCTCTAGGATAGAACATGTTAGGCCATAAGACGTGTCTCAACATATTTTTTTTTTTTTTTGAGATGGGGTCTTGCTCTATCACCTAGGCTTCAGCGCAGTGGCACAATCTCAGCTCACTGCAACCTCCCCCTCCCAGGACTCAAGTGATCCTCCCATCTTAGCCTCTAGAGTAGCTGAGACAACAGGTGTGCACCACCACACTCAGATATTTTTTTGTATTTTTGGTAGAAATATAGTTTCACCATGTTGTGCAGGCTGGTCGTGAAGTCTCAACATATTTAAAACAGTTGAATCATACCAATAGCATTCTTCATAGAAATAGAAAAAAGAGTTCTGAAATTTGTATGAGACTACAGAAGACCCTGAACAGCTGAAGCAATACTGAGCAAAAAGGACAAAGCTGGAGGCATGACACTATATGACTTCAAATTATACTAGAAAGTTACAGTAACCACAACAGCATGACATTGGTATAAAAACAGATACATAGACCAATGGAACAGAAGAGAGAACCCAGCAATAAATCTGTGTATTTACATCTAACTGATTTTCAACAAAGGCACTAAGAATATATTATTAGAAAAATGGCACCCTCTTCAATAACTTGTGCTGGGAAAATTGGATAGCCACATGCAGAAGAATGAAACTGGACCCTTAGCCCTCATCATGTGCAAAAACCAACTCAAAATGAAGTAAAGACTTAAACATAAGACCTGAAACTATGAAAATACCTGAAGAAAATCTAAGCAAAGCAGATATATATATATAATATATATATAATATATTATATATATATATAAAGATTATGTGTGTGTGTATATATATATATATATATATATATATATATATATATATAAAGATTATGCACCATGACTAAGTAGGATTTATCCAGAGAATGCAAGTTTGGCTTAATATCAGGGAGTAAATTAATGTAAAACATTGTATCAAAAGAATAAAGAGGTAGGGTATGGTGACTCACACCTGAAATCCCAGCCTATGGGAGGCCAAGGCAGGAGGACTTCTTGAGCCCAGGAGTTTGGGACCAGCCTGGGCAACATAGCAAGACCCCATCTCTACAATAAAAAATAAAATTATCTGGGCATGGTGATGCACACCTGTGGTCCCAGCTATTCAAGAGGCTGAGGTGGGTGGATGGCTTGAACTCAGGAAGTTGAAGCTCCAGTGAGCTATGATCATGCCACTGTATTCCAGCCTGGGCAACAAAGAGAAACCCTGTCTCAAAAAAAAAAAAAAAAAAAAAGAATAAAGAGTAAAAAGAACAACCATCTGAAGAGATGCAGAAAAATCATGAACAAAGTCCAACATCCATTCATTGTTGTTGTTGTTGTTCTTTAAAAAAAAACACTCATCAAACTGGGTATAAGAGAACTTCCTCAATCAGATAAAAGACATCTAGGAAAAACCTTGAGTTAACATATTTAATGGTGAATGACTGAGCAGAGAGCAGTGGTCACACCTGTTGTCCCAACACTTTGGCAGACTGAGGCAGGAAAATCACTTGAGCCCAGGAGTCCAAGACCAGCCTGGGCAACACAGCAAGACTCCACCTCTACATAGATTTTAAAAATTAGGCATAATGATCCTTGCCTATAGTCCTACCTACTTGGAAGGCTGAGGTGGGAGGTTCCCTCAAGCCCCAGGAGATTGAGGCTGCAGTGAGCTGTGATCATGCCACTGCATCCCAACATGAATGACAGGGAGACCTTGTCTAAAAAAAAATTAAAATAGTGAAAGACTGAATGCTTTCCCCTGAGATCAAAAGCAAGATAAAGAAGTTAATAATAACCACTTCTTTTTCACATTTTCCTGGAGAATCTAGCCAAGAAAATTAGGCAGGAAAAGGAAATAAAATTTGTCCACATGGGATAGTAAGAAATAAAAGTATCTATTCACAGATAACATGAGCATGTTGTGTTCGTCCGTTTGTGTTGCTATAAAGGAATGTCTGAGACTGGGTAACATAAAAAAGAAGTTTATTTGGCTTATAGTTCAGCAGGCTGTACAGAAAGCATAGTGCTGGCTTCTGCTTCTGGTGAGGGCCCCAGGAAGCTTATAATCATGGTGGAAGGTGAAGGGGAGCCACTGTATTACATGGCAAGAGAAGGAGCAAGAGAGAGAGGTGGAGCTGCCAGGCTCTTTTAAGCAAACAGATCTCATGTGACCTCATTACCACAGGGAGGGCACTCGGCCATTTATGAGAGATCAAAAGCCAAACACCTCCCACCGGGCCCCACCTCCAACACGGGGGATTACATTTCAACATGAGATTCTGGAGAACACACATCCAAATTATATCATTTGTATATAGAAAATCTTGAGAGTTACTCTGAAAAATTATTAGAAATTAAAAATGAATTCAGCAAGGCTGCAGCATACAAGATCAATATTTTAAAATTAACTGGCGGGGTATGGTGGCTCATGCCTGTAATCTCAGCACTTTGGGAGGCCAAGGCAGGCAGATCACTTGAGGTCAGTAGTTCAAGACCAGACTGGTCAACATGGTGAAAACCCATTTCTAGAAAAAATACAAAAATTAGCCAGGCATGGTGGCATGCGCCTGTAATCCCAGCTACTTATGAGGCTGATGCAGGAGAATTGCTTGAACGCAGGAGGCGGAGGTTGCAGTGAGCTGAGATTGTGCCATTACAATCCAGCCTGGCTGACAGAGATTCCATTGCAAAAACAAACAACAACAATAACAAAAACATTATATTTTTATATAGTAGCAATGAACAATCCAAAAATTAAAAAAAAATTCAATTTACAATAATGTCAAAAAAAGTAAAATACTTATAAATAAATTTAACAAAAGAAGTTCAAAACTTGCAATCTAAAGACTTCAAATCGGCACTGAAAGAATTTAAAGAAGACCTAAACAAATGGAAAAATAGCCCATGTTTATGAATTGAAAAACAATATTGTCCCTATGGCAGTGCTCCCCCAAACATATTTAATACAATCCCTTTAAAAAATCCCAGCTGGCTTCTATATTGATAAGCTGATCCTAAAATTCACAATGAAATCCAAGGTGCCAACAATAGCCAAAACAATCTAGGGAAAGAAAAATAAATAAATAAAAGATTCATACTTCCTGCTTTCAAAACGAGCTACAAGGCAACAGTAGTCAAGGCTGTGTGTCACTTGTTTAAAGGTAGCTTTATAGTCAAGTAAAATAGAATCCAGAAATAAACTCAAAAAGTTGCGATCAATTGATTTTGTATAACTGTACGAAGGAAACTGAATAAAGAAAAACAGACTTCAACAAAGGACTCTGGGACAACTTTTACCTACATAAAAAAGAATAAAGTTACAGCCATCTTATGGGTGTGTCGCATTTTTCACAATATGCACAAAAATTCACTTGAAATAGATCATTGACCTTATTGTAAAAGGTAAAACTATAAAACTCTCAAAAGGAGATATAGGAGTAAATTTTTGTGGTCATTAGGCAAAGCATTCAGAAGAAACAAAAGAACAAAATTACACTGGATTCCATCAAAATTTAAAACTTTCCTGCTTCAATGGATATCTCAAGAAAGCAAAGCAATAACCACTGAATGAGAGTAAAATGTTCGCAAAGCATGTATCTTACAAGAGACTTGTACCTGGAATATGTAAAAAACAATTAATACTAAAAAGAAAAAGAAATAACACAATTAACAAAGTCAAACAACCCATATAGACATTTCTCCAAATAATATAATTAAATGGGCAATAAGCACATGAAAACATGTTTAACATAACTAGCCATCAGAAAAATGCAAATCAATACTACAATGAGATACAACTTCACATTCCTAAGATGGCTGTAATGAAAATGGCTGATACCACATGTCTCCATCTTGGCAGGTTTAGTGCATACAAGAGTCCCCTCTGTTAACCAGAAAGTACTGCATCCTGGAGTCAGACCCCAGCAAACCAGAAGAGCTGGATTTCTTGGTCACCGGCTTGTTTGCAGTCAGCATAGAAATCTGACCTCTGTGACATTCTCTAGAGAAGGCATTCCCAGCCAAAGGTTACAACCTGAAACCCCGCACCCAGTCAGTGGACACTGGAGTCATAATCTTCCTACAATGAATAATGGTTACATCACCATGATTTTAAGCAAAACAAAGATGACATTCAAAGGGGAGTATCACAATCCTGCCCATTCCAGTCCAATCCGAATTTTTAAAACAGGAGAGTTCATTAATGCAACTGCTAACTTCCATGCATATGAATACTGTATGTAGCCTTGCATTTAGCATTCAGCTGAACTCTGGAAAATTATGAGCCACTTTCCCATAATGGCATTAGGCAAAGTGGCTGCAACACAGCTGAGAGAAGGTGAGCTAATCTGGCTGCATTGAACAGTCCAGCTGATCCACATACCTTTAGCTCTTCCCATGTCAAAAGCACACTCCTTCCTATAAATGAGGCAACCAAAAAGTGTGCTTTCAGTCTCATCCTAATGGATCTCATGACATTTAGGTCTATAAACCCCTCACTCATAATTTTTCAAGACCACTGGATTAAATACAAGTTTCAGTCAAAGCTGAATGTATGCAAATTCTGGCACTTTAAATGGGTTCTCTCCTTAAGTGCATAAACCAAAAAGCATGGGAACAATTGGATTAACAGAGCAAGTGTTTTTTTAACCCCCTCTAACTGGCATTAAGTCACCAATGGTTGTCAAACATACAGCACTTGCTTAATTATTTTGTGTGTGCATGTGTATATCTTTATAACTTCATAAACATATAAATGAGAGGGAGATGCAGATTTAATGTACACTCATATGGCGATAAATACAAAAGCTTCCAGAAGATCGTAGAATGCTACACTAATGCTGAAATTATCTTTTTCCTTTTTTTTTTTTTTAATTTGCTTAAGTCACACACACACACAAAAATTGAGGAAGGCAGATGCAAAGCATAGATCCTAAAAGCAGAAATATTAACAGATCATTTTGCACAACAATGTAATCTTTTAAAAATACCTTACTTCAGCTTCACATTCTCACATAATTATCTTTCATAAATCTTATAGTGTGTTTATACATAAAATCATTTTTACATGTTCATGAAGGTTTTTATTGAAGTAATTTTTCATAAATAGCCTACTATGCATCATTCATACCAATATGCTTCATTTCAACATTGTTTTAATGAGTTAGAGCTGGCCTATTATACTATTAGAACATACTGTACCACTTTCAGCAAAAACAAATCACAAAAATAAGTATTTTTGCCTCTAGAGTACCTGGCAATGAGCTGAAATAATTCGTCAACCTTCAAGCTGTTTTGTCAGTTAATCTTCCACTTAGCAAAGTCTCAGCCATGAGGCATTAGCTGAACTGGCCATCAGCCCAATGTCACACTGACCTCTGGTTGTCTTTTTATGGTTCTTCCATACCTTCAACCTAATTTATTTGCCTCCCACATTAATAATGCCTGCCAGACTGGTAGTCCCATGCTAATTTGCATTCTCTTTAATGGCACCTTTTTAATGGCCTCTAGCTTTGCATAATGGTACTTTTCTAAAGCTGCCTCTTCCAAAAGGAAGAGAATGGTCACTCCTATGGGAATGTGCTACTCTTAGTTATTTCAGCAACAAAATGAATTCGTATTATCTTCACGATGAGCCCCTAAAATAAGAGTAGGCTTCAGGATTCATTTGTTCTGGGACTCCTCTCTTGGTTTTTGAAAGAAAGTTATCTTTATTTCACTGGCTCCTCTGTTCCCAGATTACACGAGATGCCCTGGCTTAACTTTTTTATACTACCCTCCGAAAGCTGTGTCTACACAGACCAAATGCAGCAAAAAGCAATGGTCATTTATAGAAACAGGTCACAATTGGTCAAAGCAATGCAACTAACTGCTAATGAGACAAATGCCAACATTCTAAAAGGAGTAAGATTCTTTGGCCTCATACAAATTTTGTAAAGTGTATGTACCATACAGGTAGTCTACAAGGAAGTAGAAATTAAAATACAGTTAAGGTTCTCATTTTTCTTATTTGAAAAGAGAAAACCTGAATCTTTCCTCTAGCATAAGTCTTTTTTTATTTCCCCTAAAACTTCATACTTCTGTGTAAATCTTCAATGTAAAAAAAAACAGTCAAAATACCTTGCGCATCTAAATCTTTAACAGGGGAAAATAGAGCTGCAGAGTTCACCTTCAAAGAGTGACTCTTATTAAATTTTTAAAAGTTGCTTTTTAAAAACCAGTGAATAGGTTGGATCTTTATATCTCCAGATAATTACTTCAGGTCTCCATTCCACTTAACTTGTATAGACATAGCCACTGAAAAGAGAAAGGTTTCTGGAGATTTGTCTGAGAATTTAGTAGACATTAAAATATACCAGACAGGTCAAATATCCCAGCTGATTTTAAATGCCAGCTCCAATACTGTCCAGCTGTGAAGATTTAGCAGGTTATACATCTTGTCCAGTTCTCTGTTTTCTCATCTTTAAGTGGGGTTTTAATATGTCTACCTCAGAGGGTTGTGTTGTAAAAATTAAGTAAGACAATATATAATATGTTCCTTGCACAGGACCTGGCTCAGTAGGTGCCCCAAAATAGTAATAGATCTTCATGGAAAATCAGGTCAAGTTACCCGGGTCAAACTACCTAAGTCTTGGAGTTCTTCACTTTTGAATGTCAATTAAGAAACATTATGTGGTCTTTTGTATGTCAATTAAGAAACGTTATGTGGTAAGAATGATTGGTAATACTTCCAGCTATATCAAACTACTAATGTTCTTTCACATGCACTCAGGTATAACACAACACCCAATGTTTTAACAGTGCATATGATCAGATAGTATGGTCTACAAGGTAATTCATTCACTGACAATTTTCAAGACTAACTTCAGGGCTTAGTGTACAGTCTGTTTTCAAAAGTGCTCCATATGTACTTGAGATGACTGTGTATTCTTCCAATTGTGTGCAAATGATATATATCTGTGGAGACACAGCCTTTGGAGGGTAATAGAAATGAGTTCAGTCAGGGCATGTCTTGTGTGTATATACATATATTTATATATATATATATATATATTCAAGGTATATATATGTGTGTGTGTGTGTGTGTGTATTTTAGATGTATATGTTTATTTGTGTGTATATATACCCATTATATTGAGCTTGTTAATCACGTTGTTCAAACCCTCTGTATCCTTATCCACTTTTTGCTCATTTGACCCATCAATTTCTGAAGAAAAAAAATCAGATTTTATAATTTCTCCTTTTAGCTTTGCCAACCTTTGCTTTATATATTTCAAACTTATTGTATTAAGCATATGCAAGTTTAGAATTGTCATCTGAAAATAATAAACTGAACTGTTAATCATTACACAGTGATCCTGTTTATTTGTAATAACGGTTCTGCTTTAAAGTCTGTTTTACCTAATAACAGCATAGCCACATCAGCTTACTTCTGGTTAGTGTTTGCATAGTGTACCTATTCCAATCCTTTTTGTGTGCTTTGTGTTCTTACGTTTTACCTTTGTCACTTATACACAGCATATAAGTGGATTTTTTATTTTCATCCATTGAGATAATCTAGGTCTTAACTGGTGAGTTTCGTCAACTCTTATTTATTGTAATAACTGAAGAGTTGGCTGCCATGATCAAAGAGCCCTTTAAAAGTATTTTTGGGTTGTGTGATGGAACTTGGTCACTCTAGTCAATTTCTAAATAATCTTTGCTTACATTGACTCTCTTGTAGGAAATCAGCAAAAATCCAAGGATCTTTATGAGTAAATTGAAGCTAATACTATACTGAAGATTTGTAGTTATTAGTACAGTTATGAGAGAAAGTAAATTAATGCTAGGAATGGTGCAGACAGGCCTAATCCATTTGATGTAAATCAATACATTACACATTTCAATTGCTCTGTATTTGTACAGAACAGTGCATGGAAGTGATTCATTAGAACTAAACTCTTCACAAGAAATAGACCAATTCTCTCAGACTCACTAGGGCATCTCCGCTAGTAAAATTTAAAAAGCAATCAAACTGAATAATAAGTCCTCTTTGCAGACACTTACATTGGGGAAGAACACGATTCTTGACAATTCAGAGTAAATGAAGTGCAAATTATTCTCTTATAAAATAGCTCAGAATTGAAGCTTAAATTGTGACTGAAAAAGAGCCCACAGTTTAATCAGAAAAATACATTTATTGATAATTCCCATAAGCTCCTATTTGGTACATTTGTATCATAGGATAACAAGTTCAAAACTATTGCTAAGTTATAAATATGGAATTTATGCACAATTTGCATGTATTAAATTTTATTTTGAATCTGCATGTGTGCCTATATTTGAATATTTATAATATTCCAGAAAAAGCACAGTGAAATGTGCAAGACAGATTTATTTAGTGTAATGCTCTGAAATGTGTCAAAGTCTTCAACACTGTTTTCAGAGGCAAAATGGCAGAAATAACAAATGGGATGCAATAAGACCAACTGAATAATCTGCAAAGTTCAATACTTAGTAAAACAAGAAAATCTTTTTTGTCAATAAATATTTTACTGAAGTTTAGACAAATATTTATCTAAGCTTACAAGGACATTGTTTTGGATGGCATATATCATTAAGTGGATTATTCATTATCCTTTCATGGAAAGGGGGTAATTCCCATCCATACATTTCTTTTTAAACTCAGTGACTAAATACTGCATTTCATGTGTCACGAAACGTCAATATTAGCTTTTCAACTGTGAAGCACGTTCTTTACACTGTCAAAACAACTTGTGCCTAGTGTGTAGTTTCAGCGGAGTTTCAACAATAAGATTATGCACATCACTATATGTACAGAGTAGTACCTCAGATATTGAAATTGTTGGATAATGACATTTCTAATCAACTTACTTTATGGTTAACTGGGAGTAATGCTCTTATGCAGTGAAACTTCTCTAGGAGGGGGCTGCCTAGCAAAGTGAACTCTCCTTTTCTGCTGGATGAGAGCAGAACATATACACTAACCGATCTAAGCTCTCAGTTATGGATGTTTAGAACTATAACCCTTTACCAACCCCAAGATTTTAACTCTTCCAGCTAGATCATCAGCCCTGGTGTCACCTCACTAGATCATCAGCCCTGGTGTCAACTCACTAAGAAAGAAACTCATGGAGATCCAAAGCCCAGACTATCTCAGATGGCTCCAGCTGAGCAAAATAAGCCTTATATTTCCAACTGTGTACCATTATTAACTTCCTGTTCCATATAATTTATAAATTCAAATGTATAACTTATAAATGATGAAGAAACAATAGCAATTCACTCTATACCGTACTGAGGAAGAAACAATAGCAATTCAGCTCTCTACTGTACCGGTGTAAAAAGAGTTCCATGTATTGTGTGGGAATATGAGAACAGCCAGTTATCAAAAAGCAGCAGCCAATGTCTGACTTATCACCTCTGCCTGTCAGTGTGAGGGTTTATCTGTGCTGAGGCTACTCTCCTCATTAGGGGCTCCCAGGATATCAAGAGGATAATGAAATAGCCAGCCAGGAACCAAAAAAGTAGACCTGTGTGTAATTTATCACAGCTGAGTAAAACATTATTTTAAAAATTGTTAATGTTTATTTTTATTAAATAAGTAATGTAAACTCATAAAGGAAATTCAAAACCTTCAGAAAAGCAGAATTAGAAAATAAATCACTAACAGATCTAATAATATTCTAGCATTTTTTTCTTCCAGTCTCTGTCTTTTATGCTTAGATTTGGGAGGGCTGGGGAGATGGTTTCTCTCACTTGCTCGCTCTCTTGTTCTCTTTCTTTCTTTAACATAATTGTAGTCATACTAGGTCCATAATTATCTATCTCTTTTTCTCTTAGCATTAAATCACTAGCAATTTTCCATACTCTATCAAAGGACATTTAAATGGTTTTGTAATAATCCTTCAAGTGGATGTACTGAGACTTCTTGAACCATTCTTCTCTATATGGATGTTCAGATTGTTTCCAATTTGCTGCACTTATAATAATTCCAGTTAGTTTCCTAGTATATGTTCTCATACCATTCTGTACTTTTCTCCCATGACACTTCATACAATTTTAAGTAATTGATAATTTGTTTCCTGTCTATCTTTCCCACTCCCATGAAGGCAGGGACCACATCTACCTGGTTCTTCCCAGTTACTCTAGCACATAGCACACTGATAGCAGATACTCAATAAATGTTTACTGAATAAATGAATGAATGAATGAATGAATGAAAGCATGTATAAAATTTTGTTTTTCTGTAAAATATCAGAAAATAAATTATGGATCATGGAAATGAGTATTTTTGTATTCTGTGTTTATATTATTTATTTCCAAAAAGATCATTCAAGTTAAACTCCCACCTACAATGTATGAGAATTTTGATCTTTGCCATGCCCTTGTCGGCACTGTCTACTAACTTTGTTTGGTGGTGATATATGTTGGGTTTTGCTTTGTTTGTTTGTTTGTTTGTTTGTTTGTTTGTTTAATCAGGGTTAATTAGAGAGGCAAAAAAAGTATTCTATGTTTAAATGTGCATTTCTTTAGTATCAGTGAAATGAAACAGTTTTGCCATGTCTGCAAACTAGTTGGGGGTACTGTATTGTAAACTGTCTGATCGTGTCCTTTGTTTCTCTAATCAATTCATGAGAGTTATTTGTACAGTAAAGATTTCAACTTTTTGTCGGTTGTAATTGTCGTGTATACTTTTACCAGTTTGAATCCTTTTCACTTTGCCTTTTTTTTGGTCAGATAACCATATATTATTCTTATGTAATCATAACTATTGATCTTTATTCCTTTATTCAAATATCCTTTTCCTTGGCTAAAGGTCCCATATGTGAATGGCAGCTATCATTTAAATAACAACGCCAATTGTGAATTCAGATTAACTGGGTTCAGATTCCCAAATATAATGTACGACTGAGCCCTAACCCGCCCCAGAGCCCAAGTTGTCACCTCCTTATAAGGCCTATCCACTAGAAATCTAGGCAACAGGAACCAGTCATGACTCCTTAGTACCCTCCAACCCAAACTAGATCCCCTTCTCAACCCCTCAGTTTTGGTAGCTGGTACCACCTACATTCCAGACTAGATATCAGGGAGTTAGCTCTACCTAGATTCCAGCCTTTATTTACTTGCATGGGTTTTTTGCACTCTTTCCAACCAAGAGCTTCTCATATTTAGTGGGGTTCCTCATTGCCATTTCGAGTCCTCCACAGTGGAGCCTAACCCCACCTACTTCCCTAACCATTATTTCTACAAGCAGGAACCTTTCAGGTCTGGCCAGACTTTCCTAGGTGAGGTTGCAGGACCTCAAAAGGTCGTGAGGACTCCATGCCCATCCACAATGCCTCCTTTCTTCTTCATATAACTCTCCTATTCCCAGAGGCCTTGTCAAAAGGATGGCTCCTTTATCTGGCCTGTTCCTCATACGTTAGAAAGAATACGGCCCTGGAAAGCATCTCATTTAAATCTCCCATTTTATAGGTAAGACACTGAGACTAGGGGAGGGGAAGGGCTTGTGCAAAATTTAAATTTCCTTTCCCAGTACCTGTCTACACTACACAGTCCTGCACTTCATATGCTAATCTTTATGGACTTGAGGCTAAAGATGGTGATCTTGGCTTTTTTGGTTTCATCTTGGCTCTAATCTCCCCCAGCTGCTAGCGTCATGCCAGAGACATAATAGTTACTCCATCTGCTTTGCTGATTAGTCCCAAACTACAACGTAACAGATGGACTTTTCTCTATTTTTTATATATTCTGGTAAATGTATGACATTTTAAAGACATCATTGATTTTCAAAGTGTTTTCAAACAAAATCCATTTTTTAATTAAATATCTAAAGTACCAAATTGTTCTGTTCTACCGTAAGCTCTGTTAGAGGAGAATGATGTCTCTTCCCTGGAATATAATGAACAGTTTCACAAAATCTTGTTTAACGAATGACAGAATAAAAGGGATGACTATTCTTTTAATGTCATTTCATACTGCCTTAGTTGATGACTGATATCCATAAAAGACAAACTTTAGTATTTTAATTGCCACATAGCACAGACATAAAATTATTATTAAGTGATGTTAATTCTGAATAGCCTTTTGTACGACCTGAGAACTTACAGCTTTGTCAGGACTCCAACACCATGTTTGCCATCCATGCAAAGATGCTAACTAATACTACCGATGCTCTACAGATGTTAAAATGGTAGATTTCTCCCCCTCTTCTATGAAATAGGTAAGATGGTACCACAGCCCTCAAAGACAGCTGAAGAAATGTATCCTCAGCTAAGTAAAGCTGAGAGCCCAACAGCTTACAGCCTGATGAACCATATGACCAGTACTGACTGCTGGCTGTAGTGCTCCATTCTGCTTAATGCCTCAGCCTATACCACAAGCCTGTTGTGTCATCTTGCCTCACTGCAAAATCAAGGAAGAGAAAGAGAGGAAGTGTGGGCTTGTAAGGCATGATCACGTACACACGCTCTATAGTTACAGCTCTTTTGAAATAGAGCCACCTTTTAAAAACAAATGGAAAGAAAAAAAAGCTTTTCCCACTATTTTATAAAACAAAATGACCAAAAAAAAAAAAAAAGCATTTCTCCATCTAAACAAACACTTTTTAGTCCTTTCCCATCAATGATATCCTACTGGATTAGAGATAATAATTAATTACTCTTCCAGATGCCTCAGCCTGCTCCCATCCTGCTCAGCTTTGCAGGGATTCACAACATGGCAATGAAAGGCTCCTCTACAATCAAGCCATAAGACCTACCCCTGGTGAATAAAACGCCTTAGGGATGTAGAAATCTGTTCTTCTCCCAATGGGTGTGGTAACCATGGCCCAATCACTCACCCAAATTGAAAATTTTGGAGATGCTAAAAGTCTAGGGTGCAACATGAATATGATCAGATTCTTTGACTTGTATAGCCATGGACCCTGACCTCTCAACCCCATTCTGTGCATGCTGGCCAGCATGATACCTAGTGAAGAAGGGGGCTAGTGCTATTTCTTTAAGCCCAGTTCTCAATTCTCCCTACAGAACAAATGGCACAGTAGAGTTGGCTACAAACAGAGGAAATTTGGCCTGGGAAAAGCATGCAGAATTTGGGACTTTTAACAGCTTGTGAGCAACAATGTTTGGATACACTTTCAAAAATGGTCTCAGAAATTCTAAAATGAGCAGGACCCTTCTCTGACTGCAAACAACATACTAGCAGACAAATGAATGAAATCCAGTTTCTGATTTTTTAAAAGAAATGTTATTCTTAATAAACAACCTGAGTCTTTCACCAGCCGAGCGCCCGCCCTCTCTCCCTCTCTCTCTCTCTCTTTCTTTCTCTCTCTCTCTCTCTGTCTCTCTGTTCTCTCCAGGCAACGTGATCACGGTTGTTTCTATTCAGCAGTTGTATTATCACTCAAGTACTTTACCATCAGCAGAGGCAGAGAAGCACCTCAAATGTAGTTCTGGGAGCAGGATTCAGAGTCTTGGCTTGCAGCCACATAGCCTGTGACACTGCCCCCCCCCACTAATGTGGATGAATGGCTGAGTCAGTAGGTGGTTCCTGTCGCAGCTGAAGGCTCCTACTGAAGCTCATCCAACCCTGCCTCAGTGGGCTCCCATCCTGCTCAGCTTTGCAGGAATTCCTAACATGGCAATGAAAGACCCCTCTGCAATTTAGCCACAAGACCTATCCCCGGTGACCAGAAAGCCTCAGCTACGTGGAAATCCATTCTTCTCCCAATGGGTGTGGTAACTCTGGCCCAATCACTCATCCAAACTCACATGTTGTAAAATGACTGACGATGATAATGACGTAGGTGATAACAACATCAGCCAACATTTATTGAGTGTTCATTCACTTTGTGGGAATGACTAAAATGAAAGACCTCACTGTGTTTTGGCAAAAACCATTGTTCATCAAGGTGAAGTCAACAGAGCCAGGGTTGTGGAGTCAGACAGAACTGGGGTCAGATTCCTGCTGTGCTGCTAAAAAATTCAGTGATTCAGGGAAGCCCTTTAGCTTTTTTGGGCTTCATTCTCCTCTGATAGATGGGGATATTTTTGTCCACTCTGACCTCTTGCTGAAAATAGTGCAAGTTTACAGAGAAATACCAGACATAAGGGATATGAATGCTTATCACAAACTGGAAGTGCGCTCTTCACACAGGATTTGGTTGAGGGTCACATGGGATTGTGGCTGGCCTAGAACTAAGGTCCAGCTGTCTGAACTCCAAGGCCAGGAAGATGGAACTGCTGTTCTCCTCAGTTGAGAGCAGAGACCACCAGCTGGCATGAAGATGCTGTTTGACCCAGGAACTCCCAAAAGTAGACTCCCCCATCTCCAGATACCAGCTTCTCACCCCCACATTTCACCACCGGTGCAGCTGCCTTTGACTCTAAATTTTCACCTCACACAGACACATACAACACTCATATACACACATTGTCTCATTCACACACACAAATGTACACCTTGGCTTTTACAGATTATCAGAACTCACAGAACTGGTCCTGCAGCCCCTAGGGATCTGTCAACATCTAGGGAAATTCTGGAACCCCTAGGCTATCCCTGTTCTTCCAGGTCAATATCTCTGGAGGTGGGCAGGAATGAATGAAATAAAAAGGTGCCCTTGAAGTAGCAATGCATTTCTCTAGCAAATTTTATTTCATTTTTGCAAATACCATAAAATCCAGTAACTGTGAATTTTTAGAAAGTGGTTGTTCTTTGATTAGACTAGATGGCACTGTGGTATCACCCTTTTAATAATCAAGAAAATCCTATGTCATTTCAAATAATTTTACTTCAATTTGGGACAATCCAAGAGGCTTTGAGGGGTCCTGGTTATCTTCTGGAGAATGCGGGAAGCAATCTGCCAGAAGACAGTAGACACCAAAGAGATACTCTAGACCACATTAATAATGTGTGTTTACAGACATCACACCCTGACTGACATGTTCAAAAGCATGGGTAAAGGCACATGCGCCCTGTGAAAGTCCAGACAAGGCTGTGTCTTCCATGGTGACCAAGACCTTGTTTTCACTTCTCTGCTATAGTCGTGGCTGTGGAATTCTACTTTTGCCCAAAAGAGCTTTTTAAATACTACCACCTCTCACTACACAGACAAGCTCTGTAACTGAGAAATTCTCTGTAATATTGAGAAATTCTTTTCAATATTACCAAGTTGTTTGGGAACTTCTTAAACACCAGAATATTGTTGTGACAATGATTTACATAATTCTACCAATGGTTTGAGGTCCTGGGGCTAAGGTTTTCTTGGGGTGGAAGAAAAAATCTGTTAGTACCAGAAAGAAAATACAAGTTTGGCTGATTCTGCCACAATTCCAGCATTTGAGAAAGAACATTGTAAACTGCAAGAAGACAGCATCTGCTCCTCCAGAGTACCAAGTGCACCATGGGGGAGCGGGCACACAGGACAGAGACCTGTCCTTGCCGGCCCAGAGACCTCATCCAGAGGCCTCCAGGCAATGAAACTCACCTTGTGCATACCCTGGACTCCCTGCTTCAGCCCATATTTGTTTTAAGGAGACTTGGAAACACCAGCCCTGGCTGGACCAACTGCACCTCATAGCACTCACTTCCCCTACCCCCCACCACCCACTTTACAGTGCTCCATGACCTCCAGCAACTGGATATTGTGGCTGAAGGGAGGAAAATACTCTTGTTTCTGGGTACAGACTATTAATAAATCAGCTTTTACCGCATCAGCCCAGGCTCCCAGAAAATGGGCTGGCAACGACACTTGCCGGGGCTCGGGCGTGTTTGTGTGTGTGTGTGTGTGTGTGTGTGTGTGTGTGTGTGTGTAAATCAGGAGAGGCTCCTGGTGGCTGAACCCCACATGGGGTCCAGAGCAGCAACCCAGCCCGCCCCTCGGTCCGCGGGGTGTCCCCTGGCAATCCCAAAGCGCCGCGGATGCCTCACATGCAGCCAGTAGTAAGAGGCAAGCCTGGAACCTTGAACTCTCCCTGGGTATCAGAAAATAGCGAAAGAGGAACACCCAGCCGCCCGGGGAGAACTGAGCTAGAGAGAGGGAGGAGAGAGGTGATAAAAGTCGAGCAAGAAGAGAGAAACAGAAAGGGTAAGAGAGAAAGAGAAGAAAAGCGAGAGAGGAAAATGGAAAGAAGGAAACAGCAAGCAAACAGGAGCAGACAAGATCTGGGGCACAAGAGATAAAGAGGGAGAAGAAGGTAAACAGACGAAGCGAGAAAAAAGGGGGAGGGAAGAATGCAGGCGCCGAAAGGAGGAAGAGAGTGCCGAAAGGAGACTTCGGAACCCGGGTGCGGAGTAGAGGAAAGGAGGGAACCGGAGATGCTGCTCCGAGAGCGCGGCTCTTTGGGGCTCTCCAGTGCGGAGTCTGAGTTCGAGGCACCGTCCCGGCAGCGGCCACGGGGGCGCTCGTTCTGGGCCTTTCGGCCGCCTACCCCGCACGCTCTCCCAACCACCACGCAGGCCACCCTGCCGACAGACAGACTGGCCGTCAGGGGCCGGAGCGGAAAGCCTTTCTGAGGCCACCACAGCGCCGCGAACGTGCGCTACTGGGCGCCCAGCACCTGCCTAGCCGGAACGCAAACGCCCGGGCGCCAGGGTGCGCGCTAGGTCCCGGGCTAAGGCCAGCCGCACCTCCCCTCCCTCCGCCCGCCTAGGCCCGGGTCCCGCTAGACCACCGGCGAGCACTCACCGGGACGGTCTCAGCCTGGAGTCGCGCTTGCCGTCCACCACAGAGGGCACACAGCTGGTGAGCTCGGTCCAGTCGGCGTGTAGCCCGCAGCTCCAGCCCGTGGAGAACCTGGAGAAGAGCCAGGTCTCCCGCTTACCCGGCCGATGGCAAGTGCATTTCTTCTGACCCACGCGGCACTCGCACGGCTGCTCCAGCTGGATGTTGCGAACCAAGTGGCGGCCGAAAGTGGTGCCCCCGGTCTTCTGGATGTGCAGGAACACGATCAGGTCATCGCCCTTTATGTCGAAGTCTACCTTGCGCAGGAGGTCGCTGCGGGTGAAATTGTAGCGAGGTACGAACCTGGCGGAGCTCTCATCCTCCGAGCGGTACGGGTCCGGCACCGGGGAGCTGAACGCCTGCAGGCGGAGGAGCTGGCATTCTGTGCCGGGGCACACGTATTGGAGGACGATCACGGCAAATAGGAAGAGCATCACCAAAGCTAGCAGCAGCTTGTTGGATTTCTCATCCATGTTCCCGACGCTGGGGGAAACCCAAGCTCGTTACGTCAATCCCGCAGCTCGGCCCGCGCTCGCCGTGCCCCCGCACCGCCCCCTCCCCCTGGCGCCGCTGCTGCGCCCCTCTCCCCCTCCCCTCCGCACCGAGTACTCCACGGCGGCGGCGGCGGCTCCCTTCCCCGCTTCCTTTCTTCCCGGCAGGCTAAGCGCTGTGGCTTCTGCGGCACACACACACCCCCACCCCGACTCCTTCCCGCGGGCCGCCTGCCCCTTCCCCCCGTCAGAGCTCGCCGGAGCTCCCCGGAGCCCCTCCGAGGGGCTTCGTCCCAGTAGGACCTCTCCGAGCCCAGTCGCCCCACTCCTCAACTCACGCCCCCAGTCCGGGCCCCCGTGTGTCTCGCTCCACTCTCGGTGGCTCCCATACCCATCCCGCTTCGCCCGCCGGACTCTGCGGGCTCTTCTGCCCCAAGCCCCTTTGGAGCGCACGCCTTTTCCCGGCTTTCTCCCCGCATGCCCCGAAGCCCTCCTTTTGCCCGCGCCCGCTTGCCCACACGGGAGGCGGCCTCGAGGGAGCTCGGAGCCAGGCGCTCAGAGTTCCCCTGGGGGAAGGAGCCCGCCAGCAGCCCGACTTGCTAGCGAGGACGCAGCGCTGCCAGTGCCGGCGGAACAGTGGCGCCAGAGCCGCGGCGTGGCCAAATTCGCGCCGCGACCCTCCAGAGACCCCATCCCGGCCACCACTGGCCAGCTGGAACTTTGCCCTCTTTTCTAACCCCCGCGGCTGCCTTCCCGCCCCGTACGGCCCCTTCTCACCCTAGTCTGGGAGCTTGAGCCCAGCTTTCATCAAGAACGTACCTGGCCAGGGGGCCGAAGATCTTGGAGAAGATCGCACCGAGCACGTGCTTCAGCGAGTGGCCCAGGGCAGCCAGGCCCCGAGTGAGCAGGGCCCGGCAGAGGGAGCCCAGGTCCCAGCGTCGCCTGAGGACGTGCATCCGCCTGCGGCGGCCCCGGGACAGCAGCGCGAAAAGCGGGGCGCACGCGGCTCCCGCCAGGGAGGAAGACGCCTTTCGGGGCTTCTCCAGGAGTGGCCGAGAGTTGAATCCGTGAGACACACCCCTAGGAGGGCCCGCGCGGACCGGGGCAGCGACCGATCCGAGCCGGCTCGCTGCCAATTCGGCCTCTACTCTGGAATGCCGGCGGGGACAGGTGGTGCAGGCGGGCGCTCCTCGCTCCGGTTGCGGCGGCGGCTCGAACGCCCGGACTGCACTCGCAGGCAGTGCCATTCCCCCCTTCAGGCAACTCAGGGTACTAAGGATCAGGAGCGAGCTTGAATTTATATAATAATGCCTCACGCCCAAAAGCTCGAGCCACTTCAGAAGCAGAGAACCTGGGTTTTCTCTTTTCTTGGAGTACGGAGGTCACTCTGCTTAGCGCATCACTCTACTTTGGCTCGTAATTTCAACCTCTCCTAAAATAGCAAAGGCGCAAATTGGAGCTTTTCCCTCTCTCTTTGCCAATTTCCATTCTCCAGCGGAAGCGGGGGCATTTTCTGAAAAGGTAAGTCAGCATGATAAAAAGACAGCATGACCAAAAAGCGTTACAGAATGAGAATCTGACCTTTTTTAAAGCACAGACTGTCTTCTTGCTGAATCCTGTGTACCAACTCTGTGCCTGCAGGAGGGCTTGACTCACAAAAGATTTGTTGAATAAATGGATATATAACTAAAAAGTCCATCAGAGTGAGACCATCTAATCCAAGGTAATGTGACACATGAGGAAACTGAGGCCCAGAGACGGGTAGGAACAAGCCCAAGGTCACACAGCAGAGCCCCAGTGTTTGAACCCAAGAAACCCGGCACCATCCCCCTATTTCCTGATACGAACACCACCTTCTCTAGTAAATAGGCACAAATGTTCCTCAAGCTCCAGTGTCCAAAGGGCTCTTTTCTGTTGCAGGAGCAGAGATGCAGGGATTAACAGGGAAAGAATGACTGTCCCTTTAGGCAAAGGACCCTGAGAATTCAGGACTCAGTCTGTCCCCATCTGATTAATGGAAGGGGCTTGATGTACATCAGGACACTGGCGTTTCCATGACTGAGTGTGCAACTCCCTCCAGTCCCACTGCTGCAGAAGGGGCACTGGGGCCACTGAATGGGAGGATCCGGACCAGGAGCTGAGTCCTGGGGTGGGGGTATTTCCCTCCTGGAGACAGGCTCTCCCAGTATCTCTCTCACTGAACTCTGCTCCATCCCTTTCCTGTTCTATCTGTGCTAAGAAGCAGCAAGCTTAAGAATGGTCTAGAAGTCCTGGGAAATCTGTCACTTCCTTGCATGGCAGCCCTGGGATAATCACTTGCCCCTCCGGAGCCTCAGTTTTCTTCTCTGTAAGATAAGACCGATTCTGTCGTCTGTTTTGACCAACTGAGTCACTGTGGGAAAAAAATGTAGAAACCTTTAGGCCACTCCAAATGTGAGTCTGTGTTTACCTGTTGCTCTAAGCTCAGTTTGCCGACTAAGTCACAGGCCGAATAAGGAACAGGCCCTTCTCGGGCAATTTCTCAGCTGTGCACCCTGTCCTTACCAACCCCTAGAATTCCCAGCCCTGGCTAGACTTCCACGTGCCCCCACACGTACTGGGAACATCGAGGGACCCTTTGTCCAGCTGGAGGCATAAGGGATGGTGGATTTTTCTGGAGTCCTGAATTTCTAGCACTCCAGGCATCTCCTGTTCTGAGGCTCCAGGAACACTCGAAAACCCAATGAACTTGCAGGAAGAAGCTAGATGCAGTAACTTACAAGGTAGACCTCAGCTTCCACAAAAGCTCCCCTGGTGCCCAGACTGGTAGAACTGGACCTGCTCCCCCTGAGGGCAGCTTAGGGTGTGAGCCAGTGTAGTGGGAAGCTATGGGGGTGGCCCCCGAGCTCAACTTGGCCAGTCCCTGCAGTCAACCTCTTTAGCCTGCCCAGTAGGTGGCTCTCCTGACGGTGCCACATAAAGATTCCCTGCCATTATACCATGTTTGTATGTAATGGCATTCAATGGGTCCCTAGGAAAATATTTCTGAAACAGGTGGGTGGAAGATTCTAGCCCTCAGCAGCCAAACTATGGAGTTTTTACTGTAAGAGGGATTAGTGGGATTGGAACAAAGGAGAGTGTCTTGGGTGGAGGGAACGGGGAGGTGGTAAATGGTACAGGGTAAATGGTATGGTGCGGGGGAGGGCGGGGGTATCAGATTTACTCTTATGAGTTGTAAAAAGTAACCTGTCCACACACATGCACACACACTCGCAGTCCAGCCTTCAGAGAAAGGGCCAGTGAGGTTGGTAGTTGCAGAGCAAAAGGGACAAGGTGGGGCTGTAAAGTCCAGTTTCTGAGATCTAATATGTCACTAGGATTTCGCCCTTTAGAAGCCCTTCCTCCACCCCTCTCATGCTGTGAGGAACAAAGAAATGAATCTCTCATACAGGAATTCATGTATCTGGGCTCCTGGAAGTACAGGAAAATGGTTTTTCTGGGGAGTAGGAAGTCCCACAAACCTCAGAAGATCCCTCTAGGGTTGAAGAGGCTTTTTGCTTAGAAGCAGGGTATTTTTCCTAACTGTGTCCCAAGAGCCATGCTCTCCTGAGGCCAGGGCTGGGCCTTGGTTGCATGTTGAAGAGCCCTCTTACAATCTTGGCTGGTCTCTGCTCCCAGGAGCCAGATCCTCTCAGGCAGTGAATGACAAAGGCTCACATGCTCTAGATTTTGGCTTTTTGGGGAGAGACTGGGGGTGGGAGGCAAAAAAAAAAAAAAAAAAAAAAAAGGGAAAAGAACTGGCTCAACTGTCAAGTCTTTGATTTTCCGTCTCCTTATTTCTAGCACCACCTCGAGTTGTTGTGTATACATGTATTTTGGATTCAGTACTTGGAAGGCAAGGAGAACTCTGTCATCTGAGTAGGGCTTCTGGTTGTCTCTATGGTGTGGTATGATTTTCACTGTTTTCCCAGAACCGTCCTTACCTGGTTTCCAATGAAAAGGTTGATGATTCTGGGAGCATAAAGGTCAGCCTGGCTTGCATACTAAGCAGCACACTGACAGACATGCATTTGGTTCCTGTAACCTGAGACAACAGTGGGAGGCAGTTGCAAAAATACTGGCCTGGGAGTCCAGAGACCTGGGCTCATGTCTTGACTCTGACACTAATGAGACTGTATATATATATATATATATATATATATATATATATATATATATATATATTTATAACCCTGACAAAGCCACTTGCTCGCTCTTGGGCTCAACTTCCCTATCTGTGAGATGGCAAGGTTGACTTTGTGATTCAAGGGACATTTTCCTGATCTGACCTTCCTCATCACGTGTTTACCTTTACTGTCTTCCTCGTGCTGAAGGACTGCCAGAGTCAGGGCCTCAGCCCAGGGGGAGTGACTTTGACCGGGTCCTTCATGCATTCTTTTTTTTTTTTTTTTTTTTTTTTTTTTTGAGGTGGAGTTTCGCTCTTGTTACCCAGGCTGGAGTGCAATGGCGCGATCTTGGCTCACCGCAACCTCCGCCTCCTGGGTTCAAGCAATTCTCCTGCCTCAGCCTCCTGAGTAGCTGGGATTACAGGCACGTGCCACCATGCCCAGCTAATTTTTTTGTATCTTTAGTAGAGACGGGGTTTCACCATGTTGACCAGGATGGTCTCGATCTCTTGACCTCGTGATCCACCCGCCTCAGCCTCCCAAAGTGCTGGGATTACAGGCTTGAGCATTCTGTGGCATTTGCATCACTGGATCCCACCAGTTCAGCAGCAGCTGCAACTGTTCTGGGCCCATATTACAAGGGTGACAGCAGGGTACCCTGTTCAAATTAGAACAGAAATACTGGAAACTTCGTATTAAAGACAGCATGACACTCTCTCTAGAAAGCATAGATGATGTTTTCCCCTGATCCTGAGCATTCTCTTCAACCTTGGCTTTCTAGCTGTCTCTCATTCGGTGAACACGTTCATACTATCCATAATAAGCAATTCTGTCACAAAGACAGAAGGCATACAAACTACTGAATTGATTGGTTTCTGTTCTTATGTGTCTCTCCAAATGGAATGAATAGCAGTACTTAATGAAAACACTGTCCTGCAATTCAGGCTTTAATATTATAAACAGGCTGGGTGTGTTATATACATCACTCTCAATAGTCATTTATTTTACCCCCACAAAACACTGTTGTTTTATTTGTCTAGCCTAACAAAACATGGGGCTCACGGTGTTAAAAAAAGGAGGTGCCAGGGTGCTGTATATACTAAATGACTATGAGCTGAGAAGGCAGGATAAGCTGTGGAATGGGGCTCATAGTAGAGCCATCCCTGTGAACAGGCAGCCTGATGACGGGCCCTCTCCTGATGGAAGGATTCCCACCATTTCAGTGAAATTCCCTTTTTTTTGAAATGTAGTCTTACTCTGTCATCCTGGCTGGAGTGCAGTGGTGTGTTCCCGGCTCACTGCAGCCTCCACTTCCTGGGTTCAAGTGCCTCAACCTCCTGAGTAGTTGGGATTACAGACATGCGCCACCATGCCTGGCTACGTTTTGCATTTTTTTAGTAGAGACAGGGTTTGGCCATGTTGGCCAGGCTGCTCTCGAATTTCTGTCCTCAGGTGATCCATCCACCTCAGCCTCCCAATGTGCTGGGATTAAAGGCATGAGCCACCGTGCCCAGCTGAAATTTCCACATTCCTACTTTTCCCTGATAACTAATGGAAGAGTCAGTTCATGCAGGGCTTTTAGCTACAATAAGGCCTAGCACCATAGGCAGCAGGCCAGACTGCTCCTGGAACAGGCATCTCACTTCTTTGGGCCTCAGTTTCCACCCTTAAGAAAATATCCTGGGTTGAATATGGTGGCTCATGCCTGTAGTTCCAACACTTTGGGAGACCAAGGCAGGTGTATCTCTGGAGCCCAGAGGTTTCAGACCCATCGGGGCAACATGGCGAAACCCCATCTCTACAAAAAATACAAAAAATTAGCTAGGCATGGTGGCAGGCACTTGCGGTTCCAAGCTACTTGGGAGGCTAAGGTTGGAGTATCCGTTGAGCCTGAGAGACTGAGGGTGTAGTGAGTCATGACCGTACTACTACACTCCAGCCTGGCTGAGTGTGACCCTGTCTTCAAAAAAAAAAAAAAAAAAAAAAAAAAAAAAAAAAAAAGAAGGAAAGAAAGAAAAGAAAAAGAAGAAAAAGGAAAAGAATAAAAGAAAGTAGCCTGACCAGGTGCCTTCAAAAAGCTGGTTTAAGGGTATAGTAAAGAGGAATCCAATCTCAAATGAGTGTTTCTAAAGAACAGAGAAGATAGATTTGGAGAGCACATTTCCCTGAGGGGTTTAACTAGGGCTCTGTGAGTTCACTAACAATCTCAATTTTCTCATCCACGAAAATGGGGCTTATGATGGCCACCTCAGTGGGCTGTCATGCGAGTTAACTAAAATAATTTACTGAGAACACTTAATCTCTAGTTCCTGGAAAAGCAGACAATCAAAGAATGCTTGTTTTTTTCCCCCCGCTTTTGAATTATCTTTGATTTGGTATCTTTATTATATTTCCACAATAGCAACATACATATATTTAATGACAGGCCTATTTATGGCCTAGGCTGGCTTTGCCACGTCCTATTTTTTTATCTGCAGCCTTTTCTCACCCTCCCTCCACAAGTCTCCAGTGCTCTCCTGGCTCATGTCCCATGGTGGAAGAAAGCCTCTGATCCACTCTGTCACATTGAGGGATGGGACATATATACATGTCCCCTTCCAAGACATATCAACAAGAAAAGAGGAGATGGCAATGCTTAACCCTAATGAATGGTCCTTCCCACGGGATACTAGGAAACACAGAAAACAGGGCAGTGGACTAGGCTGAGGCAGAAAGTGGAAGAGAGCTATAGGTAAATAGGAGAGATTACAGGGACAGCCTTACTTTAAACTCTTGACATTAATTTTCAGCTCCATTCACCTCAAAAGTTAATGGTTGATCTGGCCGGAGGGGTTTCCATTTGAGCAGCTGGTCAAACCACAGCAGTTGGGATTAAAAAACAAGGTCAGGTTTTCATTCATCCTGCATGAGCCTGAACTGAGCAAGTCCCGTGAGCTGAGCCCTCATCTGGCAGCACCAGTTCACAGTGGCAGAGCAGAAAAAGCAACAAGCGGGAGGCCAAGAAAACAGCATTTGAGTCCCAGTTCTGCCTTCAGCTCACTGTGTGACCTTGGGTGAGTCACTTGACGTCTCTGGGTAAAATGCCAACTTTGGTAAAATGAGGGGCTGCATTAGATGACCCGGAAAGCCTCCCCAGCAGGAGCCTTCTGTGATCTGAGCTATGCTAGCTAATGAGAAGGCTGAGGAGGGACACCACTCTCTTCCGGCTGTTGTGTCAGCAAAAAGACACTACCAAAGATGGCCCTCCAGCTAGTCGCTGAGTCACAAAACAGAAAAAAGACTTAAATGAGGAGCAAACTTTCTCAGATCACAGGGTTAAGACAGAAAGTTGAAAAGAAGCCTTCTGGGCCTCTACTGACTTGAATGGTAAAGTCAAGGCTGAAAGACTGGGAAAAAAATATGTCAAGAGCTGACTTCCATTTCCAGGCATGGTGGCACACGCCTGTGATCCCAGAAATTTAGGAGGCCGAGGTGGGCGGATTACCTGAGGTCAGGAGTACGAAAACAGCCTGGCCAACACGGTGAAACCCCATCTCTCCTAAAAATACAAAATTAGCCAGGTGTGGTGGTGAGTACCTGTAATCCCACCTACTGAGGAGACTGAGGCAGGAGAATCACTTGACCTGGGAGGTGGAGGTTGCAGTGAACTGAGAACATACCACTGTATTCTAGCCTGGGTGACAGAGCAAGACTCCATCTCAAAATAAATAAATAAAAATAAAAATAAAGCACTGACCTCCAGCTAACACAAAAGCCCAAGGTAGTTTTTAATAATGATAATGATAAAAACAAGAATGGCCTTGCCTGACCTACAGTTTCCCGTTTATTTTCATACTCTGGAATCTCAGCAAGAGAGGAACACACCCATTGCCTGACTGGTCTCTGTGGGAGTCTTAGTTTTGAATACTTAATATACAAGAGTTGAAAATTATATCTTAGGTCAACATGAAGAATTTGAAGGAAGCAGGCTTAAGGGCCAAAATTTCTCCCAGGAAAAGGATTTATTTGTCACTCAAGCAGGCTTGAAAGGAAATGCCTTATAAGCATAATCCAGGAAAAGAGAAATTACTTTAGAGAAGCCGTACTTGTCGTAGACTAAATGAAAATTAATTTTTAATAAGAGAGAGCCAGACCAGAGGCTCCCAAAGCCCTTAACTGGGCCTTATAGTAAAATCTGGGAAAGGACTTGCTTTTTTAATACATATATTCAAAATCCACATTTCACAAAATGGCATAAAAATGCAGAAAGCTACAGCATTAGAGAAGTGAAGGGAAATAAACTTGATAAAAAGCACTTTGAACATTTATCTTCTACACTGAAGAAAGTTGCCTTAATGGGTATCATCATGTGGGAGATTTAGCCAAAGCGGAAGATGATATTCAAATCCCCAATGAGAAGAGACAAAATGCAGTTGGTAGCACTCCGTGAAGGGTTAGAAATGCAACGGGCATGGGGGAGTGAGGTCAACCTGCTGTCGAGGCTGCCAGTTTCAAAGATCTGCACAGTAATCAGGATGGCTGGCTATAGTGGTGTCTCCTGTAGGTTGACCTCAGAATGGTTAGCAGATAGTACCAATAATAGCTCCTATATTGAACATTGAACATCTGCTATGTGTCAGATATTGCACTAAACACTACATGCACTATCTCAATTAGCATCACCAGCAACCCAATGAGATAGACACTTCTGTTGTGCTTGTTTACAAATGAGTAAACTGGAATTCCAAATTACAGCCACGCAACTAGGAATTATAGAGGTGGGACTTGAACCCAGATCTATCTAAGCACCTAGTCAATAATCACTCTAATGTCTCTATGAGCATCATCCAGCTCCAGGATGTCTGAGTTTGATTGGAGAATATGAGGCATCCTGTTCCAAAATGCAAGGTCAAGAGACAGATAATCCTTATCCCAGGCAGGAGAACTGGACAGAGAGGAGGGCTCATTGTGTGTGTGTGTGTGTGTGTGTGTGTGTGTGTGTAAGTTTGCGCCCGCACGCACATGCACACACATGCTGTCATGCACATGCTCTGAGACCAATGAAGGAGATAGAGAGCCCAAAGCCTGAATTTTAGTAAAGAGGGAAGCAGAGATCCAAGACTGCGGACTGGACAACTCAATACATACACAATCTTGGGATGTAACCCACATGATCTGACACTGTTATCTTTGGGAAATGTCATAAGCAACTTTGTCCACTCTACTAAACAATAACCTCCTGGAAGTCTAGGACCTTGGCATCTTCATTTTAAAAACATTCCTCATAATGCTCAATAACAATCACATTTAGTCTAGGGCTTCACGGTTTACCCAATATTTTCACAGGCACTAACTGGATCTTTACAGTAATTCTACAAGGCAGCTGCTAGTGTCCTTACTTTATGTATGAGGAAATGGAGTCCCTGAGGGCTGAAGAAACATAGCTTAGGGCACACAACTTGTATAGAATTGCCACTTCTCACCTCTCCCTTAGCTCCTCCAAGCATACATGCCAACATCAGACAATGCCCACAGCACCCCACAACGGATCTGGGACAGAGGAGGTGCTCAAGAGATGTTAATTTTTCCCCTTATTTGCCAATTTATGACATAAAATGTTTTCTTTCCACTAACTACATTCTACCGGGTACCCCAATACCTTCAACAGAGACTAGTCCACATTCTTAGATAACTTACCATCGACAAAAGGAAATATAATACACCAAATATGCAAGAGCCTGAGAAAAATGACTGACTATTCTGTGGCACTAGCTCTAATGCAGTGACACTCAGCGGATGGTACACAGATGGCTGGAATGGCCAGAAAAAGGCTCCCTACTGAACACTGGTAGGGCCTGGAAGACCTAATCAATCCACCCACCCATCCATTCTTTTTTGTCTTGGTCCCAGAAAGAGGAACTTTTGCTGACAGAAACTGTTTTGACCACATTTTCCTTTTGCACTCAGGACATCAGTTCCTTCCTTGCTCACAGGGTTGTATACAAAGTGTCTTAGCCCTCCCCAACTACAAATTCCACACCTTCAATCTGCAGTGACAAGAGCATGACATGGCGGAGTCTTTCATCAATAGAGCAGTATACGGCCTCACAAACACAGTGCGGTCTGTGTCAACATCCACAACTCAGTTGCAGAGCAAATAGTTGATTTTTCTAGACCAAGTCAATAAGTTGCTTTTCACAGGGAGAAGAGGGGCCAGGATAGACATAGTTTAAGTAAAATAGAAGACACTTTGCTTTTTTTTTTTTTTTTTTTTTTTTTTTTGAGACGGAGTTTCGCTCCTGTTACCCAGGCTGGAGTGCAATGGCGTGACCTCAGCTCACTGCAACCTCTGCCTCCTGGGTTCAGGCAATTCTCCTGCCTCAGCCTCCTGAGTAGCTGGGATTACAGGCACGCACCACCACGCCCAGCTAATTTTTTGTATTTTTAGTAGAGACGGGGTTTCACCTTGTTGACCAGGATGGTCTCGATCTCTCGACCTCGTGATCCACCCGCCTCGGCCTCCCAAAGTGCTGGGATTACAGGCGTGAGCCACCGCGCCCGACGACACTTTGCATTTTATCCTATATGTTTCCATCGTTCTCTGTCTTGCCAGTGGTTGGTAGCAAGTCAAAGCAAAAACTGGCATTTGGCGTTCCAGAGTCTTCTGGAAGAGAGCCAGCTAATGAATTACCAGATGAACAGCTTTTGGCTCGCTTATCAAGGACAAATCTTATGCCAGCGGAGATGCTAAGATGTTGTAGCAATAGCAAACTAACAACAACAATAATCACAGCAATAATTTACCAGGATGATTGCAAGTCCAGAATGAAGGACAGACAATTTTCTTTGTTGGTTGCAATCTGGAAATATAGTTAGTTTTTTTTTTTTTTTTTTTTTTTTTTTTTTTAGACAGAGTTTCGCTCTTGTTACTCAGGCTGGAGTGCAATGGCGCGATCTCGGCTCACCGCAACCTCCGCCTCCTGGGTTCAGGCAATTCTCCTGCCTCAGCCTCCTGAGTAGCTGGGACTACAGGCACGCGCCACCATGCCCAGCTAATTTTTTGTATTTTTAGTAGAGACGGGGTTTCACCATGTTGACCAGGATGGTCTCGATCTCTTGACCTCGTGATCCACCTGCCTCGGCCTCCCAAAGTGCTGGGATTACAGGCTTGAGCCACTGCGCCCGGCCATAGTTTTTATTTTTCATCCATGTTAGATGCTCATAACATAACATTCTAAACAGAGGCATTTTAGGCTGGATATCAACTAAGAATCATTTTTATTCATCATTAATTTCATCAAAAACTTAACAACTGATACAGATTTCATCAAATGATGAGGGAGATTAGTATGATATAAACAAATTCATGGTAGTGCCTGTGGCTCACACCTGTAACCCCAGCACTTTATGAGGCAGAGGCAGGAGGATCGGATCGCTTGAGTCCAGAAGTTCAAAACCCCATCTCTATAAATAAATAAATAAATAGTGGGGCATGGTGGGGCATGCCTGTGGTCCCAGCTAACATGGAGGCTGAAGTGGGAGGATCACTTGAGTCTGGGAGGTCGAGCCTGCAGTGAGCCATGATCACACCACTTCCCTCCAGCCTGAATGACAGAGTAAGACCCTTCTCAAAAAAATAAAAATAACTATAAAGACGTATTTTATTCTACAAACCTTTTTTGCTCTGTATTATAACACTACTGTTCATCTAATATTCGGACATACTGAGGGTGGAAGAGTCAGGCTGAATTGTCCCTCCCCTCCACCAGTACCCCATGTAGTAGTCTGAAATGACAAGGTAAGAGCTCCTCTTAGCAATATTTACAGACCATTCTTCACGTAAAAGAACATAAGAACTCTCAAAAAGCTAAATAGAGTACTCTAAACAAGCCCTTTTCCTGTCATCCTTTTCTCAGAAATCTGCTGCAGACTCTTGGTGAGTGTCACAGGCTGTTCTTTTATCTCCATAACGGGAGTGCCTTTGCAAAGCTGGCCTGCAGGTCAGGTCTCAGGCTCACTCCCTTGTATTCAGTGAATTCTGAGTCAAGTCCAGGCTTGAGTCAGCTGCCTCCATTGTAAGTCTTTTGCAATTCGATGGATGGCTTGGTCCTTATGTCTTTTTTTTTTTTTTTCCACCAATCAACAGATCACCTTATTTTTATGTTTATTTCTATATAAAGACACATTAGTTTATATACATTGCAGATTTATTTATTTATTTATTTATTTATTTTGTAAAGAGAAAAAGAATAATAAGAAAAAGAATAAAGAAGAGGAAGAAAGAGAAAGAGGAAGAGGGAGAGAGAATGGGGGTATTGCTTTGTTGCCCGGGCTAGAATGCAGTCTAAATATGGGTATGCCTATAATTGTCCTTAATAATGGAGACATGAAAGAAAATGAGGGAAGAGATTAACAAAAAAGGAGCCAACCAACATTTCATTTAAACTTCTAAGTTGATATGATGTGGTACTGATAAGAGTGTATATTTTGTGTAGAGTGGAGAGTTCTATAAATGTTAATTACGTTTACTTGTTCCAGATCTGAGTTCAAGTTCTGGATATCGTTGTTAATTTTCTGTCTCATTGATCTGTCTAATATTAATGTTGAAGTCTCCCACTATTATTGTGTGGGAGTCTAAGTCTCTTTATAAGTCTTGTATGTCTGGGTATTCCTGTATTGGGTGCGTATATATTTAGGACCTTTAACTCTTCTTGTTGTTGCATTGATTCTTTTATCATTATATAATGTCCTTCTTTGCTTCTTTTGATCTTTATTTTATCAGAGGCAAAAATTGTAACTTCTGCTTTTTATTTATTTATTTTTGCTTTCTGGTTAGTTGGTAAGTCTCTCTCCATCCTTTGTTTTGAGTCTTTGTGTATCCTTGAATGTGAGATGGGTCTGGATGCAGCATACAGTTTTAGTTTTTTGTCCAAATTGGCTGTCTGTCTTTGAATTGGGGAATTTAGTCAATTTAAATTTAGAATTAATAATGATATATGTGAGTTTAATACTGCCATTTGCCCATTGGTTGATGTAAATTCTTCATTATATTGATGTTCTTTACTTTTTGGTATTTTTTAGAAAGGCTGATACTGTTTGTTCCTTTCTATGTGTAGTGGTTCTTTCAGAAGCTCTTGTAAAGCAGGCCTGGTGGTGATGAATTCTCTGAGTGCTCGCTTGTTCACAAAAAACTTTATTTTTCCTTCAATTATGAAGCTTAGTTTGGCTGGATGTGAAATTCTTGGTTGAAAGTTCTTTTCTTTAAGGATGTTGAATATTGGTCCCCACTCTCTTCTAGCTTGTAAGGTTTCTGCTGAGAGATCTGCTGTAAGTCTGATAGGCTTCCCTTTGTGGGTAACCTGACCTTTCTCTCTGGCTGCCCTTAGTATTTTCTCCTTCATTTCAACCCTGGTGAATCTGACGATTATGTGCCTTGGAGTTGCTCTTCTTGAGGAATATGTTTGTGGTGTTCTCTGTATTACCTGGAGTTGAATATTATCCTGCCTTACTAAGTTGGGAAAATTTTCCTGAATAATATCCTGAAGCATATTTTCCAGCTTGGATTCATTCTCTTCGTCACATTCAGGTACACCTATCAAGCGTAGATTAGGTCTTTTCACATAGTCCCATATTTCTTGGAGACTTTGCTCATTCCTTTTTATCCTTTTTTCTCTAATCTTGTCTTCTAGTTTTATTTCATTAAGTTGGTCTTCGACCTCTGATATCCTTTCTTCTGCTTGATCAATTCGGCTGTTAAAACTTGTGCATACTTCACGTAGTTCTCTTATTGTTTTTCAGCTCCATCAATTCACTTATTTTCCTCTCTAAATTTTGTATTCTTGTTGACATTTCGTCAAACCTTTTTTCAAAGTTCTTAGTTTATTTAGATTGTGTTAGAACAAGTTCTTTTAATTCACAGAAGTTTCTTATTATCCACGTTTTGAAGCCTGCTTCTGTAATTGGAACACACTCGTTCTCCATCAAGCCTTGTTTCGTTGCTGATGAGGAACTGGGATCCCCTGCTGAGGAAGAGGCGTTCTGATCTTGGGTATTCTCAGCCTTTTTTGACTGTTTTCTTCCCTTCGTTGTAGATTTATCCATCTGTGGTCTTTATAATTACCGTCTTTGTAATTGGGTTTCTGAGTGGACGTCCAACTTATTGATTCTCAGCGCCGAAATCTGAGCAACCCACTGCACCGACTAAATCAGCGGCGTTAAGATTGATGGTGCTTTTCTGACTCTGCACCGAGAACCGACGCTCTGAGGCGCCGGCAAAACCGCCTCGCCGGTCACAAGAGTCGCGCTGGCGACCCGTGGGGCTCCTCCGCTGGGAATCTCCTGGTGCGTGAGCAACAAGAATTCATGTGAAGGTATGGCGTCCTCTCGTTCTTTTCGTTTTCACTGGGAGCTACAATCCTGAGCTGCTAGTGATCAGCCATCTTGGATCTCTCTCGGTCCTTATGTCTTTTTTTTTTTTTTTTGAGACGGAGTTTCGCTCTTGTTACCCAGGCTGGAGCGCAATGGCGCGATCTCGGCTCACCGCAACCTCCGTCTCCTGGCTCAGGCAATTCTCCTGCCTCAGCCTCCTGAGTAGCTGGGATTACAGGCACGCGCCACCACGCCCAGCTAGTTTTTTGTATTTTTAGTAGAGACGAGGTTTCACCATGTTGACCAGGATGGTCTCGATCTCTCGACCTCGTGATCCACCCGCCTCGGCCTCCCAAAGTGCTGGGATTACAGGCTTGAGCCACCGCGCCCGGCCCTCGGTCCTTATGTCTTGAGGACTGGAATCTCCTGGGCAGGGATTGGATTTCACTTTCCATGTCTAGAGTGTTTGCACTAAGGTTATTAATATATTATCTACAGGAGGGATCATATCGAGAGCAAGCTGAAATTCAAACAACAAAGCCTGTGGCTTGAAGCTAGGCTGGGCCAAGCCCGCAGGGGGAAACTGGGTAACCCTGAGCAGCCAGTCACTCTTGGAGAACATTGAGAAGTGTCCAAGTCTATCCTTTTTGGGACACAGCATCTTTCTTTCTATATCAGCCCCACTCTCCCAGACTTCCCACCATGCCTGGAGGTGCCCTGCAATGCCAGTGAAGGAAAACGCAGCCTGAGGAACACTCATTTCCACCACAGTGTGAGGGACTCAGATGATTCCCTTTCCCAAAGCTCCGTTTAGAATGAATGAGTAATTGATACGAGGGTAAGAATTAATAAGACCATTAAAGAGCAGGCAACTGTAATGGAAAGAACACACTCTCTAGGATCAGATAAGATTTGAATCTCAGTTCTGCTGTTTACTAGCTGTGTGACCTTAGGCAAGTAGCCTACCAGGGCCTCAGTTTCCTCCTCTGTCTCTGTACAACGGGGATGATACTAATCAACTACCTTGTAAGGTATGCATGAAAAACTAGAGGATAATATACACTAAAGGCCTTTTACAGGCCCTCATAGAGAATGGGTATCCGACAAATGGAAGTTACTGTTATTAAATAAAGCAGGAGAGATGTCTGGGAACTTCTTAATGTCTTTCAAATCACATCCCTAGGTGAATGTTCATATCCACTATAGAAAAGAATTACTCTGTTCAAATAACGTCATTGGATCTATATATATGGTTTTTTTTTTTTTTTTTTCTTTTTTTGGTTTTGTTTTTTGAGACAAGATCTCTCTCTATTGCCCAAGCTGAAGTGCAGTGGCACAATCACTGCTCACTGCAGCCTCAACCTCCCTGGGCTTAAGCAATTCTCCCATCTCCCTGGGCTCAAGCAATTCTCCCACCCCAGTCTCCCACCTCAGGTTTTGAGATGTTGCCCAGGCTGGTGTTGAGCTCCTGGACTCAAGTGATCCTCCCACCTCCGCGTCCCGTGTTGCTGGGACTATAGGTACATGCCACTTTGACTGGCTAATGTTTGTATTTTTTGTAGAAGCAGAGTTTCACTGTGTTGCCCAGGCTGTCCTGGGCTCAAACAATCCTCCTGCCTCTGCCTCCCAAAGTGCTGGGATTACAGGTGCGAGCCACCATGCCTTATACATATGTTTTAATAATTTTCTGCCTTCATGTTTTTAATAACCCAAGTAAGTCTTGACTGAAACTCTTTGTAAAAGTTCAAATATCATAGAAGACACAAAAATTCCTCTTGACCTCCATACAGTTCCATTCCCTTCCCCTGAGGTAGGAGGAAAACAAGCTGTTTTCAGCTTGTTTTTTTATGTTGGCGGGGGAGGGGATGCTTTATTGTAAGTAAGTACACATACGAATACACATATTAAAAAAGAGAATGTTGTTTTTGTGGGGTTTTTATAAAAAGTAAAATGTATGTTTTGGATGTATGCTTTTGTTGTTTTATTGAACTATAATATACACATGGAAAAGTGACTGTAGGTCTACAATTGATGAAACATACATGAACTGAACATACCTATGTAATCAGCCTTCCTATCAAGAAATGTTACCATCACCTCAGAATCCTCTCTTGTGCCCCATTCCAGCCAATAAATATCTACCAGTGGCCACTATTTCTGATTTGTATCAGCATAGATTAATTTGGCCTGCTTTTTACTTTATATAAATCAAATCACAGAGTGTATTAGTTTTATATTGCTATGTAACAAATTGCCACAAATACCTCAGCTTAAAACAATACAGATATATTCTGTTTCTGTAGATCAAAAATCCAGGCACAGTGTGGGTGGATTCCCTTCTTAGGGCCTTATGGGGTTCATATCAAGGTATCAGCCAGGGCTGTGATCTCATCTGGGGCCTGGGGTCCTCTTCCAAGCTCACTGGTTGTCAGCAGAGTTTCATTTCCTTGCAGTTATAACAGAGGTCTCTATTTCCTTACTGAGTGTCAACCAGGGGTGACACTCAGCAACTAGAGGTCATCTACATTCCTTGTCACAAGGCCTCCTCCACTTTCAAGCCAGCAACAGAGAACTTCTCCTACGTCAGTCTCCCTCAAGCTTCAACTCTCCGAATTCTGCTTCTGCAAGCAGCCCAAGAAAAGACTTTGCTTTCAGAAGACCTTGTGTGGGTAAGTCAGGCCCACCTGGATAATCTCCCTATTTTAAGGTAACTGATTTGAGACTGTAATTGCATGTGCAAAATTCCTTTACAGTGGCACCTAGATTAGTGTTTGGTTGAATAACTGGGAGACGGTCTGTGTACACCAGGGTCATGAAATCTTGGAGGACCTTGTTAGAAATCTGCCCACCACATACAGCATTTAGTCAGGCTTTCTTCACTTAAGATTATGTATATGAGATTCATCCATATTGTAAGGGGTTACAGTTAATCCATTCTCATTGCTGTGAAGTATCCCATTGTGTGAATTCCCCACATTTTATTCATCCAACATTTATGCATATTGATGGGCACTGTCCTAATTTTAAGTGTCAGGCTGTTATGAATAGTGATCCCATGAACAGGACTTTTGGTGAACATGTGTACATATAGACTGAACAAGAAATACACTTTTTTCAGTTATAAGACCCTAAGAATTCGGAGTTCATTGTTGCCACAATATAATCCAGCCTATTCCGACTGATTCAAAAAGCTGGGAATAGAATTAATGCTATGACTAAGGGCAATAGATACTGCCATATTGCCATATTGCCCTTACATATGACATATATGTCACATGCTTACCAACAAATGTATGATATATATGTGTATATTTGCATGAACTTTGGCCAACCTGAACTTTACCTTCTACACATATAAAATAAGGATACTGCCCCATGTAAAGATCCAAGAGAACATGCTTAACCCCCCTGCTTGCCCCAGCATGAACATTATAACCGTGGATATCCTGTACTGTGCTCTGTTATTTCATGGAACTTATCAGTCTTAGATATTCCATACATTTACCAAACTTATGGTGTTTATTGTTTGCTTTCATCTCTACCCGCTAGGATATAAGCTTCTGCATGCAGATATCTCTTTAATTTAGCCAGTTTACTGATATATCCCAAAGGCCTAGAAGAATTTCTGATACACAGTAGGTGATGAAAAATATTTGAGTGAACAAATAAGTGTTAACTCAGGGTATGAAAGATGATGATGATTAATAATAATAAATGAATTTCATAGTTACAGCAAGCATGTTTTCTAAACAAAACAATTAGGACACTGACTAGAAAAAAAAAGTTAGTTGAACTTAAATGTAGGGAAAGATTTAATTATGCATTTATGCCCATGGAAATTCCTTTACTTCCCTTCCCCTACCTCATCTTTAATTTTATTTTACGTAGTTGCATTTTACATCATTTTTGGATACCCTTCATTCTTTCTGAACATTCCTATAGAATTGAGACTGCTATATAAACCTCAACATTTAAAGTTGCTCCTTTTACAGGGCTTTGTACCATACAAAACCAATGAACATTTGTCTTTGCAAATTCTGTCCTGAAATGTCCTTCCTTCTTTCTGTAATTATCAATATTCTGCTCTCCCTTCAAGATCAGAGTCAGTTGAGGTCTACAGCAGTGTTGTCAAAGAGACCCTTCTTTGATGATGGTAGTGTTCTTTATCTGCACTCTTCAGTATGATAGCCACCAGCTGCATGTAACTACTGAGCCCTTCAAATGTGGCCAATGTGACTGAGGAGCTTGATTTTTTTTTTTTTTTTTTTTTTAAGGAGTTTCACTCTTGTTGCCCAGGCTGAAGTACAATGGCGCCATCTCAGCTCACTGCAACCTCTGCCTTCTGGGTTCAAGCTATTCTCTTGCCTCAGCCTCCCAATGGTTACAGGCAACCACCACCATACCCAGCTAAGATTTTTTGGTATTTTTAGTAGAGATGAGTTTTCACCATGTTGGCCAAGCTGATCTTGATCTCCTGACCTCAGGTGATCCACCTGCCTTGGCCTCCCAAAGTGCTGGGATTATAGGCGTGAGCCACTATGCCTAGCCGAGGAGCTTAATTTGAATTAATTTAATTTTAATTGAATTTAATTTAGAGTAAGTTACATTTAAATGACCACAAGTGGCTACTGGCTGCCATATTGGACAGCACAGCTCTAGAGAAAAGGGTGGAAAAATGGGATCCAGTTTTGATCCTTTGTGGCAGCTAAAGGGATTCTGATACCCACAGATGAGACGGAAAGGTGCTCACATCCCTTTCTTTACAACTGCTTCCCCTAGATGAGAGACAAAACGACAGAGTGTTCTGACCTATTCTGTTCAGGTAGGGGAGCTTGGGCTAGAGGGGAGGAGGAGGATATGTATTTGATGAGTTCAACTAAGGCCCTTGTAGTCATTGGGCGTCTCTTTGCCTTGTTCCTCCATGTGGTCATTGGTTTAGGCTTTGTCTACACAGACCTACTGAGTCAAGTTGAGGTCTGAATAAGAAACGGAAATTGCAGAGACATAGATTTCACACCCCACACAGTTCCTTAGCTCCTACTGTGCTTGTGCAGCTCACCCTGGAGGCATGTGCAGAGAGGCATTCAATCTACTTGCCAGGACTTGGACATTTCAGAGATGGTGGTAATTACTGAAGCAGGTAATGGATCACAAGGAAGTAAAGTAGATAGGTGATCCAATAAATAAAATAACCAGACCCAGGGCTTCAGAGAAAAAGAATATTACCTACTTTGAGATATTTCTTGGAGCAAAGCATATATGGCTTTCTACTGTACTGTTGTGAAATTAATTTGAAGTTGAGAAACTAATATATTGCAGCTATCAGTCTCCTTGGACGGTTTTACAATCAACATGTAGGATATGAAAAAAGAAAGATGCCAATAACATGTTAATGTGGTATTTGATGTTCAATCTTTTTTATGAAGCAGAATATTACAGCTGAGCAAAAAAAAAAAAGATCAGAAAGTTGGTTCTCTTTTATACAAAGAAACAAAGAAGGAAACTTGAACTTTAAATTATCCCATCTGTCACTTTCCATTGATTGAGTCTTGCTCATTAAGATAAATTCCAAGTGAGACTATCATTTTTATCTTTTGAGCTCTCCAGAAATGTATGCCTTTCAGCTGTCTTTCTTTTCCTCCCTCCCTCCCTCCCTCCCTTCCTTCCTTCCTTCCTTTTTCTTTCTTTCTCTCTTTCTTTTTCTTTCTTTCTTTCTTTCTTTCTTTCTTTCTTTCTTTCTTTCTTTCTTTCCTGTCTTTTGCTTTTCCCTCATATATGCAGCTGCCAAGAAGGAATGAGACACTGTATCTTATGGTCTTTCCCTTTTTAATTGAATTCCTCTGGAAATGTATGTACCTGCAGTTTAACACCGGACGCGCCCACCTACAGATATGCCCAAAGTCAAACATCCCTCTTTTCTCTATTTTGTATGCCATGCTAGTTCAAGAAGGGTGTATGGTTTCCCTCTGACAGAAGAGAATCCAAACACAACTCTATCATAAACCAACGGTGGGATCTTGAGAGAGTCATTTACTCTGATTCTTAGCTTCCCCATCTGTTGAAAAGTAGATAATAAGGAAGACCTTTGGCTGGTTCTCACTAACTGCTTTCTTCTGACTTAGTTTCCCTTCTCCCCTAGCATGCTGTGGCTCTGTTCAGTGGGTTATCTCAACCCCTCTCCAATAATTAATGCTGATAGGATGGGACATTCCTAGTAACTGGCAGATAGCAGGTGCTCAGTAAACATAAACGCACTCATTTCTCCATTCTGTTCTTGGCAAAACAGCTAGAGCTAGATGGTAAAAAGCCGTCCCCTTGTTCTTCCCCCTGCCATTCGTTGCTAGGGATAAAGTGATGGGACAAAACAGGAATCATTCATATGTTCGCATCAACAATTCAGGACCAGATAGATCCTGTGCAAAAGGGGAAAGTCAGAAGTGGACCTTCATTACATACCTCCCTCCCCACTCACTTCACCCCTGTGGATTTACTTCTCTACTGTCCCAACCTGTTGGCTCAGTACACTCCTTTTCCCTTCTCACACCATAACAACCTTTCCCATTGCTAATCATTCAGTGATACTAAAGTGTAGGTGAGTGATAATCCCCCTCTCTTCATGGGCATTTATTTGCACATAGATCAGAATCTTCAGTTAAAACGTATTTCCCTCTGCATGTAACATCTCAGGCATCCAACTGGGAGAATTGTCTCCATTTCAAAAGTCTTTTCTGATGTTCTGAAAGTAGAACTGTGTAATTACATACCAACAGGAATAAGCCAACACCTCTAGCCTCTTGAACTACAGATGTGACCAATCATTCTTTTTTTTTTTTTTTTTTTTTTGTGATAGTCTCACTCTGTCACCCAGGCTGGAGTGCAGCGGAGCAATCTCGGCTCTGCAGCCTCTGCCTCCCGGGTTCAAGCGATTCTCCTGCCTCAGCCTCCCAAGTAGCTGAGATTACAGGCATGCACCACTGTGCCTGGCTAATTCTTTGCATTTTTTAGTGGAGATGGGGTTTTGCCGTGTTAGCCAGGCTGGTCTTGAACTCCTGACTTCAAATGATCCGCTTGTCTCGGCCTCCCAAATTGCTGGGATTACAGGCATAAGCCACCGCACCTGGCCCCAACCATTTCTCCACGGAAATTGCCCAAGTAGTTACCATAAATAAGAAAACCTTCTAGATTCCTGTCAGTTTGAACAACAGGGGACAGCAGAGAGCAGTTTGTCCGAGACACAGGGGCAGAACAAATGTGGTTGGATAAAATGATGAAAAGAGTTTGAAAAGAGGTTTAAGAGAAGGTAGGTTAGAGATGAAAGCAAGGGTGATGCCAAGAGAACAAACAAAATCAGAGGGACAGATCTAGGACTAGGGCGTTGAGATGGTTTGGATGTTTGCCCCGTGAAAATCTCATGTTGAAATAGAATTCCCACTGTTGGAGATGGGACCTGGTAGGAGGTGTTTGATGACGGCAGGGGCTGATCCCTCATTAATGGCTTAGCACCAACCCCTGGATGATGAGTGAATTCTTGCTCTGGTAGTTCATGTGAGATTTGGTTGTTTAAAAGCGTGTGGCACCTCCCTGCTGTCTTTCTTGCTCCCTCTCTCACCATGCAGTGCCTTCTCCCTCTTCATCTTCCTCCATGATTGTAAGCTTTCTGAAGCTCTCACCAGAGGCAGATGCTGGCACCATGCTTCCTGTACAGCCTGCAGAACCACAAGCCAAAATATACCTCTTTCCTTCATAAATTATCCAGTCTCAGGTATTTCTTTACAGCAATGCAAAGGGACTAATGCAGGCGGTGAGACTGGGGAAAGGGAATAATGAAGGGATCTGTGTCCCCACATAAGAGCTCTAGGGAGGAAGTAGATCATTCTTCAAGAGACTAGAGTAGCCCTTCTCAATCTTCTATGGCAGGTGTCCCCAAACTACGGCCCATGGGTTGCATGCGGCCCCCTGAGGCCATTTATCTGGCCCCCCGCCACACTTCAGGAAGGGGCACCTCTTTCACTGGTGGTCAGTGAGACGAGCACAGTATGTGGCGGCCCTCCAACGGTCTGAGGGACAGTGAACTGGCCCCCTGTGTAAAAAGTCTGGGGACACCTGAGCTATGGATTGTGAAAAGACCTAGGTTTGAGAATTCGATGAAAGCAAGGGTCTTCTCCAGAGAAAAGTAAACATGAATGATAAATTTTGCAATAAAACTCAAGGGGCTTTCAGCTCCCACCCCAGTCCCACAGATAGATTCTAAGCCCAATATTAATCTAGGCTTCAGAGGACAGTAACAACAAAGTCTTTGTCATTCAGGCTGCTTGTCCTCCTGGAGGTGTGGATCTGGGACTGCCTTCTCACTAGGGAAAGGCCCTAGGCCTGGCTTCAGAGTGGCTCAGGTTTGTACTGGTTCTAACAATCCCAAAGTAGCCCTGGGTTTAGGAGTTTATCAACGATCCACATACACAGATTTGGATGGGACCCACTGCTACCTCCTACTACTATTCACTAGCTAACAGGGCTGTGTATTCCTTACCTAAATAAGTTGTTACAACAATAGAAAAGTTACTCTTGTTATCCCCATTTAAAAAATGACAAAACCGAGGTTAAATCATTTGCCCAGGTTCAGAGAGCTGGCCAGTTACAGAGGTGGTGTATTAGTTCGTTCTCACATTGCTATAAAGAAATACCTGAAACTGGATAATTTATAAAGAAAAGAGTTAATTGACTAATGATTCCACAGGCTGTACAGGAAACATGAAGGTGTCTGTTTGGCTTCTGGGCAGGCCTCAGGAAACTTGCAATCACGGCAGAGGGTGAACGGGAGCCAGGCTTCTTACATGGTAGAGTAGGAGCAAGAGAGAGGGAGGTGGTATGCATTTTTAAACAACCAGATCTCAAGATAACTCACTCACTATTATGAGAACAACACTGAGGGTATGGTGATAAGCCATTCCTGAAGGGCCACCCTCATGACCCAGTCACCTTCCACTAGGTGCTACCTCCAACACTGAGGATTACAATTCTACAAGAGGTTTGGTTGGGACACAGATTCAAACCACATCAGGTGGGATGGCCATCCAAGTCACCCTGAGCACTACGTCTTGGGTATTCAGCATGATCTGTACTGATTACCAGGTTCAGCTCAAACTTCAGAACTTTCAGAACAACAGTTAAGCATCATTATATGTAGAGACAATGTTGGGAAAATCAGTTTCAAGTCTTTCCTTCTAATGAATGGGGAAGAGCCTGGCCATTGAGATTGTTGTCCAGTGTTTGTTTAGGTAAGTGAGACATCCACCTGGAATGAGCAGGATTTCCTCACTTTCTGCATCTCTCAGTTAACATTGCCACTTCTTTAAACACATGCACCTCAGATGACTGCATAGGTTTGTCAGTACAAAAACATTTCTACTCCAAAAATCCATGCAACTTGTTGAATTTTGCAGATAGATTTTCTTCATCTGCCTTGTGAAGTTCTGCTAGATGTTTTTTTGAGATGGTGTCTCCCTGAGTGTTGCCCAGACTGCAGTGCAGTGGCATGATCTTGGCTCATAACAACCTCTGCCTCCCAGGTTCAAGCAATTCTCATGCCTCAGCCTCCCCAGTACCTGGGATTGCAGACACGTGCCACCACACCCGGCTATTTTTTGTATTTTTAGTAGAGACAGGGTTTCACCACATTGGCCAGGTCTCAAACTCCTGACCTCAAGTGATCCTCTCACCTTGGCCTCCCAAAGTGCTGGGATTACAGGCATGAGTCACTGCCCCCGGCCATGTTCTCCTAGATTTAAATTGACAAAGTGTATCTATTAGCGAGATTGTTTTAGAAAAGAGAGGTCCCCTGTGGTGTGGTGGTGACTGACTTTACACTTCCCTACCATCATCCTTTGCAGTTTCTTCTCTACCTGAGGACAGAGGTATGGATCTCTTAGTTGATAATGTGAACAGGTAGCGAGAAAACACAGGTTCAATACCTGCTGCTGTAGTTGGCCTATACACACAAAAATCAATTTCTTTAAATAATTTTCTTAAAACAACAGATGTTTGTTAACTTACTTCCTGAAAAGCCCTACAGAACAGAAAAAAATATGAACACAAATAGCAGGCATTTTTCAGAATAACAAAGCCAGATCTTGCATCGTATAAATAACAGATTCCTGTGGGTTAGTTTAGTTTGCCTTCATATACAAAACTCAGCTACATATACAAAACTCAGCTACCTTCCCTGTGGTTCAATCTGCTGTCATCTTAGATACAGAGAGCTTTTCACCAGCTGTATAAAGAAATTGGATCAAAGCTCCCTACAATAATATGAAAAATAATTAAAAATGATGTTTCTCAACTTCCCTGCAATGGTATGGCATTATAGTTGATATCCATGAAATATTCAAAGTAATGAGTTTTGCTCTACTTCCTATATTAAAGCAAAAATTTTTATTGAGACAGTCTTGCTCTGTCGCCCACGGTGCAGTACAGTGGTGTGATCAAGGCCGACTGCAGCCTCGCACTTCCGGGTTCAAGGTCTCTGGAGTAGCTGGGACTACCAACAAATGCCACCATGCCCAGCAAACCTATTTTTTTTTGTGGAGACAAGATCTCACTATGTCGCTCAGGCTGGTCTTGAATTCCTAGGCTGAAGCAATCCTCCTACCTCGGCCTCCCAAAGTGCTGGGATTCCAGGCATGAATCACCATGCCCAGATTCTATTAAAGCAAAATTTTAAGAGATTTTTATTTATTACTTATAATTACCTGAAATCATAAGAGTATCCAGTCACTCTGATATTTTACCTCTAAGATACACTTTTCTCAGCAGGAAAAATAATTAATTAACATGATTTCCTTGCATGTTTCTGAAGAATACAGTGGTCTCACAATAACATACTCTGCTCTGGACATGCAATGTGTCAGAACAGTTACCTGTACAGAGGAATTGCTTCCTGCAAAACCACAGTCCTCAAGGAGGAGAAAGAAGAGAGGAGAGGGGAAGAAGAAAAGTAGAAGGAGAGAAAAAGAGATAGGAAAAGGGAGTAAGGAATGCAGGAAGTAGGGTGCGGAAGAAAATTATTGAGTTGAGAGCAGCCTTGATAAGAGCCTTGATATATTTTATGGTGGTGCATGCCATATATATATATATATATATATATATATATATATATATAAGGTGGAAGGTCTCTTTATGTTGCCCAGGCTGGCCTCAAACTCCTGGGCTCCAGGGATCCTCTTGCCCCAGCCTCCTGAGTAGCTGAGACTAAACACCCTGCCAGACTGATAGGAATATTGAATGCAGTAGTTGAAATGCAGAGCCAAATGTGTAATTAATTACCCAAAAGAAATTAAGTTTTTAACCAGAGAAGAATGAGTCATCTTAAAGAGGTAGGATTTAGTAATTTCTTCATCCGTGGAAACACAGACTCATGAACAGGTTGAGATCAGCTATAGAGAAAGTTACATTTCTACACAGATGAGTTACTCGAAATCACAAATATGTGACAAGTTGCCAACCCCTACAACATTTCCAAGTGATATCAAAATCTTTGCATGTCTTTGGGAACTTCTTCTTAATCTACAGTTGAACTTTATGGAATAGTAGCTTTGCAATACATTATCAGCTAGTATGTGAAGAAAGTGCTTCATGAATAAAGACATGTAGGAAAAGCTGAGTTAAATAAAAGAGACAGGCATTTGTAATTGCAGGGCTTCTTAGAATCTTTACTGCTGGTTGACAGTGTACATCTCCCATAGGGGGATATGGCATGTTATAAAGAGTTTCTCACCTAGCAGTCCCAGTTTGGGGCATATATGCAAAGAAACATAAATTATTCTACCATAAAGACACATGCACACTTCTGTTCATTGAAGCACTATTCACAATAGCAAAAACATAGAATCAACCTAAATGCCCATCTATAATAGACTGGATTAAAAATAATGTGGCACAGATATCTCATGGAATACTATGTAGCCATAAAAAGGAATGTGATCATATCCTTTTCAGCAACATAGATGAAGCTGGAGGCCATTATCATAAGCCGATTTATGCAGGAACAGAAAACCAAATATCACTGTTCTTACTTACATAAGTGGGTGATAAACAACAAGAACACATAGACACAAAGAAGGGAACAGAAGACACCAGGGCCTACTTGAGGAAGGAGGACAGGAGGAGGGAAAGGATAAAAAAAAACTGCCTACTGGCCAGGCGCGGTGGCTCACGCCTGTAATCCCAGCCCTTTGGGAGGCCGAGGCGGGCTGATCACCTGAGGTCAGGAGTTTGAGACCAGCCTGGCCAACATGGTGAAACCCCATCTCTACTAAAAATACAAAACAAGGTGGTGCATGCCTGTAATCCCAGCTACTTGGGAGGCTGAGGCAGGAGACCTGCTTGAACTGGGACCTTGGAAGCGGAGGTTGCAGTGAGCTGAGATCATGCCACTGTACTCCAGCCTGGGCTACAGAGTGAGACTCCATCAAAAAAAAAAAAAAAAAAAAAAAAAATGAAAAACCAAAAAACCACCTACTACCTATTGAGTACTATGCTTGTTACCTGGGTGATGAAATAATCTATAAAGAAACCCCTGTGACATGCTGTGTACCTATATAACAAATCTGTGTGTGTGTGTACTCCTAAACCTAGATATTTTTAAAAAAGAGTTTCTTGCCAAGTGCAGTGGCTCAAGCCTGTAATCTTTTGGAGGCTGAGGAGGGAGGATTGTTTGAGCCCAGTAGTTCAAGACCAACCTGGACAACATAGTGAGATCCTGTCTTTACAAAAAATTTAAAAAATTAGCTGGGCATGGTGGCATGTGCCTGTAGTCCCAGTTACTTGGGAAGCTCAGTCAGGAGGATCACTTGAGCCCAGGAGTTCAAGCCTGTAGGGAGCTGATTACACCACTGCACTCCAGCACTCTAGTAGGGTCAACAGAGCAAGGCCCCATCTCAAAAAAAAAAAAAAGTTTCTTAAACATACTTGTCAGGGAATTCATTGTTCACAAAATGCCTATTAATATCTTATTGATCTAGTAGTCCCTGAAAGAGTTTGGAAAATATGGCTTTATAATTTAAGGTGCTTTCTAGGATATCTAGACGTAGAACACTGAGGGGAAAAATGGGGGTCCCTAAAATAGTCAAAGGAGCTCCAAAGACAAATGTTTCCAGCTTCTCAACTTTGACTGGTCCGGGGCTGGTCATAGTAAGAACCTTCTCAGTTTCTCTGAGGATAGTGGACAAACTTCTGGCTCCACTAAGTACATACAGCCTCTTTCCGGTGTGAACATGGATTATGCTGGGTCTAACCCAACACTTCACAAATAAATCCAGAGGGGAAACAGTAGTGTCCTCCAAGCCACCAGGGACACTCAATCACTTACATGATGCCCAAAGACTGCAGCCTTGTTATAGCTCCTAGACATTTCACCAATAATGGATGATTAGTGAGACTTGGAGGAGGAGGGAGAAATTGATCCAATGAAACTGGCAGGGAAAGGGTCTGCCAGTTCTAGAGTGAAGAGGTGTGATTCGTTGAATATTTTATTTTTATTTTTGCCATAAGAATGACGTCCAGGTTCAAGAATTTCAACAGGGTTCTAGGTGTTGGCTGAGATCAAAAGCAGAAAAATGTTGTCATTTCACACTTTTGTGACCTTAAATCAGCCATGTAATATTGGGAAAGTGATATTTACTCTAATGCCTTACTTGCACTTTTCAATGAATGTGGTGTGTCATTCTCTCCTGGAACAACTAAGTTTCTGTCAAAACTCCAAAAGATGGGAAGTTTGGTAATGGAGTGTTAGGTTAGTAAGATGTAATCTTTCTGACCCCCTTCTGAAGCTCTCTGATGGTTCTCATGTAATTATCTTTGACATTTGATTGATAGCAATATATATATATATATATAATAAAGCCATTTGAGCCCTTGGTGGTCAATTAAGACCTACTTCATTGCCATCTGGCACTCATCCGAGGCCGAGATTATGTAGTATATGTATGGTTCAGCTCCGTCTGCTATAGTCTTCTATTGATTTTGTGGTTATTGGGGAAATGGTGTCTTATTCGTATTTTCAAGTTCCATCTTATAATGAAGGGTTCTTCAGCTTTACATGGTTCATAGCTGGGAAATCAATGATGACTTCAGTAGCACAGTAGCACTGAAATAGTACTACATTTTTGAAAAGAAAATTGAAAAATTATTACCTGATGGATGAGAAATAGTTTTGGCATTTAAAAACAGAAAATGCTTCTCCATATCTCTTCTAAATTATGTCTGATGTTGACATTAGCATTTATGTAATTTATCCAATTGTGGGAGCCATCATGTACTAATTCTTAACAGAAGTAAAAGCTATTACAGAGGGGAATAACATTCCTTCAAAAGGCTTCATTTCAGTCTTCTTCTTCTATTCAGTTCATATCAATTCCATGGTAATTAACTTATTTTGCTTTAATTCTGCTCTGGCAAACACTGAAGAGGACATAAGGAGGCACCTAGAATTAAAGCTGAAATGAAAGAAACAGTAGGCCCCAGTCAAAACGTTTGCATTTGTTCAGGAGAGGCTTAATGGGGCAATATTGAAAGGTATCAGATTTCTCTTTGTCATGAGGGCCAAATCTTCACTTAACAGAAGGCAATTTTGATAAAGAGAGAAACAAGATACAAGGCTTAAGTTTGGGGCAATCGTAACAGAAAATTATAATGTGCTTATCTGTGATAAGACTAGAGGAAAGCAGCATTCTACCTCAGTTTCCCCGCAGTAGTTGGTTTGGAAGGCTAAAAGCAAAGGGGCCCAAAATGTCTGCAGATGTTACTGAGTGCATTTTAGGAGCCATCTTTCCACTGTAAAGACCCGGCAGCAGGACCGTATCCCATCAGCTCAGTCTGAAGACAGGGAGTGGTTCATGCTTATTAAGCTTACCAACCTGTGTCTCCACTAAGGAGAACATGGTGGCAGCTCCAGAGAGCCCCCAGGGTTGTTGCTAAGGTGCTCTGGGTACTACATCAACAAAGGTCACCTTGCCAAGGTGAAAATCAGAGATAAGTATTGCCAGTAATGGGCATAGTTCATGCAAAAGAAAGGAACCATCAAAGAGTGCATTTTAGAAATAAGAGAAGTACAGTGTGACATAGAGTAGGTGACTCAAAAGGGTCCCAAAGGGAGTCTGGGACCATATTTTATAGAGCTTCTTATGCCATAATGAGTTTGTATTTGGTTTTGGAGAAAGATAAGCTTTAGGGCAAAGAGGAAAGCATTCTATAGATGGGGAAAGACTGGAAAGATATCCTTCTTTGTCTTCTCTTCCTGTATATTCATCAGGACAGCCTTAGCTCAAACACGATCACAACACATTCTGCGAGACTCTCTGACTAACCCCACCACTCTACACATACAGACACATTCCACAGATGATACTTCCTCCTCGACGCTCCCCTTTCACCTTGTAATTGCCTTTATCCTGCACTTAGAGCAATCTAGTGGGTGAATCTGCCGAAGAGCAGGCAATGTGCTTTATCTATCTCCATGCATTTCCTGGTGCATAATAGAAATTCAGTATATGTTTGCTGGATGAAAGACATTTTATTCTGTTTTCTGCAGACAACAGAGCAGGCTCAGAGTTTGATTCTGCTTACATAAAGAGAGTGTGGTGTTAAGATTTTCCTTCTTAATACGTTAGGAGGATATAACCCATGTAGTTCAGAACCACTGGTTTCTAGTCAGTCGGGCTTTTTGCAGAACCCCCAAGGGTGAGTTGCGTTTATTATTTGTTTACAGTACATTACAGCTAATGCTTTGGTATTCAAAATCCACCATGCTTTTGCCTCATTTAGTTCTAAAAGAGAAACCAGGAGATATTCTTTCCTCTTTAAATAATGGACATGATGAGCCAACAAAAATACATTAAAGAACACGTGTGTTCACTTTTCATTTGTCTTAGATCAAAATTAGATGTTTCTCCTCCATTATCTCATAAAAGTATGTGATTTATAAAGGAAACTGAAATGAATGTCATTAAAACTGATTACCCTAAGTGAATGGTGACGTATATGTGGGTATACAATTGTGATTATAATATTAGAGAGAGTAATCTAATGATCAGTGGGATAATGTGATTTTGTGGTGGTAGTAAAAGACTAAAAGCAGAGCCCCTTGGTGAAATCGCACCTGCTGATCTGAAACACGGCCCGAATGGGAACCAAGGAGAACAGCTGTCTTGGCCTCAACCCTCTGATGCCACTCACAGCTGGACAATGCCCTCAGGCTGCCCCAGCTGCTCAGAGTCCTCTCTACCCCTATTGTGGTGACAGTTCCGAACCTGCCTGTCTTAAGCAGAAACCAGGAGACAGAAGAGAGTGCAGAAGAGGAAGGGGAAGGAATGTTCTCTGAGAAAGGAACAGGTCTGTTGAGCACACCTTTCCACGGATGCACCCAACCCCCAACTGGAATAACTGTTGCTTGTTCCGCTGCTCACTGTGTCTCTGATCCCTCCCCGTCCCGCGAGCTCTGGCTCCTGCTACATCAGTGGCCTTCCTCCTCCTTGCATCTCATCTGTCTCACATGACAGTAGATCCTCCACCTCTCAGATCTTCTCAACCCCCAAATCCTTAAATTGCATCATCTTTCCTCTCTGCTTACCTTCCACACCAAACTGACAGGAGACGCACCCCGTTCTTGCTCCCTCTCCTTCCTGATCCCTCCCTGCCTCCTTTGCTTCCTGAGTCTAGAGCTGACGCCTTCATCCTACTGGCCTGCTTTCCAATGGCATAAGGGAATGTCTCAGTAGTGAATGCCACTTCCTCTTAGCAGTTCTTCACATCTCACCTCTCAGAAGCATTTGCTGACTGCTTGGAATTCTCTTTGCATTTAGGATCCCAATATTTACCTCCTCTGAAACCACTTACCTAACGCACTCCTCCATTCCTGCCACCTACATGTGGGTGTCTTCAAGGATCTCCTTACCTTGCCTCTCCTTTCCCTCACAGATGTTTTCTTTTCCCGTGACATATGACCTGGTACCACTCCGTGTTTGGCTCTCAAATCTATGACTCCAGCCAACCATGCTGGCCCTTGTTTCTTGCTCCTGCTGTCAAACAGATAATCTTTCCTCTTTGCCATTCACCCTCTGCCCCTGTGGCATATAGTTCATTGCAGTGCTAAGCATTTCACTATTATAGTCCAAAGTCACCATGTGACGTGCCTGCTCGCCCTTCGTCTTCTGCTATGATTGTAAGCTTCCTGAGTCTTCGTCAGAAGCAGAGCAGATGTCCAGTGCCATGATTCCTGTACAGCCTGCAGAACTGTGAGCCAATGAAACCTCTTTTCTTTATAAATTACCTAGTCTCAGGTATTTATTCAAAGCAATGCGAGAACAGCCTAATACAGTTACCTCAATGAAAACTGCACAAAACAAATGTGCTATCAAAGAAAAAAATCACCATTTGATTCTCTTGAAATTAAAATGCCCCTCCCCAACTCAGCCAGGTTACCTTCTGGGATATAACTGGCTTTCTCTCTTAAGTAAGTTTTTCACATAAATCAAGGAGTCACCTCTCTAAAGAATTTTCCCCCAATGTGTGAAGGAGTCAGCACTTTGATTAGCAATTTTTCATTGTTTCTTGACTGCTCTGATCTGTTCTTAAGACTACTTTTTAAAATAAACTTTGTTTGGAGTCATTTTATATTTACAGAGAAGTTGCAGAGTTCCTGTATGTCTGTCATCCAGTTCCCCTACCTAGTGCGAACATCTTGCATAACAATGATACATTTGTCAAAACTCAGAAATTGGCATTGATATATTACTATTATTAAACTACAGATTTCATTCAGATCTCACTAGTTCTGTCACTGATTTTTTTTTCTATTTTAGGATCTGATTCAGGATACCACATTGCATTTAGTCATCGTGTCCTTTTAATAAATATTCAGCTGATAGTGAATCATGTCAAATCATTAATTATCGAAAGGTTCTCTGCTGCATGACATTATATAAAACCTGTGAAATTCAAAGTGAGGTGGGGAAAGCTGGCCAAAACGGAACTTAAGCCAGTCATCCAAATGAGCAAAATTAGTTGGAAACAATTTTTTTCAGATGGTGTCAAAGTACAGTGTTAAACATTTTGCTTCTTTGTCTTTCCTGCATCCCAGAACTTTCTTCAGTTTGTCTCTCCTGGAAGGATGAGCACCTCCACACTCAAGTTTTGACTATGTTGAAGCTACGTCATTGATCATCAAATCACAAGAAACAAGGAGTTTTAGTCTTCACTGGAAGCACACCTATGTGACCTTGAGCAAGTGTATTCAACCTTTCTTGGTCTCCCTTTCCCCATCTGTAAAATGAATGTGTGGTTGATTGGTGGCTGGTCTGTGGATACATTGCATCAGCATCAACTGGAAAGCTACTGCAAAATGCTAATTTGCAGGTCCTACCCAGGTCATGAATATCTTTGCAGTTGGGCCAGGGGATCTGTAGTTTCACACACACACACACACACACACACACACACACACACACACACACATACAGAGTCACTCCCAGGTGATTTGGATGCAAAGCAGGGTTTGGGACACATTGGATTAAACAATCTGCCTGCTTGCCTGAGTTCAGAAGCAAAAAAAAAAAAAAAAAAAAAAAAAAAAAAAGCCCTTGGACATATCCTTTAATAGGAGGCCAAGAAAAGGGATCAGCCTCCTTGCGGAAGCAGGTTTGGTGCTTCAGGGAGCTATCAAGACTATCTCTTAAGAAATAATCCCCATTTCCCAGGCTTCTCTTGCATTCCACCTGGGAATCAGTGTATAATGCGTATGTGGCCTACAAAGTCAAAGAACTGGCTTTCTGTGCATTTTTTTTAAGTTGGTTTTATGGAAAGTGGCTAAATAGGAGAACTGAGATAAATGAAAGTTTTACAAAGACATTGGAATTTGACTAAATAACAACTTACCTTTGTTATATTTGAAGTTTCTGCATTGATTACTTTTCATTCCCTTCTCAGGAGTATAGAATATAAAAAGGAAATGATCTTACATGATACAGTATATTAATCCACTTATTTTACCTGCACTCTGCCTTTTAAGAAACCCTCTTAACTGTATTCTGAGGGGCAATAAATAACAAGGAAATATTGGTAAGTTGATTTTGTCTGTGATTTCTGCAACTTTCTGTTTTAATTGACAGAACCTCAGAGCTGAAAAAAGGGATCATATAATCAAGATAGATTATAGATCAAATAATTTTATTAAATGGAGAAGCTGAAGAAAACCAAAATGCAAGCAGGCAATACCATTATATAAAAATTTCACTCAATTCATAATTAGTCACTCCATGTCATAATTGTTGGAGGTAGCAATTTTTCTGCATTTTACGGATTTAAAAACTGAGATCAAATGCACAAGATTTCATACAGTAGGTGATACAGAAATTCAGTCCAGGTCCAAGATCTCTAGTGCCATGTTCCAGAGATGTTTTTAGCAGGCTTATTTATGAACTAGAAATAGTGGATAAATGTTTAAGGAATATGCTACCCATCTACTTGATGTATGCAGTCATTAAAATGGACAGGTACCCTCATATGCTGCAGATGGGAAAATAAATTGATCATTGAACCAGGTGCAGTGATTTGTGCCTGTAGTCTGAACTACTTGGGAGGCTGAAGTGGGAGGATTGCTTGAGCCCAGGAGTATGAGGCGCAGTGAGTTCTGATTGCACTGCTGCATTCCAGCCTGGCAACAGAGCAAGACCTCGCCTCTTAAAAAAAAATAAAAATAATTGATGCAATCAGTCCAGAAAGCAATTAGCAATATCCATAAAGTGTCTTTTCAAAGTTTATACCCTTTGGCCCAATAATTCACTCTCTAGGAACTTATCCTAAGGTAATGATCAGAAATTTGGCAACAGGCTTATTTGCAAAACTCTGCATTAAAACAGTACTTTAAAAAATGAAAAACCTGAGGCCGGGCATGGTGGCTCACGCCTGTAATTCCAGCACTTTGGGAGGCCGAGGCGGGTGGATCACGAGGTCAAGAGATCGAGACCATCTTGGTCAACATGGTGAAACCCCGTCTCTAATAAAATATGAAAATTAGCTGGGCATGGTGGCGCACGTCTGTAGTCCCAGCTACTCGGGAGGCTGAGGCAGGAGAATTGCCTGAACCCAGGAGGTGGAGGTTGCAGTGAGCCGAGATTGTGCCACTGTACTCCAGCCTGGCACCTGGCGACAGAGTGAGACTCTGTCTCAAAAAAAAAAAAAAAAAAAAAAAAAAAAAAAAAAATCCTGGAAGGAAACTAAAGGTTTAAAATTAATGAGTTAGGTAAGTGATGGCTTTTTATATGCTATAATATCACATACATACAACAAAAAGGTGTTTTAATAGTATAGGAAACTTTTTAATATTTTAAGAAAAAAGGCATTATCAAAATATTTTATGTCTACTATGATCCCAATTTTGTTGAAAGAAAAATGTGTGCATGTGTAAAGAAAACAGGACTGAAAGGAAATACATTAAAATATTTAAAGTGTCTTGAAAAAGAATGTTAAGGTGGTTCTCTCTCTATGGTGAAATTACAGCTCGTTTTTTAGTCTCTTCTTCGAGCCTTTCAGAATTGTGAGTTCTCTTTAGTAAGAAACAAACCACTTTTATGATCAGAAGGAACACAGTGTTATTTTTAAAAGAAATGAAAACTGCAGATTATAAAAAAGGAAAAACAGAAAAATCCTATGACATGTTTTGTAAAAAAAATAAAAATTGCATACACAGTAGAGTTTATGAAGATATGTACATAATTATAACTCTGCAGAGGAAGGGTTAGATCAGGCGTCCCCAAACTACAGCCCGCGAGCCGCATGCGGCCCCCTGAGGCCATTTATCCGGTCCCCCGCCACACTTCAGGAAGGGGCACCTCTTTCGTTGGTGGTCAGTGAGAGGAGCACAGTATGTGGCGGCCCTCCAACGGTCTGAGGGACAGTGAACTGGCCCCCTGTGTAAAAAGTTTGGGGACGCCTGGATTAGATGAAAGCATAACGAAATATTAAAGGTGTTTGAGTTTAAACAGCAAAAATTAAGTGGATCTCTTCTTTGTTTTTTGTTTTTTTTTCTTTTTTGAGACGGAGTTTCGCTCTTGTTACTCAGGCTGGAGTGCAATGGCGCGATCTCGGCTCACCACAACCTCCGCCTCCTGGGTTCAGGCAATTCTCCTGCCTCAGCCTCCCGAGTAGCCGGGGTTACAGGCACGTGCCACCATGCCCAACTAATTTTTTGTAGTTTTAGTAGAGACGGGGTTTCACCATGTTGACCAGGATGGTCTCGACCTCTCGACCTCGTGATCCACCTGCCTCGGCCTCCCAAAGTGCTGGGATTACAGGCTTGAGCCACCGCGCCCGGCCAGTGGATCTCTTCTATAGCTTTTTATTTTCAAAAATTATATTAAGGCCAGGTGCAGTGGTTCACGCCTGTAATCCCAGCACTTTTGGAGGCCAAGGGGGGCGAATCACCTGAGGTCAGGAATTCAAGACCAGCTTGGCCAACATGATGAAACCCCATCTCTACTAAAAATACAAAAATTTAGCTGGGCGTTGTGGTGGGCACCTGTAATCCCAGCTACTCAGGAGGCTGAGGCAGGAGAATCGCTTGAACCCGGGAGGCAGAGGTTGTAGTGAACCGAGATTACATCACTCCACTGCAGCCTGGGCGACAGAGCAAGACTCCGTCGTAAAAAAATTTGTATTAATACGATTTTTCAATAATGCTTAAAATTTCCTTCATCTTCCCTGCCACCACTGCCCCCAAGTCCCACAACGACCAAGGGTTCTGGGCAGCTAAGAGCACACAAGCTATAGACTCAATCACAAGTGGGCTCCCATCTTGGCTCTGAAATTTACTAGCTATGTGTCCTTAGGCAACTAATTTATTTGAGAAACTCATATGAAAAATAGCATAGGCCTGGCTCCCCAGATTACCAGGAACATCAAAGGAGATGATGGATACTGATTGCTTAGCATATTCCTGCTAGAATCACTAGAGCTTTGTGGCCATTAGAGTTGGGGAGCTTGATGAGTCTGGGGTTTTCACTAACGTGTCTTCAACTTCACTCTTGATCTTACTTTGCCAGGCCCCAGAAAAGCAAGGGTGAAGTTGGCAGGTTGTCTGAACCCCGCTTGTAACATGAGGAAACTTGTCAATAGTCTGGAGAGGAGAACTTGGAGGAAAACGTGTTATTCCTAGTCCCACAATGGATATCTGTGTCTTGGGGTAACCTGCTTGGAATCAAAGTGAATTCCAACCTTGGTCAGTGCGCTGAACCTTGAGTTATTGAACTTTAACTCAAAGATGTGTTGTTAATCAATGTCTTTCTTTCCTCTATAAACACATGCTTTTAAGGAATAATGGCGGGTGCTCAGATGGAGAGGCACACACATAGACACACACAAAAATGCACACCAATACCTTTCTGCAAGCCTTCCATTCCGTCTCACGGTCCACCATTCAATTCAATCATTTCGGTCAACTCCCTAACTCTCCTAAAATGGAGTATTAATATATACTCAATCACATGTCAATCTCAATCATTTTTTAGGGACTTGCTCTAATCAGATAGCTGGGAATAAGGTCTGAGGGAACATGGATTTTGAAGACAAAATAATTTCAAAATTTGGAACACTAGCTGAGTGCAGCATAAGCGTAGAGTCAAAGGCAGGGAGGCGAAGAACTCAAGGAGACTCCCCAGCTCTGTGCTGGTGAAAAACAGCTACCTTCAGCTCTTCATTGCCCTTAGCTCTAAAATGGCCCAGGGGTTCAAGTCTTCTCTGCCTCTTGAAATAATCTTAATTTTTTAGTGTTAGCAGATACTAGTGGTTCAGGGCATGAGGTCTAAGTCAGTCACGCACGGACTCCAAGTCAGAATTCCCATCTTAGTTGTGGAACCTCAAAGAATGTTTTGAAATGACGGCACCTTCTACCAAGAAGTGCTGGAATGATTAAGTGAGATGTTACAACTAGGAACAGCACAGATTCTGGCACTAAAAAAGCCCTCGGTAAACAGGAACAAGTATTACTCTACTCCTTGAGGTCACTTGTATTCTTAAAGACTTTCATAGTTCCAAAGTTATTTACTCTCATCGAAAACAAACATGCAAGCTTCTCTCTGATCTGTGGAAGTTGAAAGTGCATAGAAATACTAGTAGCAGCAATTTCTGTCTCAGGGCGTTCTGAGACCATAGCTACTCACATAACTCTCATACAGAGCCAGGCTGAACAAAGACACCATACACTTGGCTAACTTCCCCCAGCAGCTGGGGGCAAGTCGACCTGGGCATTGCAAGCTTTATCTAAACCATGACAAAAATTCATTATTAGACTCTCACTATAAGATTAGGGTCAGGCGTACTGGCTCACACCTGTAATCCCGGCACTTAGGGAGGCCAGGGTGAGAGGATTGCTTGAGCCCAAGAGTTTGAAGACCAGCCTGGGCAACGCAGGAAGACCCATCCCTACCTAAACTTAAAAATCATCCAGGCATGGTGGTGGGTGTCTGTGGTTCCAGCTACCTGGGAAGCTGAGGTAGGAGGATCACGAGAGCCTGAGAGGTTTAGACTGCAGTGAGCTATGATTGAGCCACTGTATTCCAACCTGGGCTACAGAGTGGGACCCTGTCTCTAAAAAAAATTTGAAAAATGAAAAGCAAAAAATGAGCTTAAAGTGATGTTCTGAAATGGAGTTAATAGTAAAGGTTAATAGTAATATCCTAAATGCCACTATCATCTGCTAACCTAACACCTTAGTCCCTTACAAACACCCTACCACCCAGAGCAGCATTTCAAAAAACATACACAATGGGAACACTACACTGGTTGGTGCATAGCGGAGGATAGCCTGGTAAAAATGGCTCGCAGCCTAGTGGACAACTCATTCCTTAATTCAGAGAAGGTAATAATAGGGATATAAATAAAGTTCCAGCTGCTATAAGAGACCAGGAGTGGAGGCTCTTTGAATTCTCCAACAGGACATGAGACACAGCAGCTTGGGCCCCTCCAGCTCAAACAGCAATAACAGAGTTGCTGATACCTGCAGCCCAAGATATGTATGAAATCCCAGGAAGACTTCCATGCCCAACCACCCATTGTGGCACATCTATAAGACGGACAGACTGCCACAGTGTTACTACTCTCCTTTCCCATGGCAGGAGATTTTAATGAGCGTGATAACAAGGCAATTGGATGAAGTATTTAAACTATGGTAAGCTGTAGAGAAAAGACATGCAACTTTAGCAAATTGGAAATTTTATACAAGCGGTATTAAGAGTATTACATTTTAAGGAACAAATAATGCAAAAAATAATCTTTCACTACCTGGTCTCTTTGGATCCTGTCCTTACAGGGCCTTTATTAGACCAGGCAATATGGTATAATGAGAAATACTTCAGACTCAAGGAACCAACAGTCTGCTGCAGATGTGACGAGAAGTGAACTGTGTACTCACTCCTTCCAGTCCAGCTTCTCATAACTTCTGGACAGATCTTCAGTGGAACCATATGAAGTCTCTGCTTCTACCATGCTCTTAGCAGGATGCCCCCACCACACCTACGATCTCCAAATGTGTATTTGTGGCCTTCCTGAAGTGGTCAAAAGGATCAATTCTCATAGGATGATATTAGAGTACCTACTGCCTTTCTTACCTTAACAAGGGGAAAATTTTCCATCCTGGCTCGGCCTGGAGATCCTATACCCTGCCACCGACTCCTCATTCTCAATGTATCAGTTTACATAACTCAGAGCTCTGCCCTGGAACACTGCATGATGTACCATGTACCTATTAGAACCACAAGCTTCCTTGGTCACACTTGTATTTATTGTGAATAACAATTTTAAAAATCTACAAGTGGAAGTTTTATAATAACAACAAAATTATTGGGAAAATATAAGTATTTTATAAAACCCAAAATAAAAAACCAAAAAATCCAAAGCAACACACATAGGTGCAGAAACAAGGGTAGCTCAGGAGGATTAAACATTAGGTCTTCTAAATAATGTTCTTTGTACTAAGAAGGCATTAATGAGACTTAGCAATCATTCAGTCTTGTGGTCTAGTTCCAAACTCCAAAATCAAAAGGTTAAGTGCTAAGATTGGTTCAACTAGAGTGAAGTGACAAAGATTAAACCAAGTAGCTGTGGCCAGTGAACTCAGTCACCACAGCAAACAGAAGGATGTTTGTGTAGTGAATAGTTCACAGAGAAAAGATGCCTGCTGGACAGACCAATCAGCCTGAGACTGTCATCCCGTAGGATGCAAATACTCTACATACCATATTTTGATACCTGCTGATTTGTAAAATTCCAAGATTGCTTCTGTAAGCACAGCACACATATTGTGAACAATGAAAACAACCCAAAGTCCACACCAAGGCCAAACCAAAGGTACAGCACACCAAGGGCTGATGTCACCGGACTCCTCTTTGGTTTGAACTCTGCCAGGTGAAGTTTATGGCTTCTGTAGAATTGATGTGCTTCTTTGAGATTCAGAAACCTACAGACTGAAGGTTAGTCTTTTTTAAGACAGAGTCTCATTTTGTCACTCAGGTTGGAGTGCAGTAGTGCGATCCCGGCTCACTGCTACCTCCTCCTCCCAGGCTCAAGGGTCCTCCCATTTCAGCCTCCTGGGTACAAGAGCATACCGCCACACCTAGCTAATTTTTAAAAAAATTTTTGTAGAGACTGGGTATCGCCATGTTGCCCAGGCGCTGGTTTTCAACTCCTAGGCTTAGGTGATGCACCTGCTTCGGCCTCCCAAGGTGCTGGGATTACAGACCCTGAAAGTTCATCTGAAACACTGCCAATGTGAAATATGACATAAAAATTGAAGAATCAAGGCAAAAGAATTATGTGGAAGCGTTAAATGACATTTCCCATTTCCGTAGTAGAAACATTCTTCTCCTTGAGTGCTAATATCAAAAAGCATTTGAGGGGAAACACTCATTTTTATTATGAAAAGTTCTGTGTTTAACTTTGAAGCCAGGTTCCTAGACTCATCTATTCTGGACTGCACTTTGAGTGTATAGTCTGTAGTTTCCAAGCTCATACTATATTGGAGTCTTTAACAGGCCTTTGCACCTTTCCATAAGGCCAGTGATACCTGAACAATGGTATAGATTGAGAAAAATCAGTGAATTGCATTGGGCATCAAGCTGCTGCTGTTTTTGATCAAGTTGTTAAGAAGCAGTACAGTACTTGTGAATATGAAAAAGAAGGGCAAGCTCGGAAACCATGCCCCGATCCAAAATGATAGGTGCTCTGTCTGGCAGGACTCATTAATTCTTCTTATTCTTCTTATCATTTTAATAATAATAATAATTATTATTGTTATTATTTGAGATAGTCTCACTTTGTTGCCTACACTGGAGTGCAGTGGTGCAATCTTGGCTCACTGTAACCTCCGCCTCCTGGGTTCAAACGATTCTCATGTCCCAGCCTCCCAAGTAGCTGGAATTACAGATGTGTACCACCACGCCTGGTTAATTGTTGTATTTTTAGTAGAGACAGGGTTTCACCACGTTGGCCAGGCTGGTCTCGAACTCCTGACCTCATGTGATCTTCCCGCTTCAGCCTCCCAAAATGCTGGGACTACAAGAGTGAGCCCGGCCAGGAGTCATTAATTCTTATATTGTGATATTGGAGTAAGCACAACAGCCTGAGAGTAAGAGGACAAACCCAAATCCAGAGGCATCCAGAGGAGACCATTCAAACTGCCATTATATCTCACACGCAGAGAAAGCAACTAAATTATTCCCCACATCAACCAGCCTACAGCCTCCTAAATTCTTCAGAGATGTTTGAATCAGTTTGTAAGCCAATGGAATGCATGGATGCAACAAATTCTGTCCAATGGAAAAGGATACAATTATGTCTAAATAATCCCATCCACCAAGTCAGGGCTTGAAGTAGATACGAAGTAGATCACGATTAAATAAGAATGCATGAGCCGGGCGCGGTGGCTCAAGCCTGTAATCCCAGCACTTTGGGAGGCTGAGGCGGGTGGATCACGAGGTCGAGAGATCGAGACCATCCCGGTCAACATGGTGAAACCCCGTCTCTACTAAAAAGATACAAAAAATTAGCTGGGCATGGTGGCACGTGCCTGTAATCCCAGCTACTCAGGAGGCTGAGGCAGGAGAATTGCCTGAGCCCAGGAGGAGGAGGTTGCGGTGAGCCGAGATCGCGCCATTGCACTCCAACCTGGGTAATAAGAGCGAAACTCCGTCTCAAAAAAAAAAAAAAAAAAAAAAAAAAAAAAAAAAAAAAAAGAATGCATGGAAAAAAACAAAGTACATATCAATATCATGAGGAATCCCAATTATAATTGTTTTCCCTTTAACCACTAACACAAATACCCTGAAATTGGCACAGGAGTGTAAATATATTAAGGTATTCCCCTCTGGCAGCCCAACAGCATAGACAGTCTGACAAAGAAAACTGGACTCCCAAAAGAACATCAACAGAAAAGTAGAAGCAAGACACAACCCCATGACGATCACACTGCCAATTTTAGATGCAGGACCTGTGCCTAAATTTAAGAGGCAAAAAGAGCCCCTGTGGTTTCTGCTTATCTCATCATGGTGGCCTTTTGTTCCAATGGTCAGGAAGCCAAAGTGAATTTCACAAATGCTTAATATGTGCTCACATCTTCATTTCTATTATGTTTTAGATTATATTAATGAACAATGGATGACAAAAATGTGAAAAATATTTGGAGGAATCTCAAACTCCCTCCAAGTAAGTTTTTCTAAATGTGTGTTGAATCTCGTACTCCTTGAGAGCCAGGTATATGTGAAAAGAACTTCAAGCTGGCCGGGTGCCGTGGCTCACGCCTGTAATCCCAGTGTTTTGGGAGGCCAAGGCAAGCAGATCATTTGAGGTCAGGAGTTTGAGACTAGCCTGGGCAACATATAGTGAAACCCCATCTCTACTACGAAAAAATACAAAAATTAGCTGGGCATGATGATGCATGCCTGTAGTCCCCACTACTTGGGAAGCTGAGGCAGGAGAATCACTTGAACCCAAGAGGTGGAGGCTGCGGTAATCCAAGATTGTGCCACTGTACTCCAGCCTGGACAATAGAGCAAGTCTCCATCTCTCGAAACAACAGCAACAACAAAAACTTCAACCTAGAAAAGTTCACAAATACAAACAATTGTATATATTGTGTAAAACTCTAGATGAAAAACCCAAGATCTAAAGATGGTTTGCTCAATCAATTCCTATATCCCTCAGTATCATAAATTCCAAGAACTGTGTGTAACATCCTCTTCCCTGCCCCAAACCCTCAACACAAAAAATAAGACTGACAATATGTCAACCTCTTTTATTCAACTCCCTTCAGGTTGTGTGCATAGTGTCCAAATTCTTTGCATGGGTCAAATACTACATGACAACTTCTCAATTTTTACATTTCATGCTGCTGCAAACTCTCACCACAGAGAAATTTAAAACTTTCTCATTGCTGATTAAAAAATTTAAAGCTTTCAATTTAAAGCAAGTGGCCAATATAAATTTCTTCACATACAAATTGAGATACTCAAAGACATTTATTCACAGGTTAAGAATTATATCTGAATAATTTATATTTTGAATTTTATAAATTCTCTCTCTCCCAAAATGACATTTTTGCTTGGACTAGATTCCCAAACCTTCAGTTGATAGGTTCAAAAGAAAGAAATAAAGAAAGTAAACTATTTTATAGCTTATCTTCAATATTTTACAATTTTTTCAAAGTTCTGAATTTTTCAATACTTTAAAATATTAAGGATCGTCAGTATAGCAAAGTTGATTTCTAAATGGTACCAATATGATTTCACAATATCATACAAAACCATGTCATCACAAAATGAAGAACACAGAAAGTTAAAAAGGAAAGTCTCCTAGAAATTACTACTGTTATTAGGTTGCTGTATTCTCTTCCAGACTGTTTTTTACATATATAATAACTCTACATGGGATCATAACATATTAGTTTTTCTAAAACTCCCTGTTCTTATTTGATATTGTTTAAACATTTTTCAGTAACTTTAGATATACATTTGCTTCAATTTTAACCACAAAGTGGTTTTCTGTTTTCTGGTCAAACTGCAATTTATTTAACTATGCCTATTAACGAACATTTGCAAACAGCTAGAGCCCAAGAAAAGGCCAAACTCTGCACTCCATAACCCAACAAGTAGCTATTTTAGAGGCTAAGTCATTTCTAATGCTGAAGCAATCAAAACACTCCACCAGTCTTTTAAAATGTCTTCAACCTCTCTCCAGCCCCTGGTTGTCACCTTCTCTTTCTTACCCTTCAGATATTTTTGAAACCTAAATTATGTTCCTATCATCCACTCCTCCATTTACCTCTTCCCATAAATTTCAATTATTCTCTTACTCTGAAGTGCTTCACTGTACATGACAAATATCCTGAATTGGAAGAGACATGGCCAATTTATTTTAAAGAAAAGCATCAGAATTTTTTCTTTCTTCTCCTTTGCTGCTGTAAGGCGAGAGGATTTTTTTTCTAATCCCAGAGCCTCTGTATGTAGCCCCCTAGTCCCTCCCACTTTTCCACGAAGAGAAGAGGTTGGTAAGCATGTGACAAATGCACTTACAATTGTAAAAATGCTCCCAACTGTGTAACTTCAACATAGCTATACACAGTACACCATTCACCTTATTTATTCAAAGCAATTCTACAGGGGGCTGGGGAGGTGGAGGTGGTTAATGGGTACCAAAAAGTAGTTAGGAATAATAAATAAGACCTAGTATTTGATAGCACAACACGGTGGCTATAGTCAGTAATAACCTAATTGTACATTTTTAAATAACTAAAAGAGTATAATTGGATTGTAATTCAAAGGATAAATGCTTGAGGGGATGGATACCCTATTCTCCATGATGTGTTTGTTTATTTCACATTGCATGTTTGTATCAAAATATCTTATGCACCCCACAAATGTATATATATATCTATTATGTACCCACAAATTATATATATATATATATATATATATATATATATGTATATATATATATGTTTTTTTTTAACAATCAGATAAATTCCACAAATACTTTATAGCGGGCACCTGAGTCACAGGGTGCTTATAAGAGATGGCACCCCCACCCACAACTCAGACTGATCCCTGTTGCTCTTATTTGGCTATTAGTCTCAAATTTTAATTATCTAAATTCAGTACCTCACACATATTCTTTCATGTTTTTAGCACGGACATACTGTCTATCTGGATTCTGACTTGGGTTTTAGCCCTAAACCATGTCAATGAGTTTATTCTCATCTACACATAGAACATATGGACTACAGTGTCTCATCCCAGGTACCAACACCATGACCCCATGCCCCAACCTGGGGAAGTCTGCACCTGGAGGACCTCCTTGTTTTCAAGGAAAATTCAGATGCCATATAATAGCTATAAAATACTTTTAGTATCATATAATGCATTAAGTCTTTGCTCCAAGAGTTCACGGTTGAATAAAATGAAACTCTATATGCACAGCTGTAGTCATAATATAGAAAAAAGTACCTATTTAGTATTTTTTTCTGTTCTCTTAGATTTGCCTACATAATCATCATATCAATCATTAGTAATGGTCAAAAGATGCTCTTAAGCCCCTTCTTTGACTGGGCTTTTCTAGTTTCTTCCATTGTCTTTGAGAAAGGTAGTTACTATGCTCCAGGCTTCTAGACAAGAAGCATTATCGTTCTTACCAGGAAACACTTGCAGGTAGTTTCATTTTTAATGAACATACACCATTTTCCTTTCTTGACATGCTTCAATAAAATGATGCTGGCAATGAAACAAGAATATTTGTGAACAGGTTGCAAAGCCACAAACCCAACCAGCCTGCTCCTGGTAACCCAGGCAGTTAACTAGCCTTCAAATGTAAACTTTGAGTAAGACTTTCCGTGGTACTTGGGAAAGAGCTCCAGCAGCAGAATTATTAGAAAGGAGGTAGGGAAGAGCTGCAAAACATGAAAAAGCCTGGAACAAAATTGTTGTTAAGGAATGTAATCTATGATTGGTATGTATATGTCTTGAGCAGAAAGCAGGTACACAAATGGGAAGTTTTCGGGAAGAGAAAGGAAAAAAGGAGGGAACAGATTCCAATGCCATCCTCTCAAATAAGGATGTGATTTTCTGCCTGCTTTTTGTGGCAATAAATCATATATATCACTAGCTCACCTATTAATATCTATTTCCTTTTGGAATAGAGCAGAAAGTCTTAATGCTACAAAGACACATTAGAGTCAGTCAATCTAGTTCAACACCCTTATTTGACATGTGAAGAAACAAGCCCAGAAAAGGTGAGGTGGCTTGATAAAGGACCTAGTCAATATCAGAACTAGAACTGAGTGAGGTTCAAGTCTCTTGACATCTAATCTAGTGCACTTTCTCTATAAAATTCTTCCTTTCAAAAAAATCATCTGGCACATGTAATCTGCAGCATCTTTAGAAAAAAATATCAATTCAAAGATTTTTTTTTTTCTGTTTAGATATGACTCCCCTGGCAGCAAATCTTTTACCTTTTGAAACTGAAAAGTACTAACTGAAATTTCACTTGGACTGATTCACCAGAGAAATCGTATTTGCATACGCATGTTGTATATATAATATAAAATAGATTTTTATCTTTCTGTCCTTGGCTTAGTTTGATGCTTCAGTTTGGCTGCACTCATCTGTAGGCACGAACCAGTAGGACATGCTGAACTTATGAAAGGAATACAACATGCCCTGCAAGCAATCTGAAGTCATGTCAACCTAGGTCTGTTGAGATGGCACCTCACTCTGTACCAAGAACAAAAAGACTCTAAATAACATTCTATTTCCCATTCATGATCACCCTGGCAGCCATGGACTAGCCTGAGGTCACCCATCTTTTACTGTGTCACCAAGTTAAACAGTACCTAAAAACTGTCTTATTCCAGAAACTCCTCTGGAGGAAAATATGATAAGGTATCAGCATAGGTAGCTCCAGACAAGAAAAAGCAATGATAGGCCCTAGGTGAAGTGCAAGCCAAAATGCATCATCAGTTCCATGGACATTTATGAACTGATCTGAGTGCAGCAGTCCTAGGTATAGCAATGTGTTTCTGGAACTATGAATCCTCCATTGAACAGCAACAAGCGTACAAACACCTGTCCTCATTCCCTTCATTTTGATTCCCACACCTGCAGTTCTGGGGACCGCTACCGCTATATGCACAGGGAAATGGAATTATTCCCCACTCTCTGAGGGAGCTGCATTCCCATTTCCCAAGGGTAGGGTAGGCTGACCATTTTGAAGGCTGGGTATTTGTATGTCAGCAAGCACCTATATTCATTTCAGCTTCCTGAAGCATTTATGAACATGGATTAGTCATATTTCAGCCACAATATGGGAGATAAGACAGCCAGGAGATCTCATAGGTAGGTTGTGAGGAATAAATAATGAAAAATCACTTTGCAAAATATGAAGTATGATCTTAATGCTCAATGGCATAAGATATGTAACTTTACCATTAGCCTACTTTATCACAAGCTGCCTGGAAGGGAGGCAAATGCTAGATGTCCTCAGCACAGCCTCTAGTTATGGATTAGGTCATAGAGAACAAAGTAAGTTGGGCTGGAGCTGTTTCATCTAAAATAAAATCCAGTCATTAAAATTTTTCAGAAACATTCAGTTCTTGGGGTCTCATGACCCCCATTTACTATTCAAAATAAACTTTGTAATAAGGTATTAATAAAAGCTGGTTTAATCCATTCATTTCATCTGGAAAAACACCACTAACAATGTATTGATTTTTTTCCTTTATAAAGAAGGCGACATTATCAGGTACTCCAGCCTAAGACCGTTAAATGAAGAGGCAGAACACAGAGTTAAAATTATAAATTCGAGCCCCAAACCTGCAATTCATTTTGCAATACTGAAGCCAGGAAACTAACGCCATTTTGAAACACTAGTATATAACAGAGAACTGAGACCAAACTATGTGTACAAGGCTGACACCATAGAAAAACCGAATAAACAAAAACTGGCATAGGCCTATAGCTTCTGATAAACAAGCAAACTTTCTTGCAAAGCTAAAGATACAATCTGAATAGGTGATATCTGTTTTTTAGGGAATTTATAATCAAGATGAGAAGAAAAATATGTATGATATAAAGAAAGAACAGGGCCGTCCATAAAATATTACGAGCAGAAACTGTCATCATTCTTCTTCCTGCACTTGTACCTACCTTACACCCACAAAAAGAGAAAACATTCTGGCCCTGAACCGCTACCCATTGTAAATAGCATATTTAATGAAGGCCATTCATAAAGGTTCTTGTGCCTGCCTTCTTCTTCTTCTTTTTTTTTTTTTTTTGGAAGATCAAAAACAGGCTTGTTTTATTTATACACATACCTTATGTACAGCACTCAGGTATGGATTATGTGCATAACAATATAAGAAGCATTTGTTTCCATGGTGGTCAGTATATAAATCAAGATTATATTAAAAAGCAAGTTCACAGGCCAGGTGCAATGGCTTATGCCTGTAATCCCAGCACTCTGGGAAGTAAAGACAGGTGGATCACTTGAGCCCAGGAGTTTGAAACCAGCCTGGGCAACATGGTGAAACCCTGTCTCTACAAAAAAAAAAAAAAAAAAAAAAAAAAAAATTAGAGCATGGTGGCACACACCTGTAGTCCCAGCTACTTGGGAGGCTGAGGTGGGAGGATCGCTTGAGCCCAAAAGATCAAGGCTACAGTGAGCTGTGTTCGTACCACTGCACTCCCCACTTACTGACAGAGAGAGACCCTGTCTCAAAAAAAAAAAAAAAAGCAAGGTTCCATACATATTTACATTTTACATAAATGAAATGTTATGATGTCTAGATTTTGCTTCAAAATAATCTCATGCTATTATGAAGGGGAGCAGGTAGAGATTACATCCCATTGACCATGGGTTGATAATTGTTATAGGCAGATAATGGGGACATAAAGTTTCTTTGTATTACTTTTCAGCTTTCACATGTTTGAACATTTCCGGTATATGTTTATAAATTACAATCTGTCTTGGCAAGCAACCTCAAATGCAGGTCCGGAAAGCAAGAGGTCAAACCAACACCACACGCTGTGCATTAAGAGGTGGACTCAGGGGAGAGGCACTGGAGACTTGGCTGGCACCAGACTCATCACCATTTGGCCAGGACTGCAGATGCCAGGATCTAAAGACATTTGATTTCTAAGATGAGATCTCAGCCCAAGGAGCCCATAAAGGGTTAAAAAAGCATCTGGATATGAGTAGCACAGGCAAATTCAATGACTCTGTAATAGCTTCTACAAAGATTCACATCCCTAGTCACAGACATGTAACAAAATAATCATGTGCAAATAATACTATACAATGGAGGAATAATCGCCTGGACTTCTGGAATTAGAAGCAATACAGGTATTCTCCATGGAAGAAGTTTGGGACCACAACTGTTTTTAGAAGAAAGTAAAACCATCTGGCCATTTCATGCTTTAGCTCATTCTTTGTACTGACTCTGAAACTTTCTAATATCAGGGACAAATAGCCATGAATGGATTTGGGGTTGGTATCTCCTTGAAAATCCAACCCCTTTCATTTTCTCTATTGTTCTTCTCTACTGCAGAGGTTGCAAAGCTAAACACACATTTATCAGGTCATCTTGTAGTTATTGGTGGCCATATGTAAAACGTATTGTCTGGGGGGTACAACACATAGGTTGAAAGGAGGAACCACGTGGTCAACATGCTAAGGACAGCAGGGCTGAACAAACACTAAAGCGACTCCTCTTGGCATAGTCGATCCCCTGCAGTACAAACAGAATGATTCCCAACAATACCTGCTATGAGACAAATATGTTTACACTATTGTTCAGTTGGGTTTTTAATTATGTGCAACAAATACGTTCCTATGCTGTTCAGGAAGATAGTAAATGTCTCTATAGAGAAGTCAAGAGGGATACGTGTGCTGGTAAATGTTTAACAACCAGCTCTCTGAAAGGCAAAGAAAAGACCAGATTTGTAGTATTTACCAAATTCCAAGGAGTAAACACTCCCACCATGGCTAAGGTCAAGTTATCAATAGATGTCACCAAATGTGGGACTGGGAAAAAATGTGCACAAGCCTCTTGTACTAGTACAAGCCAGCTCTAGCACGTCACTGAATATGTGCTATCTAGACTTCTCAGGAAGCCAGGCTCAAGCAGTTTGCTTAGAAATTGCCTATAACCCGTAGACAAATGACGTTGGAAAAGGGGGTGGTATGGCACAGAGAAGAGGGATGGGAAGGAGGAGGGAAGTGGGGAAAGTGTAAGTTCTTTAGTCCGTAATTACTTCTGAAACTGGAAAACATTAACTTTGACCCATGGCTTTCTTCGGGGATTAAGAGCTTTAGAATTGTAAGATATTAACAATGTGGGAAGTGTTTTGCAGTATTTATTTATTCCATTTGACTCTTAAATTTGTTTTCATAACCGTTGTGTAATCCTGGAATACAGGTGTACCGTTGTTTAACACTTAAGAATATATACGACATCTTTTGGCAGGGAGGGTATCCATTCCCTCAAGCATTTATTCTTTGTGTTACAAACAATCCAGTTATATTGTTAGGGTTTGTTTGTTTGTTTGTTTGTTTTTGAGACAGAATTTCACTGTGTTGCCCAGGCGAGAATGCAATGGAATGGTCTCGGCTCAATGCGAAACCCCATATCTACTAAAAATACAACAACAACAACAAAAATAGCTGGCATGGTGGCGTGCACCTGGGATCCCAGCTACTTGGGAGGCTTAGGTGAGATCCCTTGAGCTTGGGAGACTGAAGCTGCAGTGAGCCATGATTGCACCACTGCACTCCAGTCTAAGCAAAAGAGCAAGATCCTACCTCAAAAAAAAAAAAAAAAAAAAAAAAAAAAAAAAAAAAAAAAAAAAAGAAAAAAGAAAAAAAGAAAAGAAAAGTAGTGGCAATCTTTGATGACTTTTCTCACTGCAAGCCCAACCTGTCTGGGATAGAGCGACAGACAGGGCACTTTTCACTTAGCGGCTGTTGGATCAAGACCTAAAAGCATGGCTAATGTAGTTGCTTCTATAATGAAAACAAACACAATAGTTTGTTTCCATTTTTATGAAATTTGTGCCCCTAAAAATAACAACAAACCCCACAGAGACGCCATGTAAAAAATATTATCAATTTTCACGTTTATTCCTTAGACTTCATAGTTTTCAATGTTAAGAATAACAACTCAGATCGCGGGCGCTTCAGTTGCACTTACAGATAATTGCTTGTGAAATGAAAAGGGTAAAAAGAAAATTAGAAACTCCTAAAAGAGGAAACTGAAAATCCATTAGAGAAGATAATCATTTTCAATAATGGCCATAATTATTGCTAAAGGATACTCTCTGCTTCGCAAACTTTTCATTTCCTACGTGTACTTCTCTCTTCTAAACTCCAACTTCTCCCTCAGAATTACTAATGTACTCCCAAATGGAAAAAAAAAAAATACGGCCATTAGAGCAAAACCCAAGTGGCTCATATGACTAAATTAAGTATGTTTTATTCCCTGCCAGACTCAGGAGTGATTTTAGGACTCAATGCCCCGGGGTCTCTTTACCCCAGGGCCCTGGATGACACCAGTGAGAGGAGAGTGGAGTTTTAGAAAGGAAGGCTTCACCTTGACAGTTCAACTACTATCATCCCAACATTTGCGGAGGACCTGCTGAGAAAAGGAAAGTTTTCCTGTGCTGTAAAGGAAGGTAAAGAGGAGTGAGAAAGATGCGAATGAATAAGAGGCGATTGAAGAATGTGATACTTTGAGGAAAGGCAGTCTTGGGGAGGAGACTGAATGGAGGGTGCTAATAAATGGAGAGGCTTTGGAGACTGAATGAGGTGACAGCAGACATAAAGGTGGGCTATGAGAGATGAGTGGACTCAATCCAAAGTAAAAGTAGTCTATTAGGTAACGAACCAGGCTGCTGCATAGGGAGAGGGTGAGGAACAATGGGCTTCACATGTTTCATCTAGTAGAGTCTCAAAACTAGACAGAGGCTTTATGGGAATTGGAGACAATCCTCGGGGCATTCTGCAGGTACCCTAGGCCCTCTGGGCAGACCCTGATCAAAGGGTACCAACCGTGCAAAGGATATCCGCTATGCACTAGAGGACGTAATGGTGGCCTGAGCCATCTCAGAAACTGCTTGGTCCCATGATGCCCAGGGCCCTGTAGCAGCAGTAAAATCTCAGGTATAGAAAATAATTGTTGCATCAGGTCAGCTTCTGTCTGGTACTTTCATTACCACCAGCTATTCTTTTCTAATGCAAATCAGTAGACCTCTGCACCAAAAAGACTGGAAGGAAAGGGAGGCAGCATGTTAGTATAAAAAATTCTGACTGGGCACGGTGGCTCACTCCTGTAATCCCAACACTTTGGGAGCCAAAGGCAGGTGGTTAGGAGTTCGAGACCATCCCGGCCAACATGGTGAAAGCCTACCTCTACTAAAAATACAAAAATTAGCAGGGCATGGTGGCATGCGCCTGTAATCCCAGGCTACTCAGGAGGCTGAGGCACAAGCATCGCTGAACCCAGGAGGCAGAGGTTGCACTGAGCCCAGCTCGTGCCACTGCACTCCAGCCTGGCGAACAGAGTGAGACTCAGTCTCAAAAAAAAAAAAAAAAAAAAAAAAAAATTAAAAAAAAATTGTGTGGGTCTATGATTTTTTTACCTCAAACCTGAGAGCCTTAACGCCTTACGTTTGCACATGAGTGAGCCTAATCACCATTTTGGAGCATCCATTACTGTATAATGAATGCATACTAGTTTTTAAATTTTTAGGTGAAGTAAGTATTTTGTGGAGTAGAAAAACGTGGGATCAGGGGTTTCAGGCAAGATTATGAAGGACTTCCCAAGTATTTGGGGAATATTTTGCTGAAAATATACAAGAATTAAGACTTTCACGTTACAGATGGATCCAGGGTTGGGGAATATGCCTTTTGAGCTAATTCCCAAGGGTCAAAAAAGCACAAAAAACCCCCACAAGTAACTGAGGCTCAGAAATTTACTAGTTCAGCAAACAAGATTCCAATCTAAATAGGCAAGGTCCTGTTGATATTGAAGTGAAGAAGCATTGCCAGTTATCAATATATCGCCTCTTAGTTGCAAATTCATCCGTCAATACGTACTCTGTGGTAACGGACAGAATTCTTGGAAACATTCCTCCTACACAGTGTGCACCGAAATGAAAATGTTGAGCTTTACCAGTAGAGGGCGATAGAAGGACATTGCAGGAGAAAGGGGCTCTGCTGTTTTATGCAGCTGGTACTGTGGAGTGGGTTGGCGGTGTGGATATGAGGAAGTGCGGGGAAGAAGTACGTGGATAGATGACTCAGGATGGACACAGACTGTGAAGAGATCAGGTAGACAAAATTATGCATCCTGTCAATGTCAGCTTCTTTCTCCAGCTATCTGACTGCTTGCCCAACAAGCCTGTGGACAAAGTGGCGGTGGTGGCAGATATGAAAGGTGGGCACAGGCAAAACAACATGAACCTCCCCTCATGAAGGCTGACCTGCTTAAAGCTATCCTGAGGGCCTAACCTGCTAATGGCAGCGATGAACATTGAGCCCGAGATACAGCACCATTCCTCAAGATGACCAACCAGCCACCTGACTTCACTGGACCTCTTCTACCACAGAGAAGGCATGTATTTCTTCTCACTAATATAGATACATAGATCTGGGTATAAATATAGATATGGGTTTGTCTTCCCTGCTGGTGATGCTTCTCCCAGCGCCACCATCCATAGACTCACAGAATGCCTAATCTTCCATCATGACATTCCACACAGCCCTGAATCTTATCAGCAAAGGGACTCATCTCACAGCAAAAGAAGTCTAGCCAAGGTTTTCATACCCATGGATATAACTGGTCTTGCGACCTACCTCATTACTCAGAAGCAGCTGCTCTAGCTGAAAGGTGGAATGGCTTACTGAAGACGCAGTTGCAGTGCCGATTAGAAGAAAACATCCTGATTGGATGGGAATCAGCTCACAGGATACAGTTTGTGCTTTAAATGGGAGACCACAGTGTGGTGTTACCTTCCCCATACCCATAATACATGGGCTGAGAAATCACGGCGTGGGAGTACGGGTGACTCCTCTCACGATTACACCTAATAACCCACTTCCTGAATTTTTGTTTTCCATTGCAGGAATTTTGAGCTCTGCTTGTTTAGAGATACTGGTTCCCAAGGTGAGGATGCTTCCACCAGAGGCACAACAGTGGTTCCACTGAACTGGAAGTTGAAAGTGCCACTTGGCCATTTTGGTCTCCTTGTGGTACTGAAAATACTGGCATAAGGAGTTAATCTACTAGTCATTGATCTTGATTACCAAAGAGAAATCAGGTTGCTGTCACACACTGGAGCCAAGGAAGACTGTGTGTCTCACACACACACACACACACACACACACACACACAGACACACACACACAGAGACTCACAAAACAAATCTGGACTTTGGTAAAGAGAGGCTTTATTTGAGGGGTCCGTTGAAATAGGAGGAGTGGGACTGCTGTGGTAGGGATAACCCTCTGACTATAATATCTCTAAGTATATCAAAAGTCATGTAGAAAGGGTTTTTCTTTAACGGGAAGAAATAAGACAGGCTAGAAATAACCAGATACAAGGGCATGCAATGAGCATGTGGCATAATTGGACAATTGATCAAAGATGTCTCTCTGCTGGGCGCAGTGGCTCACACCTGTAATCCCAGCACTTTGGGAGGCTGAGGCAGGCAGATCATTTGAGGTCAGGAGTTTGAGACCAGCCTGGCCAACATGGTGAAATCCCGTCTCTACTAAAAAGACGACAAAGCAGCCAGGTGAGGTGGTACGTGCCTGTAGTCCCAGCTACTCAGGAGGCTGAGGCAAGAGAATCGTTTGAACCCCGCAGGCAGAGGTTGCAGTAAGCTAAGATCATACCACTGCACTCCAGCCTGGGTGACAGAGTGAGAGAGTGAGACTCCATCAGGAAAAAAAAAAAAAAAAAAAGTCTTCATTTTGGTCAGCTGACTTTCCTGGAGCCTGGAGGGAATGTTAGGGAAAGGAGGGGCTGTTCTGCCTTGTGGTACTTGCTCAGACTGAGAGTAGGTCAAAGTTCAGGGGCCTGTGGAGACAGGCGAAGCCAAACTAACGTTTGCTCAAGTCAAGTTAGTTGGTATTTTGTCCAGATTGGTGAGCAAAATATCAACACTAGGGACAACCAGGTCAGTTCAATTTTGCTAACAGGTTTGCTCTGTGTTCCCAACCAAATCTCACACTGAATTGTAATCCCCAGTGTTGGAGATGGGGCCTGGTGAGAGGTGACTGGATCATGGGGGTGGTTTCTAATGGTTTAGCACCATCCACTAGTGCTGTCTTGTAATAGAGTTCTCATGAGATCTGGTTGTTTAAAAAAAGTGTCCTTCCCCTTCAGTCTGTCTTTCCTGCTCCACCAAGTGAAGACATGCTTGCTTCCTCTTTAGCCTTCCACCGTGATTGAAAGTTTCCAGAGACCTCCCCAGACTTGTTACCTATACAGCCTGCAGAACTCTGAGTCAATTAAACCTCTTTTCTTTATAAATTACCAGGTCTCAGGTAGTTCTTTATAGTAATACAGTAACAGTCTAATAAAAAGTTTCTATGATAAAGAATGGGAATTTGGAGAGTCTGTGTCTGGCCTTGTAATTAAACAACAAGGTCATGCACAACTCATGGAGAAGCGTGATTCTTTGCAACAATTCATGTCCTGGAGCACAAAAGGGTGAGAGAATTCGTCACTGTTTTCTACTGTCACAGAGTCACTCAGGTCAAGTTCCACATCGTCATCTGGAACCCAGGAGTCTCTGGGACACCTCTTAGTACTTCCATACTATATTAGTTTACTATTGCTGCTGTAACAAATTACCACAAAATTAGCAGCTTAAACAACACAAATGTATTATCTTAAAATTCTGGAGGTCCTAAGTCAGAATAGCTTCTACTGGACTACACCAAAGTGCCAGAGGGGCTGTGTTCCTTCTGGAGGTGCTGAGAGGGAATATATTTCCTTTCCTTTTCCAGCTTCTAGAGGCCACCCATATTCCTTGGCTCATGGCCCCATCCTCCATATTTGAAACCAGAAATGTCAAGCTGAGTCTTCCTACGATATCATGTTTCTGGTTCTTTCTCCTTCTTCCACTTTTAAGAACATTGGTGATTACATTGGGCCCTTCCAGATCATCCATGGTAACCTTTCATTTTAACATCAGGTGGTAAGCAGCCTTAATTCTACCTGTAATTTCCCTTTGCCGTTTAACATATCATAGTCAGAGATTCTGTGGATTAGGATATGGATATCTTTGAGGGGGCCATTATTCTGCCAACCACACTCAGGGTATTATGGCTGTTGGGGATTGGGGTGGGTTTCCACTCATTTCAAAGGAAGTATGTCATTTGGTAGGGACACAGCCTTGTCTTTTTTTGGGAATACAAAACAGTGTTTATCTTGATGGTTGAATGATGAGTAGGGATCTAGCAATAGGAGTTTGTTCCTATGTATTTGTCATGTCTGTAGTCACCTCTGTTCTGGGCAACACTGCCCATCTGCCAGCCTTTCTCCTGTTAAATGTTGTTCAGCAGCTTCTCAAATGCATGGTGTTGGCTGTTGTGGGGACAGATGATGAATGGAATTCAGCATTGATATGAGAGTAATCAGTGTATATGGTGAACACAATGTGTAGTTCCCAAATCCTGAATGACCTCAATGTATCTGTATTCATCACATGACCTATTGAAATATTTAATGAGACCATTATGTGAATTGTAGAGGTCACTGGACATGCTAAATGGCAATGTGGTAATACAAATGGAAAATGAGGTGAGAGTTTGTCAGTGTTCATTTCCTCCATATTGGTCACCTGCCATGAAGAAGACAACACTAGGGTAGGTGAGAAAGTACAGTCAGCCTTCTGTGTCTTCAGGTTCCACATCCACAGGTTTAACCAACCATGGATCAAAAATATTAGGAAAAACAAAAACAAAACAAAACAAAACAAAAAAAAATATGAATAACCAATACAGGACAACAACCATTTACATAGAATTTACATTGTATTAGGTATGATAACCAATTTAGAGATGATTTAAAGTGTATGGGAGGATGTGCATGGGTAATATACAAATATTATGCCATTTTATACAAGGAACTCGAGTATCCAGAGATTTTGGTCTCTGCGAGGTGGGAGTGTTCCTGGAACCAATGTCCGGCAGATACTGAGGAATGGCTGTATACGTAATATACAGGCAAGAAAGTGCAGAGATATCGTATTTCTATTCAACAGTGGCTCATTAGATTGAATTGCGTTCTAAAATATATAGCAAATGAGAGGGTTTTCCAAGACTCAGCTTTCCTACTGGTTTTGCAGACTATTTTGTGGTCTAGGGTGGATAAACTTGAAGAAACTAGAAGTGAATTTACATTATATTCATTTCTTGAGAATTTCACAGAGTTATAAGTGAATTTTTTAACCTCTTACTATTGTCTCAGTGTAGACACAGATGCCACTTTATTTCTTCATGTTGGATTTGTTTCACTGGGATGCTGTTTTGTCGAGAATGTATATGGGGTGTCACTTGCTCTCCTCCTACACACACAATTATGTTATCTTTAGCATAAGCAGCGGCCTCCCTGGATACAAGAGACCATTAATCAGCACATCCTCTCATGCTAATTAAATGTAAGTGAGCAATCTAAATATGCTCAGCCAGGTCTTTAGTGATCACTCAGCTTGGTGGGGGTTTGGTCACTGTTCTTTATGGCTTACCTCCTACTTAGAGGGCAGAGTTTTAGGTTCTGCTTTAGTGCCACTGTGTGTCGTAATATTCCACGTTATGCCATTGCTAGACTCACCCTTTTACTTGAGTTGCCATTTTCCCACATGTCTCAACTGTGCAACTTTCAAGGCTTAACTCAGTTGCCAGGTCTGTCTTTAAGCTTTCTCTAATGAAATCAGGCCACAGCAATCTTCCTCCTCTGGAATTTTATCACTCTAAATGTCTTGTGGCTCTCTTTGGCACTGTATGGTGTCATCAGTTATATTTTTATGTATACATCATAGACTCAAAGGGTTATTAGTTGACTGAAATAATTGATGACAGTCTGGTCTAGAGGGGTAGCACTGGGAATGAGTGAAAAAGAAGACACAGATGATTGATTGGCTATATGGCGGTTGAGAAAGAGGGTGGAGTTTAAGTTGATGCTATTATTTCAAGGTTGGTAGCCCTACTGACAGAAATGAATCAAGCTTTCTGTTCTCAGCTAGATTATCCAACTTTTGTCTGCTAGTATAGATGAAGTACTCAATTAATCCTTGCTGAGGTTAATTGAATTCACTTCAACTGGAACCTTTTCTGTATCTTTTTGGTATTGGTCCAAAGTCTCAGTGTAATGTTCTCTATACCATTCTCTCATGTTTGGGCTTGTTCTCTCTTGACAGACGTTGCAGGAAATGGTATCCATACAAGTCTGCCACCCCATGTTCCTTATTCTCTGCATGTATCCTATATGGGTAAATTGTGTTCACTACCAGACCCTCTCACACTCACAGACTTTGTCCTGATGCATCTCTGAATGCCCCAACTTCCTTTCTCCCTCCTCCTAACCATCTTCATTTCTACCATAGGCTTAATTTGTAGAGAAAAGCATCTCACATCATGAACACTGAAGTATTGTACCTATCCAGGGCTTTTCCGTTTGCCAATAGGAACATTCCCAAATGATGCCTTCCTAATAGGGAATTTTAAGTACTAGCAGGGTGATAGCCTAAAGAAGGGGTTAGCAAGCTTTGTCTTTGTCTTTAAAGGGCCATATAGTACATCTTTCAGCTTTTGTAGGCCTTTTCACAACTACTCAACTCTGCTGTTGTAGTTCAACGGTATCTAAATGAATTGTTAGGAAATATGTAAATGACTGATACGGCTGTATACAGTTTAACTTACAAAATACAGACAGCAGGCCACATTTAGTTCCCAGACCATAGTTTGCCGAACCTTAGTCTACAGTGTTAATTTTTGGCATTTCCCCTGTCTGAAATAATAACAGAAAAGCAATGGCAATTTCTCACCATCTAGCTATCGCTCCTTGTGTGTGTATACATAAACATATATGTAGATATATGTATATTTATATATATGTATGTAGATGTATGCATATATGTGTATATTTATACGTATATGTGTATATTTACACACACACACATATCGTGCATTTCAGTGACAGGAAACCTTGTGATGTGCAGAAAAGGCAAGGGAGTATGTCTTTCCACTAAGAACCTTGGCTATGAATATTACAAATGCCAGCATTCCAGACAGAACTGCACAGTTGCCTTAGAGAAGTATTTGGGGCTGGTAATGCATAGAAGTAGAATTAAAGAAGGAAAATTAGAAAGAGTGTCTATCAGATGAAAATACTCATTACTGGAAAACTTCCAGTTTTATGTAGTAAGTTTTATGCTGCAAAACTGGTGTAAAACAATCATAGTTCTTGCAATAACGAAACTAAATATTTGTTTGAGAGTTTGTCTAAGTAGCCTGGGGAACAATTTCCCTAAGAAGTGGGTTTTTGTGGGGGGGTTTTGTCCTTAATATTATTCAACTGAAGTTTTGTTCCTAAGAATCTGCTTCTTCTGTAATGATTTAGGATTATAACACAAAACATAGTGTGTATTAACAAAATTGAACATTTTGCTCAGGCTTTTCTTAAGGCACTCTGAATTTCTGGACTTAAATAATGCATGTGAAGATACGTTTTATGTGTCAACTCTAGGCTATAGTCCCCATTTATTTAATCAAACAGTAATTTAGGTGATGCTGTCAAAGTATTTTGTAGCTATGGTTAACATCTACAATCTGTTCACTTTAAGTAAAGGAGCTTACTCTTGATAATGTGGGTGGGCCTCATCCAATCAGTTGAAGGCATTGAGAGCAAAACCTGAGTTTCCAGAGGAAATTTTGCCTTAGAACTACAGCAGTTTCCAGCCTGGCTGCTTGCCTTGTGGATTTCAGAATCAAGACTGCAACTGACTTTTCATTAGTCTCCAGACTGCTGGCCTGTCTTACAAAATCCAGACCTGCTAGCTGTATTAGTTAGGGTTCTCCATAGAAAAAGGACCAATAGGAGATAGATAGATAGATAGATAATTGATAGATTTATCATGAGGGATTGGCTTATGTGGTTATGGAGGCTGAGAAGTCCCATGATCTGCCATCTGCAAACGGGAGGCCCAGGAAAGCCAATGGTGTAGTTCCAGTCCAAACTCAAAGGCCTGAGAATGAGGGGAGTAAATAGTATAAATCCCAATTTGAGTCTGAAGCCTGAGAATCAGAAGCAATGATGTCTAGAGCAAAAGACTCTAGATATCTCAGCTCGAGCAGAGAGTAAATTTGCCCTTCCTGTGCCTTTTTGTTCTATTCAGGTGCTAAAGAATTTGGATGATGCCCACATGCATTAATAAGCATGATCTTTTTTTGTTTGTTTGTTTTGAGACAGAGTCTCACTGTCACTCAGGCTGGAGTGCAGTGGTGTAACCTTGGCTCACTGCAACCTCTGCCTCCCGGGTTCAAGTGATCCTTGTGCCTCAGTCTCCTGAGTAGCTGGGATTACAGGTGCACACCACCACACCCAGATAATTTTTGTATTTTTAGTAGAGACACAGTTTGGTCAGGCTGGTCTCAAACTCCTGGCCTCAAGAGATCCACCTGCCTCAGCCTCCCAAAGTGCTGGGATTACAGGCATAAGCCATTGTGCTCGGCCTGATCTTCTTTACTGAGTCTGATTCAAATGCTTATCTCTTCCAGAAACACTCTTGCAGACACAAGTAGAAATAATGTTTTACCAGCTATGTGGGCATCCCTTAGCCCAGTCAAACTGACACATAAATCATTACACCAGCGCCAAAACACATGAGCCAATTCCTTAAATCAATCTCAATCTCTCTCTCTCTCTAGGCACACACACACACACACACACACACACACACACACACACACACAAACATCCTGTTGGTTGTTTCTCTGGTGAACCCTCACTGATACAACACATTGAAAGAGTAGCCTGGCTGTATTTCTAGCAGAAAAACTGTAAAATATGCTTATGTGTTGGCTAAATTATTCCAGGACAAGGGTTAGCTCTGCCTGGAATACTGGTAAACTCAGATATAAAACTTTCAGATGTACGTTGGGGAAAATATACCACTCTACTCGATTATGGAAACACACTTTTTTAAGCCTTCTCTTTTGAAATATTTTTACTGGGTGGTGTCAACACAGAGTGGAACTGTAAGCAGGTTGATAGGAGATGAATGTAGACAGTAGAGAGTGATGTCTGAAGTCCCTGTCATTGACATGTGAAAATGCTCTTCAGTCACCCCATAAAACTTTTAGTATTCTTTATTGTCATCCATATAGTAGATGAAGCATGAAAATAAGAGGTGCTCAATTAATATGTTATATTTTTAGAATGTACAGAAGATACCAGAGTCCTGTGATTCTGAATCCAGCATTCTTTGTACTACCTTACATCAAAATACAACACTAAATAAAATCAGAACAAAGGATCCCACATTAAAGTCTTCAAATTGAATTGTAATATTATAGCTAGACTATCTTACATGTTCAGACTCCATAGCAGTCTGGGTCCAATCAAGAGAGAGAAACTATTTATTTAAACAGGAGGATATTAATATAAGGAATTATCAAATTAGGGTAAGAGTTATCTATAAGAAAAATCTATATACTTTCTGTAGGGGAAAAAACCCTTGGCCTTGTGGTTTCACTTCAAAATCAACTTGCAAAAGGCAAATTAATTGGAGAAAAGGCATACACATTTAGTTAATGTATATATAGATGAAAGCCTTCAGAATAAAAGATCCAAACATACAGGAGACATTGTTCATTTTTATGCTTTGGTTCAACAATGTATGGAGAGCTCTGTAGAAATAAAATTGGATGAAAAGGTATGATCTAATGCTAATACACTGAGTGGGAAAATCCAGCAAAGTCTTACTGTCTGGATTGTTTCTGGCTTCTCTGAACATGGGGTTGATCCCTCTCTGGAATGGGAGTCTCGTGAGCTACAGTCAAAACAAGGTAGGTCAGATTAATTTCTTTATGGCCAGTTTTTATATGGAAAGAGGAGGGAAAATCAGAGTAATATTTTTACCATTTATCCTGGCTTTGGAGAAAAAGGGTTCTGGTTTCTATAACTCACCTTGGGGAAGTAAGATTCTAGCTTCTCTGGCTAGCCTCGGAGAAGAATGGGACTGAGACAAGAGGGCAAGATGTCAAAGAAAAACTTTTGCTTCTGAGGCCTACATTTGGGGTATTGTTTTCTGAGTTCCAACATATACAAGGGCGGAGGGAGAGTACCCAAGGAAGGACAGATCTGGAAAGATGCCCCATTTACAGGGCTAAGGTCCAGACCTTGCTGGAAGTCTATTGTAGTTGCAGTCCAATGGACTGCAGAAAAATCTGCCAGTTTGAGGCAGACCTGGTCTGCAGTCACTGAGCAAACAGGAAGCAACCCTCCAGATGGCAGGTGAGGCGTAGTCAGGCTGCAGGCAAGCTCCGGACAGCGTATGGATGCAAGGGCATGCAGAGGGAGTGGGATCCCTAGTGGTAACCCTCTAGCACATAAACAAGGCTATAGCCAATGGCCAAGTATGTGGTCATGCTGAGGAACTGGGAGTGTCAATGTGGCAGGAGGCCTGGAGTGTACCATATCCGGTCAGGAGAGCTGGATGTTATAAGGACTGTGGAATACCAAACTGGGAAGGACTCTGGAACAGAGGGAGTCAGGACACTGGAGCAGATGCACGGTGTCCATTTAAAGATGGCAAGAGCACTCTCACCAGACCAGTCTGGAGCTGTAAGGGTATCAGAAACCACACATTATGGGGCTGTGGCTGGCATAGTGCACCACCAGATACTCTCAAAGTCACAATGTTAACCCACCACAAACTGGAACAGCAGAAATCCCTGCCACTTGCAATGCAACTGTAGTGCTCACTACTGAGAAAGCACAACATGTGTTTACTGGAAAGGAGAAATGCCTAAAGCAATTCTGTCTATTATCGCTGAGTACATATTGAAGGTGAATTTGAAGCTGAGGTGCAATACATTGATAACTGGCACAGTCCATTCCATTGGTTGCCTCCATGTGAACCCCTGGACACACATCCAAATTCCCCTGTAGCAGCAAAACAACTTTTTCTACCTAACATGATACATCAATCCTTGTAAGTGAAGTGCTCAGTTTTACCTAAAATTAGATGACCAGGATTTTCAAGTGATTGCAATTATCATAGGATCTATTAAGTATTTCTCAAATTCAGTCAGGTTCCCACTGAGTATTATCTTACTTAAGGACAAGTTAATCTCCTTTGAAGTTGTGCATAAAATTTAAAATAGGAACCAGGATTTTTAAAAAAGAATGATACATATATATAAATAAATGCATCCATATGATAAACATAGAGAAATATACAAAGTAACAATAGTCTTTGTTTCTGTAATTTCTCAAGGTCTGAGCTCTTCAAGTTCAAATTATAATTTTCTCTCACTCTCAGCTAAAATCTCAAAAGCTTTCTTTACGTCAGTTCTTTACTTAGTGAAGCTATCCAAACTTTCATTTCCCAGGGGTCTCAGTCTTGACCTACTACATTTGATGTTGTTGAGGTAAATTTCCATTAACATTTCCTATTGAGCACATGAAGTACAGAGAATAATGGCATTGCAAAGACGTCCACATCCTAATACTTGAAAATTTAGTATGTTGTGTTACAAGACATATGGGAATTAAGATTGTTGATTTAGGCTGGGCATGGTGGCTCACGTCTGCAATCCCTGTGCTTTGGGAGGCCAAAGTGGAAGGACTGCTTGAAGCCAGGACTTTGAGACCAGTCTGGGCAACAAGACCCTGTCTCTACACATGCACACAAATTAAACAGGTGTGATGGTGAGCACCTATAATCCTAGTTATTTGGGAGGCTGAGATAGGAGGATCATTTGAGCCCAGGAATTTGAGGTTACACTAAGCTATAATTGCACTACTGCACTCCAGCCTGGGCAACAGAGCAAGACTCTGCCTCAAAAATAAATTCTTTAAAAGATTGCTAATTTAAAATAGGGAGATTATCCTGGATTATCTCAGTGAGCCCAATCTAATTACAATGGTTCTTAAACATGGAAAAGGCAGAAAAGGGAGAACCAGAGACGGCAGCTGAAAACTCAGTCCACCACTGCTGATTTTGAAGATGGAGGAATGAAACCATGAGTCCAGGAATGCAGGCAGCTTCTAGAAAGCTGGAAAAGGCAAAGAAACAGATTGTGCATTCGGAACATCTAAGATTGCAGCCCCACTGACACCTTCATTTTTGCCCAGTGAAAATTTTAGACTCTTAACCTCCAGGACTCTAAGAGAACAAAACTATGTTGTTCTAAGCCAGGCGTCCCCAAACTTTTTACACAGGGGGCCAGTTCACTGTCCCTCAGACCGCTGGAGGGCCGCCACATACTGTGCTCCTCTCACTGACCACCAGTGAAAGAGGTGCCCCTTCCTGAAGTGCGGCGGGGGACTGGATAAATGGCCTCAGGGGGCCGCATGCGGCCCGTGGGCTGTAGCTTGGGGATACCTGATCTAAGCTATTAAGTTTTGTAGTAATATGTTACAGAAGCAATAGAAAATGAACACACAAATTTTTATCTCCATGGATTACTTGAAAACTTGACTCATACATTAAGAGCACAAATAATAGCCATTGAGTCACTGAAGAACTTTTAACCTTTTATTTGAAAACATACCATGTAGATAGCATACAACCATTCACAGTGCACTCAGAATTTCTTCTCACAGGCAACAATGGATTGCAGCCACGATCCCCCGTCATAGATACTCCTACCATCTTCTTCACATTTCATTTTGCCCTGCATTTGGAAGTGCTATATGTTGAAGAGCAGTGTGTCCAGGATGTAAACTTAGTGCTAAAGTATCAAGCTATTATCATCTTCACACTCCTTTCAAAACAAAACAATTTTCCCTTATTCTTACCAAAATCCTGTTCTGATATCTATATAACTGGGATCAACATAAAGTATTCTAGAGGTTGAAAAAATGGAATTTAGAAACCAAACTGTCACTTTCCTCTAAACGCAACTCCAGCCGTATCCTTCAGCTGCTGAAGTACTACAGAAGTTGAACAACCACTCATTGTGTCTGTAACACCTTCTTCCATAAGAGTGATTAATTCAATCTATGATATTCCCTCTTATATACCTTAACAATGTTCAGGTCCCATAAGATGTCCTTCTAGATACATTGTGTTCTGAATAGAATCTCCAAGCTTTGGAATCTTGGAGCTTTTTCCCCTTACAGGGTATTATCTAGTAATAACTTCCCCACACCACTAAAATCCAACTCACCTATTTTAAAGGACCCTAGGCTTAAAAGCATCAGCAAGCTCTTATACAGGTATACTAAGGCCATACTCCATATGCAAGGAGGCACACTTCTGTTGGTAAAGGTATGGCTGAAAATTCAATCCTATGTTAAGTGAGAAAACCTCTTAGTATTAAGTCATTTGTTCATAGCAAAGGCACAACGTACGACAGATTCACTGCCTTAAAGGCAGGAAAAGCTTATAACACAGCAGTGGCACACACTTGATGGCAAAATTATTAAATACCCCGGATTTTTATGAAATATGACCAACCCAGGATCCATGCATTGTTCCCTGGAAGCAGACCATCTTCATGTGGAGTTTCTGATGTTTTGTCAAATGAGTAACAAGTAAGACTTTCAAATCCTACAAGTCCACTTTAAAGCATGTATTGCTTACTCATTGAAGGAACAAGACCACCACATTATAAGGTACAGAGATGTAAAACACATCTGGAATTAGTCATGTGATGTTGAATGCAGAGGATTGTTCAAGGTTTTGCAGATAAAGTCCAGGTAAACAAAATTCCTTTGACGCAATGAAAGTGCCGCTTGGAGAATACCAAGATGGCAAGTTCGGCTAAGACCACGAAAGACCAACAGCTTGATAGCAGACACACAGGAAATGTGGGTCAATTTCTTGAGAGCAAATCAATTTAGAGATTTGACTTGGCGTTTAGCCTCATCCATATATGGTCAAGATGATTCAAAAGTTATCAGCCTCATTTTTGATTGCCAGGATCCTAGCAACGATTTTTTTCCACCAAATTCCAGAGTATGATCAGAAGTTATTTTTATGAGTTTTGCTTTTAATAAGTTCACCAAGGCATACATTTATATGAAAAACACAAAAATGTAATCGAAACCTTTTAGAAAATTGGGCAATTTAAATACACAGCCAAGATAGTGTATGTAGTATAGTAGCAGTTCTCAAACTGTATTAAACATCACAGTCTCCCATCAGATTGCTATCCCTCACCCCGAGTTTCTGAATCAGTAGGTCTACAGTGGAACCCAAGGTTTTGCATTTCAATTGAGTACCACCATGCTCCTGGTGCTGCTAGTTTAAGGAGTACACTTTTTAAGCCACTGCATTAGAACATGAAAAGAGGCAGGAAGATTGTTTGAGGCCAGGAGTTCGAGTCCAGCCTGGGCAGTATAGTGAGACCCTGTCTCTACAAAAAGCAAAAAACAAACAAAAAAATGTTTGCTTTGTGTAGCAAAAAGAAAAGCTAAATAAATAAATAAATAAATAAATAAATAAAAATATATATATAGCTTTTTGTAGAGACAGGGTCTCACTATGTGGTGGCACATACCTATATCCCCAGCTGAAGCGAGAAGAGAAATTCCTTTCTTTTCAGGAGGCTGAGAAGAGAGAATTGCTTGATATTGAGAGTTCCAGGCTGCACTGAATTATGATTACACTGCACTCTAGCCAGGATGGCAGAGTGAGATGCTAAATATATTAAAATGAAGAAAAACATGGAAAACACTATTTCAGTCTTGTAGGAGATAAGGATGTCATCAGCCAGTGCTAAGGGATTGGGGTATCTGTGTCAGGGTTAGAATGGAGATTTCCCCAGTAAGTGTTTCTGTTTTGACATTTGGTCCTAAACTAATTGCCTTTTCATCTCTGGATAAAGTTTAGAGATTTCCATCCATGGAGGAAGTATGTTCCTCTTATTTCTTCTGAAGAATCTCCTCTATCTCCTTGCTATGAAGCTGAGTATTCTGTTCTCTTTTCAACATCTCTTCAAAGATCTCATTATGCATGTAAAAGAAGATGTACCCAGTGCAACGCCTATCCTGCTGCATCTGGGCCTCCTGGATACTTAACACCTTCATATCATTGTAAGTGAGCCAGGTCTGCTTCTCAAAGTCATAGGCATCACAGACATAATGGCCTGAATTTAGAGTCTTCCCAAGATGGCTGACAACACTAATGAGCCGGTAGGTATGATCTCCCTTATTGGCATTTCTTTCTGTTTCCTTAGCTTTAGATTTTAACTGATCTAAAATGTCTTTGTTTCTAGGGTTCTTATTGGAACCCAATGCATGCAAGGAATTCCTGTTAGGCTTCTGAACATTTAATTTTGTAGAGCTTTTGAGTTTCTCTTTGTGCCCCTGGGCACCTGGCTTTGGAAGGCTTTGGGGCAGTGCCTGCTTAGGAACTTGTTCACGGATTCTCTTACTATCATAATTCGGAGTCTGTTCAGTCACTTTTTGGAATCCTTCTGGAACTCTGATATTTTTATCTTCAAAAAAATCTTTAGTAGGATTGAAAACCCTATCAAAAGCTGCAAACTTACTCATTTTCACGTATTTCTTTTGTTTTGGATTTTCAGGCACTGCTTGAAACGGGGCTTCTGGAAAACATGTGTCTGGGATGCTGGTAGGTTTACCTCCAGCTTTGTGGCACCGAGAAAGTGAGATGTCTTCCAGATATGCCATTAAGTAAGCTAACGGCTTGTTTCCGATGAATGCTCGATCTCCTGAGTATACAAATTCTGGCTCATTTGGTTTTGACTTTTTCCCAATATATTTTTGCTGCTGTCTTCTGCTTGCTCCTTTAAAGACTGTCTGGAATTCTCGTTGTTCAGACTCCTTATCAGATCCAATGTATGCAGCCAGGATATCTTTGGATTTTTTTGTCGAAGGCCATGATACACTGATGCTTCCAGAAGTCATCTTTCGAATAACTTTTAATACTTGGAAATCCATAATGTCTGCATCCTCACTCAAGGGAAGAGGTTGTTTGGTGCCTTCACTGCAATGAGAAGATACCGTTAAATATTTGGAAATGATGACTTCCTGGTCATTCTTCTTTAATGAACAAAACGCATTCAAGCTATAGCGTTTCAGATGAACAATAAGGACTCTAGGTAGTCTACTGAATGAGTGCACTCCAACAGAAGTCTTGTGCTTACAGTTTGCACACTTATACTCAAGCTCTTCTGCTGCAAAATAAAGATCAAAAATAGACTGAATAGATGATGGAAGTGCTTTCATTCCTTGAGGAAGGTTGATGGAGAGATAATTACTCAGTTCTGTTTTGAGAATAACCTGACCACAAGCTTTACAAACAATAGAGTGCAACAACTCTAACTCAAAATTAGTAATGACAGGGCAAGGAAACCCATTGGTGTGCGGATCATCAGCAAAAACTGGTTTAGAAAAATGATATTCCCAAGCTTCACTTTTAGGCTTCCAACTTGTGTCGGATTTTTCTGTGTTATCTTTCAACTGCTCTAAACAGTGACCTAAAAACTCATGAGCATCCTTCTGTTCATTGCCATGGAATATCTCTGCAACTGCTGACATGACTTTTTTAATATTCAAAAGCAACATCTCCTTGATTTCTATATTATAAATATCTTTAAAAAAAAGCAGCTGTGCCAAACTCATGGTAAGAGCATTAAGAGGAATTTTACTCAATGGGAAACCCCGATTAAGTATATTATTAGCAAACGATGGAATTGAAAATAAAGACTGTAAAACTGCATTCATATAACAGGTGTTTCCCAAATTGGGGAGGCCGTGGCATAGTTTCTCTGGAAACAATTCAAAAAATAGTTTTAATTTGTCCCACTTTGAGTAATCCTCACTATACCCTGGTTGTAACACAAATGCCAAAATCACTTTCTCAGTGAGCGCTTGAAGGAGACCAATGTCATCTGGGTAAGGATTTCCAGTAGTGTTAATGATGCGTGAAGATTCATGTTCCAATTTCTTTTTCTCTTCTATCTCTTTTAACTTCAGTTGTTTCTCTTGTTTGTAGCTTACACACCTCAAGCGATCTGCCTTGGATTTCTTGTATTCTACAGAATTATTTTCTTTCAAGAATTCCTCACTCATCTCTGAGCTAGACAAGAGTGTTATTTTCCTCTTGTGTTGCTTTTCTAATAAATTTCTGCATGCAGTAAGTGCTGACGATTTTGATTTAAGCAAAGGCATCCTCTGAAGGACACCTGTCCCACTACCTTTTGCTTTCTCAAAAGATTTGTGACTTGATTTCTCACCAACTTTGCGGAATGAAGTTTTGTTGATTTTCTTCTGTGGTGTTGTGCTAGAAAAGACACTCCCACCTTTATCAGGTCTCACAGGTGGCCGAACCTTCTTTTGATGTAAGCTGTCCAGGAATATCTTCAACATTTCAGCATCTGTGGAGGATAATCCTTTAACAAACAAGAATTTATTATTTTTTAAAGTTAAATGCAGGTGATTTTGGTTTCCTCTATAGGATCCAAGGACTACATTTCGAATATTATCAGTTAGCAGAAAAGTCACATATTTTCCAGTTTTGAAATAGAGCACCAGTCTAACTTTCTTCTGTATTTCCATTGTTCCAATGAATGCTTCTTTTGATTTAGACATACCAGTCCTGGAATTCCATATTTGGACAAAACCGTGTATCATTTGGGCAGCCATGTTTTCATATATGTATCTTCGATTATTGATAATCTTGAAGTTCCAATCTGTTTTGCAAGTTCAGCTGTGGAGACAACACCAAAGAAATGGTTCATTAGTTCTCTATACAGAATGATCCTATTTCTACTATTGGTTTTATACTAGGGTCTAGTTCAGGTTCTAGATATCCAGCTCTTCATTTATGAGATCAATGCCTTTTGAGAGCCTTCCACAGTTGCATGAAGGCAGAGTCTTGATTCTCAAGACAAAATCACTATGGGAAAAATCAAGAAATGTTATTTAAACTATTACAGAAGTGCTTGGCTTGGACAAAACTCAAACTCCACACTCACATACTACATCTAGTTTCCACCAAAATATTGGGCTCCCTTCTGATTAATTTCCCCACTTCAATTGAAATCAAGAAACACTTGGAAGACTTTCAGTACATAACTGGAAAAGTATACTCAATAGAGTCTCAAGTGCATGAATACAATATACACTACTCTTCAGGTTACAGAATGACCCCACAGGAGAACTATAATAAGTGAATAAGAAAGTGAAGGCACCAAGAGGCCCTGAACTCAGTAACAGACAAAATCTTCCTTGATGTCTAGAGGATCTCATGGGCCCCTCAAAGTAAATCAAACTACCTCCTTCAAAATCTAGTTATGTTCCAACATTTCACTTGGCACTGGGGAACATCACTGCATTATTCCCACCTACTGACAAAAGTTTAAGAATAACAACTTCTTACCTATCAGATATAGGCTAGTGAGGCTCCTGCAGCCAACTCTGGACATAAGGCCCACCTAACCAGAGTTAGTTCCCTGTATTCAAAACCAGTGGGAAAGAATCAGATGTATTTAGTCATGGAAAATCAGAATCTCTGAACAACTCTGGAGCCAATGTGAATTACTGAATAAGTTAACAGATAGCACTACAAATATTTGCATCAGAAAGTATACATCCAAGAATTAGCTGGAAGTTGTTTCCTCCTCAATAAATAGTCTTCCTGAATCTTCTCTATTCTATTAACTTGCTTAAGTAAACACTGTCATTACGAATAATACTGCAGGAAACTTCTGTTCAGTCTCTGTTCAAATTATTAACATATCAAAATTGGTGGAACATAAATTAATGAGATTTTTGTTTTATAAAGCATTTCATCTATCAACCTATGTTCAGGGAAGTAGGGATGGCATCCATCCATATACAAAAGTGCATATGCATCCAAGTAAGAGAATGATGATATTTTTCATGGTAGAAATGGGGCCATAAAAGCATTCAAGCACAGCACAAATTTAAGTTCTCTGGATAATTTATATTTCACTGTCCTACTGTAGATGCTAAGTAAGTTAAACAATTTCCTCTCCACAGAAAAGGCAGTCTTAATTGTTCTGTTTTTTTCCAAATTTATTTATTTGATTGAATTTTAGGTTTTGGGGTACATGTGAAGAAGATGCAGAATTGTTGCATAGGTACACATGTGGCTTTTTATTTCAACAACTTGAGAGAACCTGCAACTATAGAACCACTTGCAGCCTATTTAAGTTTTACAATCCCAGCTCATCTGTATTTATCAAAAATTATTATCTTCTTTCTACTGGTAGCTGAAATAATCTAAGACCCTCTTGATTTCTTGATTTCTTCTCTCTGCCCTCAAAAATACAGTTAAGAGACATGCCTTCCTCACAGTCAATCCTGCCTACATTTCACTCCAGATGAAAGGAGGCTTATTTGAGCCCACTGAGCATGGAAAGTAAAGATTAAGAACCATATTGCTGATGTACAGGCTGAGTGGTCTGACCACTGCCTACTTCCTTAGGACATCTCAAGCTTAAATCCTGTTCTTTATTCTGCCTTGACTGCTTGCTTTGAGAGTCTTTTAAACTAAAATGCATTGTTTCCCCAAGACTCCACAGAAGAGCACTATATAACTTGTCCATGCAGCCTAAAATAAACCTCAGCATTCCTCCTCCCTTGTCACCCCCACACCAGATTCAAAACAAATAGATGACAGCTGTGTTCAAAAGTTATGAAAGCCAACATGCGTGTCTCTCATTTTACCTACAAACTCAAACCATTCAATTTGACTTATCAACTACTAGTGCAACACTTCAGACTCAAAGTGGTGTCAGATTTGGAGGCATGAACTATGGTGCCAAGCAACCGGTTGTGCAGAAAAAAAAAAAAAAAAAAACCTAACAGAAATGTCTGCTCCATTATTAATTTACTCATTCACTCTACGTTGATTTCATGGTCACTGAGAAAGTTGCTGAGCATCTGCTCTATGCTCCCTGCATATTATGATTTGCTGAGTATCTGCTCAATGTTGGGTACTGCACCTGATGCTCTCAGGGACACAATGGATGTGAAGATTCACTGTACCTAAACGATTTAGACTCTAAACATCACTGTGTAAATGTCACAATAAAAGACGGGACTCCTCTAATTTAAGGAAGGTTTGTGTTGCCTTTGGAGTATTTATCCTCTGTATACTGCATTTATATCTCCCACCACTCAGGCTTTCATTATTTCAAGAGGTAGAAGAACTTGAAGACAAATCCTTATACACCTTTCAAATCTGAATTTGCATTTCTGAATCCCAAAGTGTATATTACAAAAGAGTCACAAAGAGAAGAAAATGAGACAAAAAAATTATTGTCTTTCAAGTATTTTGGTGAAACAGATGATGCTTTAAGAAGACAACCATTTGTAGGCCGGGCGCGGTGGCTCAAGCCTGTAATCCCAGCACTTTGGGAGGCCGAGGCGGGTGGATCACGAGGTCAAGAGATCGAGACCATCCTGGTCAACATGGTGAAACCCCGTCTCTACTAAAAATACAAAAAATTAGCTAGGCATGGTGGCACGTGCCTGTAATCCCAGCTACTCAGGAGGCTGAGGCAGGAGAATTGCCTGAACCTAGGAGGTGGAGGTTGCGGTGAGCTGAGATCATGCCATTGCACTCCAGCCTGGGTAACAAGAGCGAAACTCCATCTAAAAAAAAAAAAAAAAAAAGAAGAAGACAACCATTTGTTTTGAAAAGTTTAGAGGGAGCTTTGGCCTAGAGGCAGATTAATAAACTCTAGAAGGCTCGTAGGCTCAATGACTATGAAAAAGTAACATTTCTATGTCATTTCTCCTCTGCTGACATGAGTACAAACTGTCCTCAATTATATAGAATTGAGTGTGCATTTATCTTACTGAATAGGCGAGGGTCAAGATATATGGCAGTGTGGTACAGGTGGTGTGTTTTAATTATCTTTTTTTTTTTCACTTCTTGAAAATATATGAAGTAAAAGAACAAAGATATACTGAGAAATCCTGCCATGTTACTTAAGCAAGTCTCACTGAACAGAAAAGAAGTACCCATGAGGTAGTGTGTCAGCCCAAAAATGCAGTAAGTTAAAAGACAGAGCCAGGTAATGACATCATGAGTTTCTAACCATTTCTGGGTATCTCCAGTAATCCCAAGTGAGGGTTTTGAAAAACAAAACAACTTCAACTCACATTTATTTTAAACTACACTTAGCTTAGTGATCTTGGACGAGCCAATTCCTCTATTAGGGCCCATTAAACAAATCGGGAAACATAAAACTCTCTTTGAAGACTCTATTCCGTGAGACTACAAGTACAAAATGCTTAAACACATTCGACTTCCCAGGACAGGCCAAATAAAAGATACTTTCTCCAATGATTAGATGATGTGCACTAAATCTAGACTTGGAACCCAGGGGCACAATGCAAAAAACTATATATGGAAGGATGGGTAGGGTAGGAATATTCTAGGTTTGGCAACTGGGAAAAGAAGATATTCAAAAGCCAGCAAGCATCCATTTATTCATTAAATAAATACGTATGGAGTACTAGAAAGCATTACATTAAGCTTTAGGTATAGAAGAATGAAAAAACCCACAAAATTCATGCTCTCAAAAAAATTTAATTCTAGCAGGGGGATAGAAAAGACAGTACATACACACAAAATATGGAGAACACCAGATGGTGGCAACTGCTAAACGAAACAAAGTTAGAGGAGGCGGGGTGCAGTGGCTCCAGGCAGGAGGAAGAGTGAATGAAAAGGCCCTCAGGTGAGAATGGGCTTGGCATGTTGGAAACAGAAAACAGGCCAGGATGAACCTGGAAACCATCATTCTTAGCAAACTGACCCAAGAACAGAAAATCAAACACCGCATGTTCTCACTCACAGGCGGGTGGTGAACAACGAGAACACATGGACACAGGGAGGGGAGCTCTACACACTGGGGTCTATTGGGGGGAAATAGGGGAGGGACAGTGGGGGGTGGGGAGTTGGGGAGAGATAGCATGGGGAGAAACGCCAGATATAGGTGAAGGGGAGAAGGCAGCAAATCACACTGCCATGTGTCAACAATCTTGCGTGTTCTTCACATGTACCCTAAAACCTAAAATGCAATTAAAAAAATTAATTTTAAGAAAAGATTTGAAGAGAAAGAAGTTGTGGAAGGTTTGTAAAACAGCAGGAGACTGAATGGACTAGTAACCTTGCTGAGCAGCACCAAGGGCTGACTTAAGCTAGTAGTCATATATTTACAGCAAGGCCAATCTGCTATTTTTTTCCAGCCCCGTTTAGCTGTCCAGTAGTCATAGCCCAGGTGTGTAATAGGCAGAGCCTTGAATTTAACTTGCTTGAAATGTTGCCATTCATAAGTAACCAAGAAAGAGGAAAATGGGAGCTGAAGGTATCAAGAAGAAAATGATTTAAGTACGGAACCAGAAAGGGTGGAATGGAACAATGAACAGAAACACATGAAAAGGCCTAAATATCATAAAATGCTACGGAGTAGGGGAGAAGCATCAGGGGACTAGGAGGCCAGCTCTCATTTCAGCAGCTATAATTCTGGCCCCTGCTTCTAAGCAGCTGTCAACTGCTTGCAGACTTCCTTCTATTCTCCTCCCACCTTCCTTTCTGTTTTTCTATTCATTCTCATCCTGGCTCCAAAGCTGGAAGTAAATAATGGGAATGGAAGTGGAGAGTTGAATGTTAGAGGCTGGGTTAGAGGCAGACAAGATCAGAGGCAGGGAGTTGGGGGCAGCAAGCAGAAGGGGAAAGGAAATCCTTCCCTCCCCTTTTTTACCCTCCCAAGTTTGGGTTAAAGGTCAACACATCAAGAGACACATTGCCTCTAGAGCATTAGCAATTAAATCCTGTTATTATGTTTGGTCCTAGCTTCAGTGTGCATGGCTTTTCAAAATGATTGGATCAGGGCAGACTCTCTTTTTCTTTCTCAAGCTTAAAGGTGCATTTCTGTACTCAGCAAACGTCCAAGTCATTGTATAGCAGAGAAATGCCATTATTTTGTCTCTTGACATACACTGCACATAAATCTCTCCATAGGAGGCCCTGACCAAAATGGGAAGAATTCTCTAGACTAGCAAATTGTTCCCATGAACTATTTAAGCTTTGAACCCTTTCTGAGTGACAGATTTGGCTGAGCATATTTTTTCATTCTTTAAAAATTATGCCAGTGCTATTAGTACAACGTAGCTGATTAGGAAAACAGAATGCAAAGATTATTTTCCAGAATTTAAATATGATTTCATTAAGAAAGAGTGCTGTTTCATGAGAAAGCATGCATTTGTTACAATGTGAAATGAGGTTTTTCTTGAAATTAATCCTTTTTCTTCTGTTGGAACCTTCCTAGTATTTTGCAGCCCTTTTTGCTAACTATTGCATTCATTTGTTTATTCACTTAATAACTGAAATATTTGTTGATACCTACTTAACTATGGATATCAACTATGGCCCCCATCCAAACATGAAGCAGTAAAAATATTCCTGACCTCAGATTTTAAGACAAATACAAACAATGGCAGTACAAAGGAAAATGTCTTAATTAAGAAAGTAAAATTCAGTTAGTGTTACCTAAAAGTCCATGTATTTTCTGCTATCTTAGCTTTTTGTAGCATTTCCTCTCTGCCTGGAATTCCCTAATAATTCCCTTATTTTTATCTTAGTTCTACCCTTCTTAATTTTTAAAGACCCAGTCCAAGTCACACTTTATTTAGATAATTCCCAGGTCTGAGTTTTCCTGCCTCAGAATTCACCAATCATTAAGTTTTTGTAAGTAAGACTGTTACTTTGCCTGTGATACCCTGCAATGCTGCTCCGTATTACCCGACCACAAAGTTAATAGCTATCAGAGGATGAATTTATTTTCAGTGTATCTGTACAGCCAAATTTTCCTTTGCCAAGAGAAACCATAAAGTTGGACAAGTAGGACTCCTTTAAGGGTTAGGACCAAAGAATCTTAACTTTCCTGAGGAAAACAGCATCTAAAGTTTTAAAATAAGGGCTTACAGGCCAGGAAAAGATGGAATTCATGGGCTAGAACCGTTATGGGAACATCAAGCTGACTATGACATAAAGGCCAGGTTAAATAAGACAGGAGAGTAAATAGATGGATACCTGTATCCATCAAATTTTAAATACATACACACTTTAATTAAGCAGTTATTCGATTAAGGTTTTGTCCTACACAGAAAACTATAAATCTTTCTAACAACTACTATCTTTGATCATTTTAAAAGGACTTAAAACATGAAACTTTTCTTCTTGTCTCGTGATACTGGCAAAGATACAAAACTGAGTAACAAGTACTATAATACATTGGACAAGAATTACCATGCATGTGAAGAACATAGTTATCAAAGGGTATTTAAAGTGGGCTGGTCATGGTGGCTCATGCCTGTAATCCCAGCACTTTGGAAGACAGAGGTAGGAGGATCTTTTGAGCTCAGGAGTTCAAGGCTACAGTGAGCTGTTAGAGTGCAAGCCTGGGTAACAGAGCAAGACAATGTCTCCTACCAAAAAAAAAAAAAAAAAAAAAAAAAAAAAAAATTAGTTTAAGTAAGGAAATTCATTAATAGGGAACATTGTTGCATTTCCCCTATTCCCGTGTCCAAGTCAAGTGGGGGTGGGGGACTAAAATTGGTAAATCATTTACAAAAGATTTCAGACTGCATCTTACACCTTGGCTGCATACTCACTGAGAAGCCAAAACCTGTAAACTACACTGATAGTAGAGTGTGAGAGTCATGGGAAAATCTGACCTATTTACTCTGGAGATAGAAGTGCAAAAATACTGGTGCCTGACTGAAACTGGTAAGTTATGACACTGAAAGAATCCCACATGACATGGAAAAAGGAGGCAAAAGTGAAAGCAAGTTCTACTCTCTCTATTTGGAGAAGAAATGGTATGAGATAAAACCTATGTAATAAGTGGCAGATAACTGGACTACAAGAAAACCATCCAAAGGAACTATTTGCTGGAAAAACATGATCCTCCAAGAAAGAGGCTTTTTTGAACACACTACAGGAGAGCAGGAAATAAGGGGGAAATCACAAAAGATTAGCTGGAGAGCTCAGTTTATCAAAGAGTGGTACTAAGTGTTGGTCCCAAGGGGAAGAATTTCCAAGAATTTGATAATGCCTCCCATGAAAAAGAAAGCTTCTAGAGCCTATTATGACAGAAAACATTGGGGAGTTGCAACTTCAAACATGCATGGTGCTAAATAAAAATATTTTGGCCATATTTTCTTCATCTATGGAGACTAATTTAGCCAACACCCCACCCACCTCCTTTATTTATTTTTTTCCTGTCTCAGGAATCTGGCTGGAGAATCAACGCACATTTCTTAGGCTTTTTCTCCCATTTCCTTTTTTTCCCCTTGTCTTTTCCAAATGAGACATCTGAATCTTACAGACCGTTTGGGGAAATATCCACAGTAATGGATGAGCAGGTAAAGAATAGAAATAAGGGGGAAAGCAATTCTGTCGAAAAGTAGAGGAGAATCACAGCAGAACAGAAACCATCAAATGATTCCAGCTTTAAAGTACCGGTTGAGGCTGGGCACAGTGGTTCACACCCATAATCCCAGTACTTTGGGAGACTGAGGCAGATAGATTTCTTCAGGCCAGGAGTTTGAGACCAGCCTGGGCAACATGGTAAGACTCCATCTCTACAAAAAATAAAAAAAAATGAGGGCTGAGACAGGAGGATTGCTTAAACCCAGGAGGTGAAGGCTACAGTGAGCTATGATTGTGCCACTGCACTCCAGCCTGGGTGACAGAGCAAGAACCTCTCAGAAAAAAAAAAAAAAAAAAAAAAATCAAACAAAAAAACTGCCTTAAAAATGTGTGTGTGTGTGCGTGTGTGTGTGTGTGTGTGTGTGTGTGTGTGTGTGTTACCAGTTGAAGAAGCTTATTTAAAAAAAAAACGTCTTTTTTAATTTTACTTTTAAGGTCTGAGATACATGTGCTGAATGCACAGGTTACATAGATATACATGTGCCACGGTGGTTTGCTACATGTATCAACCCGTCATGTAGGTTTTAAGCTCCATATGCATCAGGTATTTGTCCTAATGTTCTCCCTCTCCTTCCCCCTACCCGAACAGGCCTCAGCGTGTGATGTTCCTCTCTTTTTGCCCATGTGTTTTCATTGTTCAGCTCCAATTTATGAGTGAGAACATGCAGCAAGCAGTTGGTTTTCTGACCTTGTGTTAGTTTGCTGAGGATGATGGTGTCCAGTTTCATCCATGTCCCTGCAAAGGACATGAACTCATTCATTTTTATGGCTGCATCATACCCCAAAGTTTATATGTGCCACATTTTCTTTATCCAGTCTGTCATTGGTGGGCATTTGGGTTGGTTCCAAGTCTTTGCTATCGTAAATAGTGCTGCAATAAACATACGTGTGCATATGTCTTTATAGAACAATGATTTATAATCCTTTGGGTATATACCCAGTGATGGGATTGCTGGGTCAAATGGTATTTCTGGTTCTAAATCCTTGAGGAATCACGACACTGTCACCCACAATGGTTGAACTAATTTACCCTCCCACCAACAGTGTAAAAGCATTCCTATTTCTCCCCATCCTCGCCAGCGTCTATTGTTTCCACACTTTTTAATAATGATTTCCATTCTAACTGGTATGAGATGGTGTCTCATTGTGGTTTTGATTTGCATTTCTCTAATGATCAGTGATGATAAGCTTTTTTTTCATATGTTTGTTGGCTGCATAAATGTCTTCTTTTGAGAAGTGATTGTTCATATCCTTCACCCACTTTTTGATGGGCTTGTTTTCTTCTTCTAAATTTGTTTAAGCTCCCTGTAGATTCTGGATATGAGACCTTTGTCGTATGGACAGATTGCGAAAATGTTCCCCCATTCTGTAGGTTGCGTGTTCACTCTGATGAAAGTTTCTTTTGCTGAGAAGCCCTTTGTTTAATTAGATCTCATTTGTTCATTTTGGCTTTTGTTGCAATTGCTTTTGGTATTTTGGTCATGAAGTCTTTTCCCATGCCTACGTCCTGAATGGTACTGCCTAGGTTTTCTTCTAGAGTTTTTATAGTTTTAGGTTTTATGTTTGAGCCTTTAATCCATCTTGAGTTGATTTTTGTACAAGATATAAGGAAGGGGTCCAGTTTCTGTTTTCTGCATATGGCTAGCCAGTTTTCCCAGCATCACTTAATAAACAGGAAATCCTTTCCCCACCATTTCTTTTTGTCAGGTTTGCCAAAGATCTGATGGTTGTAGATGTGTGCTGTTATTTCTGAGGCCTCTGTTCTGTTCCATTGGTCTATATATCTGTTTTGGTACTGGTACCATGCTGTTTTGGTTACTGCAGCCTTGTAGTACAGTTTGAAGTCAGGTAGTGTGCTGACTCCAGCTTTGTTCTTTTTGCTTAGGATTGTCTTAGATATATGGGCTCTTTCTTGGTTCCACATTAAATTTAAGGAAGTTTTGTCTAGCTCTATGAAGAAAGTAAATGGTAGCTTGATGAGAATGGCATTGAATCTATCACTTTGGGCAGTATGCCCATTTTCATGATATTGATTCTTCCTATCTGTGAACATGGACTATTTTTCCATTTGCTTGTGTCCTTTCTTATTTCCTTGAGCAGTGGTTTGTAGTTCTTCTTGAAGATGTCCTTCAAGTCCCTTGTAAGTTGTATTCCTAGGAATTTTACTTTCTTTGTAGCAATTGTGAATGGGAGTTCACTCATGATTTAGCTCTCTGCTTGTCTATTATTGGTGTATAGGAATGACTGTGACTTTTGCATATTCATTTTGTATCCTGAGATTTTGCAGAAGTTGCTTATTAGCCTCAGTAGTTTTGCGGGTGAGATGATGGGGTTTTCTAAATATACAATCATGTCGTCTGTAAACAGACACAATTTGATTTCCTCTCTTCCTATTTGAATACCATTTATTGCTTTCTCTTGCCTGATTGTCCTGGCCAGAACTTCTAACACTATGTTGAATAGGAGCGGTGAGGGAGGGAATCTTGTCTTGCACCAGTTTTCAAAGGGAATGCTTCCAGATTTTACCCATTCAGTATAATATTGGCTGTGGGTTTGTTATAAATAGCTCTTATTATATTGAGATACATTCCATTGGTTTATTGAGAGTTTTTAGCATGAATGGGATGTTGAATTTTATCAAAGGCCTTTTCTGCATCCATTGAGATAATCATGTGGTTTCTGTCATTGGTTCGGTTTCTGTGATGGTTTAGGTTTATTGATTTGCATATGTTGAACCTTGCATCCCAGGGATGAAGCCAACTTGATCATGGTGGATAAGCTTTTTTGATGTGCTCCTGGATTCGGTTTGACAGTATTTTGTTGAGGATTTTCACATCAATTCTCATCAGCAATACTGTCCTAACATTTTATTTTTTGTTGTGTCTCTGCCAGGTTTTGGAATCAGGATGATGCTGGCCTCATAAAATGAGTTAGGGAGAAGTCCCTCTTTTTCTACTGTTTGGAGTAGTTTCAGAAGAAATGGTACCAGCTCCTTTTTGTACCTCTGGCAGAATTTGGCTGTTAATCCATCTGGTCCTGGTCTTTATTTGGTTGGTGGACTATTAATTACTTCCTCAATTGCAGAACTTGTTATTGCCCTATTCAAGGACTCAACTGTTTCCTAATTTAGTCTTGGGAGGGTACATGTGTCAAGGAATTTATCCTTTCTTCTAGATCTTCTAGTTTATTTGTATAGAGGTGTTTACAGTATTCTCTAATGGTAGTTTATAATCATTATTTATTGTGTCTATTTGGTTCTTCTCTCTTTTCTTCTGTATTAGTCTGGCTAGTGGTCTATTTTGTTCAGCTTTTCAAAACACCAGCTCCTGGGCTCATTGATTTTTTTTTTTAAGAGTTTTTCGTGTCGCTATCTCATTCAGTTCTGCTATGATCTTAGTTATTTCTTGTCTTCTGCAAGCTTTTGAATTTGTTTGCTCTTGCTTCTCTAGTTCTTTTAGTTGTGATGTTAGGGTGTCGATTTTAGATCTTTCCTGCATTCTGATGTGGATATTTATTGCTATAAATTTCCCTCTTAATATTGTTTTAGCTGTGATCTAGAGATTCTGGTACATTGTGTCTTTGTTCTCATTGGTTTCAAAGAACTTTGTTATTTCTGCCTTAATTTTGTTATTTACCCAGTAGTCATTCAGGAGCAAGTTGTTCAATTTCCATGTAGTTGTGTGGTTTTGAGTGAGTTTCTTAATCCTGAGTTCTAATTTCATTGCACTGTGATCTGAGAGGCTGTTTGTTTTTATTTCCATTCTTTTGCATTTGCTGAGGAGTGTTTTACTTCCAATTATGTGATCGATTTTAGAGTAAGTCCTATGTGGTGCTAAGAAGAACATATATTCTGCTGATTTGGGGTGGAGACTTCTGTAGATGTCTATCAGATCCACTTGGTCCAGAGCTGAGTTCAAGTCCTGAATATCCTTGTTAATTTTCTGTCTTGTTGATCTGTCTAATACCGACAATGGGGTATTAAAGTCTCCCACTATTATTGGATGGGAGTCTCAGTCTCTTTGTAAGTCTCTAAGAACTTGTTTTACGAATCTGGCAGCTCCTGTATTGGGTGCATATATATTTAGGATAGTTAGTTCTTCTTGTTGCATTGATCCCTTTACCATTATGTAATGCCCTTATTTGCCTTTTTTGATCTTTGTTGGTTTAAAGTCTGTTTTATCAGAGACTAGGATTGCAACCCCTGCTTTTTTGCTTTCCATTTGCTTGGTAAATCTTCCTCCATCCCTTTAGTTTGAGCTTATGTGTGTCTTTGCATGTGAGATGGGTTTCCTGAATACAGCACACTGATGCGTCTTGTCTCTCTATTCAATTTAACAGTCTGTGTATTTTTATTGGGGTACTTAGCCACTTACATTTAAGGTTAATATTGTTATGTGTGAATTTGATCTTGTCATCATGATGCTAGCTGGTTATTTTGCACATTCGTTGATGCAGTTTCTTCATAGTGGCATTGGTCTTTATATTTTGGTGTGTTTTTGTAGTGTCTGGTACTGGGTTTTCCTTTCCATATTTAGTTCTTCCTGCAGGAGCTCTTGTAAGGCAGGCCTGGTGGTGACAAAATCCCTCAGCATTTGCCTGTCTGGGAAGGATTTTATTTCTCCTTCTCTTATGACGCTTAGTTTGGCTGGATATGGAATTCTGGGTTGAAAATTCTTTTATTTAAGAATGTTGAATATTGGCCCCACTCTTTTCTGGCTTGTAGAGTTTCTCTAGAGAGATTTGCTGTTAGTCTGATGGGCTTCCCTTTGTAGATTACCTGATCTTTAACCCTGGCTGCCATTAACATTTTTCGTTTGTTTCAACTTTGGAGAATCTGACAATTACCTGTCTTTGGGTTGCTCTTCTCCAGGAGTATCATGCTGTTAGTCTGATGGGCTTCCCTTTGTAGATTACCTGATCTTTATCCCTGGCTCCCATTAACATTTTTCCTGTTTCAACTTTGCAGAATCTGAAAATTACGTGTCTTTGGGTTGCTATTCACGAGGAGTATCATATGTTCCTGGTGTTCTCTGTATTTCCTGAATTTGATGTCAGTCTGTCTTGCTAGGTTGGGGAAGTTCTCAATAATATCCTGAAGGGTGTTTTCCAATTTGGTTCCATTCTCCACGTCACTTTCAGGTACACCAATATATTATAAGTTTGGTCTTTTCACATAGTCCCATATTTCTTGGAGGGTTTGTTCATTCCTTTTCATTCTTTTTTCTCTAACCTTGTCTTCATGCTTCATTTCATTCATTAAGTTGATCTTCAATCTCTGATATCCTTTCTTCTGCTTGATCAATTCAGTTATTGATACTTGTTTATGCTTCACGAAGTTCTCATGCTGTGTTTTTCAGCTCCATCAGGTCATGTATATTCCTCTCTAAACTGCTTTTTCTAGTTAGGAATCCTTGTAAGCTTTTATCAAGGTTCTTTGCTTCCTTGCATTAGGTTAGAACATGCTCCTTGAGCTCAGAGGAGTTTGTTATTACCCACTTTCAGAAGCCTACTTCTGTCAATCAATCAATCTCATTCTCCATCCAGTTTTGTGCCCTTGCTAGAGAGGAGTTGTGATCATTTGGAGATGAGGCATTCTAGTTTTTGGAATTTTCAGCATTTTTGCGCTTGTTTTTCCTCATCTTCATGGATTTATTTACCTTTGATCTTTTTTTGTGGGGGTCTTTTTTATCGATGTTGATGTTGTTGCTTTCTTTTTGTTAGTTTTTCTTCTAACAGGTCCCTCTTCTGCGGGTCTGCTGCAGTTTGGTGGAGTTCTACTCCAGACCCTGTTTACCTAGTTATCATCAGTGGAAGTTGCAGAAAAACAAAGATTGCTGCCTGCTCCTTCCTCTGGAAGCTTCACCTCAGAGGGACACCAGCTTCATGCCAGCCGAAGCTGTCCTGTATGAGGTGTGTGTCAACACCTGTTGGGAAGTCTCTCACAGTCAGGAGGCGTGGGATTCAGGAACCCACTTGAGGAGGCAGTCTGTCCCTTGGCAGAGCTGGTGCACTGTGCTGGAAGAATCCCACTTGTCAGGATTGCTGCTTTCTTCACAGCTTGGAGGCAGGAAAGCTGTACCCACAGCCACCCCTGCCCCTAGGTGCTCTGTCCCAGGATGATGAGAGTTTTATCTGTAAGTCCCTGACTGGGGCTGCAGCCTTTCCTTCAAAGATGCCCTGCCCAGTGAGGAGGTATCTAGAGAGGCAGTCTGGTCATAGCCGCCTTGTTACACTGTGATGAATTCTGCCCAGTCCAAACCTCCCAATTTCCTTAGCACTGTCAGGGGGAAACCACCTACTAAAGCCTCAGTAATTGTGGATGCTCTTCTGCCCACCACCCCCGCCATCAAGCTTAATCAACCCAGGTCGACTTCAGACTGCTATGCTGGCAGTGAAAATTTCAAGCCAGCAGTTCTTAGCTTGCTAGGCTCCATGGGACTGGGACCCTCTGAGCGAGAACACTTGGCTCCCTGGCTTCAGCCCCCTTTCCAGGGGAGTGAACAGTTCTGTCTCACGGGGGTTCCAGGCACTGCCGGGGTATGAAAAAAAAAACTGCTGCAGCTAGCTCAGTGTCCACCCGCTTTTGTGCTTGAGACCCAGGCCCCTGGTTGTATAGGCACACAAGGAAATCTCCTGATCTGCAGATTGCAAAAACTGTGGGAGAGCGTAGTACCAAGTAGCACAGTGCCAAGTGGCACAGTCCCTCCTGCGTTCCCCTGGATGAGGAATGGAGGTTCCCCAGCTCCTTGCACTTCCTGGGTAAAGTGACACATCACCTGTTTCTGCTTGCTCTCCCTGGGTTGCACCCACTGTCTAGCCCCAATGAGATGAACTAGGTACCTCGGTTGGAAATGCAGAAATCACTCGCCTTCTGCATTGGTCCCACTGGGAGCTGCAGACTTGCTCTGTTTCTATTTAGCCATCTTGGCCCCTCCTCCAACAAGCTCATTATTTATTTACGTTTCTCAACAACAACATAAAAACAAATTGCCACTTTTTTTTTTTTTTTCAACCAAGGATTGCTTCTACCTATTGAGGACACAGTATTAACTGTCTTTATGTGTACAGTATCAGTGCCTGTCACTGCTAGGAATCCTTATTTCCTAAGCATCTTAATGGCTAGACACTATACCCAAAACGTAAGAAGGAAGACCTGGAACCAACTTTGACAGTAAAGCAACATGAAGCCTAAAAAGAACACAGCCTAGACTTGAGTTAGAAAAGGAATAAAAAAGGGCCTTTGTTTAATTCCCTGAAATATCTAGAGTGCTGACAGAAATACAGGGAAGGTACTAAGTATTTCTGGGCAGAGTTAGTTTGGTGTCAATCAACTGATTCAAACAATAGGTGCTTAAGAGTTCAGAGAAGGAACTGCTGGGGTTGGTTTGATTTATCAGAAGGTAATCAAATTTAAGGGGGCGCCTGAAAAATGGTGAGGATTTTTGAGAAGGTATTGGATCGGGAAAACCTTAAGCACTGTGTTGTATAGGAATTCACTTGCTTTAAAGTTTCGTTAGGTGAAAAGAAAGGTGAGATTGTAGGAAGCTTTAAAAGCCTACTATAGGCCAATGATAACTGAGCTACCACTGCTAAAGGATTTCCTGGGATACTGAAGCTTCCAGACACACAGCTCCTTTTCCCTCATACTGTATGTGTAATCTTACCTAGTTTGGACTTTCTGCCCAGCGTAACCCTCAACCTCACTCATATTTGACATCCCATTACAACGTTCTTTGCTCAGCAGAACTTCCAGCCGTGATCCTGCTATCCTCCGCTCTCTTGTCCTTACTGGTAAACCTATTTTTAATCCTTCACTGACATCTTTGCTTGCAAGTCCTGACACTTGACTAAGGAGTGTTGCCATAGAAGACAGGCGGGGCTGGGGCTTGTCCCATATCAAGTGCACCCTGCTGGGAGCAGTAGCTCATTGCTGTAATCTCAACACTTTACGAGGCCAAGATGGGAGAATCACTTGAGCCCAGGCGTTGGAGACCAACCTGGGCAACATAGCAAGACTTCCTCTCTATAAAAAACAGAAAAAAAAAAAAAAAAGCTGGGTGTGGTGGCATGTCCCTGTGGTCCCAGCTGCTCAGGAGGCTGAGGTAGGAGGATCAGCCCAGGAAGTTGAGGCAGCAGTGAGCCATGATTGTACTCAAGCCTGGACCACAGAGCTAAAAAACAAAACAAAACAAAACAAAACAAAAAACCAAAAAACTTCCAAAGCCAGATTTGCAAACAAAGATTATTGTTCCATCAAAAGAATAATAGTTCAAAAAAGTAAGTCCACAAGTAAGCAGATGGTTAAGTACGCATTGATTTTATCTTTGGATTTCTGCCAAAAAGCTCAGGCACTGATCTCTGAAGGAAATCCCAGGGTAAACTGTACTATTTGTGCCCACCAACCCATCTACTACTATCCTCACATTCTTCCTTGAAATAAATATGCTGGGAAGTCTAAATAAGGAAAACAAATCATGAGCAGACAGCTTATGATATTAAAAAAGAGTTACTTCTTGCCATTGATTATTCCAACAATCACTGTTGGGTCAAGGTCATCCTGGGAACATCCATGACTACAGGTCCCATTTTGGAAAAGAAAAGGTCTTGTTCCAATTACTGAGCAGTGGGTCAGTTCATTTTTCAACAAGCAGGAGTATGACAGGGGCCTCCCTGGAATGTTTTGGGGTGGTCCTACAAGGATCCCTTGGTACTTATCATTCTATCAATGTTCCTATCCCCCAAAAGCCTTGCAGAGATACTTTTGGGACACTAATGGAATAGATTCCATGACTGGATCAGTTAGGGGTTGTTCTGGCCTCACATGACACAAGGGGGAGCTATAGCATTTTCCTTTCCAAGGAAAAGAGGGCAACAATTCTTCAATGCATCTTCAGCTTAGTTAAGGGTAACTACAACATATACCTAACGAGCTGTGAGGGAATTTTACATAGTCACTTATTTGGAAAATGAACTTGAAAATGTATTAAATGCCACAGGTACTGGAATGAAAATCCCTCAGAATGCCTTAAAAATAACAATTTGTCTTATCTAAGGGATCAGTCTTCTGAGCAGGAAAAATGCAAAGTTGCCTTAATTTGCCCATTGTTTTTAAAACTTCCCCTAAAATATCCTTAAGACTGGATTCCCAAAACCTAAATCACACCTCTAGCCCCTAAAAAATTGATTCTCATTCATCTCCCTACTTAGGTGGTCCCTGATTCTGCATACCGGATCTTCTTCCTCTTTGTTGCCATTTAAAATGTGTGAGACAGAGAGAGAGAGAGAGAGAGAGAGAGATTCAAAAATCAAAGAAAATGAATGCTTGCACAGTTATTTGGAGCTTTGCAGCTACTGCTTCCTGGAGTCTATAATTCACTGTTTGACAAAGACAGGGCTCTCAGCTCAGTCACCTTGGTAGAAAAAGGAACCCATAAAGCTCTGATGAGAAAATGAGCAGTTGCTGTAGATTTGCATACTTCAACATAATCCTTAGAGTCCAACAAACCACCTCATTCCTCTTCTTTGCCTCCTAATTTAGTGATTTTTATGTGATGCGAATGGAGGTCATCCTCAAAGTAAAGCATGCACAGAACCAAGAAAACTGCTCCACGTTCTAAGCTTTATTTATAAAAAGCAGAGACAAAACACATGCTAGTTTGCTATATAGAGGGCCCAGCAGCTTTCAAACATAAGGGTCTAAACCTCAACCAATGACTTTGCTTTCATTTTTTTCTCCATGGCAAAATGAAAACTCTTACTTGCTGCAAATGAACCCATAAAGAAGAAAGGAAGCCATGATGAGCCAAGTGGTAGTAGCCTTTAGCACAAAACAGTAGGCTACCACCCAAACTCTACAAACTTACGTCCAGTGATCAGGGCGCCTAGCTCGAATGCTATCCTCTCCGTGAATGTGTCCACCATTCTCCCGAGCTAATAGTATGTCTATTCCTTCAATTCTTGGCCTTTGCCCCCGTGAATTTTAAAGTATATAAGTACTTGGAGAGCAGCAGGGCATATGTATTTCCCCTAGTACATAGGTGCTGAAAACCAAACCATCTACCACAACACAGTTTACTTTCTTCATTAACATGAGTCTGCTGTTACACTATATTCATCAATATTACTTTACTATTCCATGCGACTGAGACTCTTGCCAAGGAAGATACAAACTGCAAATAGTTCTACTGCTCATTCCAGCAACTCTTCAATAGAATGTGCAATGGACTGAATGTTTATTCCACCTCCCCCCCCCCCCATATTCAGATGTTGAAATCCTAACCCCAAAGTGATGGTAGAAGGAGGCGTGGTTTTGGGGAGGTGATTAGGTCATGAGGACAGAGGCATTATGACTGGAGTTAGTGTCCTTATTAAAGAGACCACAAGGGGCTGGGCGCGGTGGCTCAAGCCTGTAATCCCAGCACTTTGGGAGGCCGAGGCGGGTGGATCACGAGGTCGAGAGATCGAGACCATCCTGGTCAACATGGTGAAACCCCGTCTCTACTAAAAATACAAAAAATTAGCTGGGCATGGTGGCACGTGCCTGTAATCCCAGCTACTCAGGAGGCTGAGGCAGGAGAATTGCCTGAACCCAGGAGGCGGAGGTTGCGGTGAGCCAAGATCGCGCCATTGCACTCCAGCCTGGGTAACAAGAGCAAAACTCCGTCTCAAAAAAAAAAAAAAACCACAGATAACTAGTTATCCCCTTTCACCATGTGATTACACAGCATCTATGAACCAAGAAGAGTGCCCTTACTAGACAACAAATCTGCTGGCACCTTGACCTCGAACTTCCCAGTCTCCAGAACTGTGAGAAATAAATTTTCATTGTTTAACAGCCACCTAGTTAGTGATATTTCATTATGGCAGACCAAACAGACCAAGACAGAAAGTATCAACTTTGTACCCTGAGACTTTCTGAATTTCTTCCCTTCCAATCTATTTTTCCATGCTCATCAATTTTAAACCATTACATCATAATCTTTACCTAATCTTAATCAATTTCCCCCTCCCATTCAGCCAGACTTTAAAGTCTCAATATCCTGGCATTGCCTTTCCCTTCCTAAAATAATATCAGATTTTGTCAAGGTAGAGTTCTCCCTTACACTGCTAAACCATAAATTTGGGTAGCTTTGCCTTGGCAACAGGTTATTCTGGTGATATTTTGAAGAGCCAGTATTCAACATGCCCAAACAATAACTGTTAATTATCAAGTAATTAATTCATGGGGTTAAATGAAAGGATTGGTTTGGAAATGAAAGGCATAGTGTAATTATACAGTTCTTATTATGGGGCTTGACTTTGGAGCCGTTGAAGGGGATTTGACCTTGTTTGTAGATCCCTATTTTCATAATTACTCCTTCATGGATTTTACTTTTTCATGCATTTGACTGAACACATGAGCGCACATGTGACAGAACCTTCATACCCTGGAACAGGTGCTATTTTAAAACCAACAACATAGCGAAACAGTTGCATTCTTTAAAGGCCACTTGTTTTTGCTCCATTAAGCAAAACACCATTGGAATTTGGTGAATCACCTACGCTTGCTTCTCTGAGGAGGTGCTGGACATGTCACTCACCATATAGGGAAAGACACAGATGGAGAGAAAAGATTCAGGTGAGCAGCTTGATCAAAAATACATGGATTTACTCAGTGCCTCCTAATGAGGGTCAGAATTCATGAGAACTTGCAATTTTCTCACGGAAAGAGACGATGAGTTGTACTGGGCATTTTCTACTGCAGTTGTTTTCAGCAATTTCTAGTGTACTTTTTCATGTATGCAGAGGGGTTACACATTTAATGATTTCCAAATACTAAGGCAGGGATATTCCCCATAGAATAATGAAACTTGGACCACACACACACAAAAGACTTGTCCACGCTCCTCATTTCCAAGTGAGAAAACTAAGCTTATGGATAAATTACTTGTTTAAGGGCACAAAGCTAGTTTTCCCACATTCTTTCAATATCAGTACATAGACTGTTGAAGTACACATCCTCGTAGCTAGGGCGTGAACTCAGATCAGATTCTCCGCTGATTATCTGTGCTGTATTTTCCTAAGATACACAATTTCCATTTGTGTTTTCTGGATATATGAAAACAAAGCACATCTCTAGAAGAAACCAAGATCTTCTCAACCTATAGATGATTATGCTATTTACTTCCTTGCTGAGGGCTTGAAAAACATGCACAGAGACTGACTGGACCAGGGAAATGAGTTATATGAAAGATTAAATCTCTTTGTATTAAAAAATGAGATCCATATTTCCCAATTTTGTCAAAAGCAAAAAGAAACAGGTAAAAATAATTTTAATAATACATTTTATCTAACCTATAATAAATAAAATAGTTTTGTTTCAATATGCAAAAAAAAAAATGAGATCAATGGTCAAAAATATTGAACACGTTCTAACTAAGATACTACACTGGGTTGTCATGAAGTATTTGGTTTTTACTGCTAAGGTTTTATTCATTACACAAAGGGAGTCAGAAATGAAGGCCAGGTATGAGAGGATGATGCTCACTCCTCTGAAACACTTTCACCTCTAGCTATAGCCACAAGGTGATTAATGATGTCTACTTCAGGCAACATAGGCAAAACAACTTAATTTTTAAGAAATCAAGAATAACAGCAATAAACCAGATTATGTGTGCATGTACTTTTATATAAATAATAAAACAGTTTAACATTTCCTATTTACTATTCATAAAATAGCCCACTTAAATAAATTACGACCAAAAAAAGAAGAAATTCAAATACAGGGAGCACTCTTACCTCTGACTTCTAATATTCCTTTTTTTCTAACCTCTTTTATTCCCCTGACCATCACCCAAGGCTATTTGCACAAACTTTAAACCAGGTGTTTCCATTTACAGCTTGATATTACATAGACTGTAGGTGATAAAAGTCTTTCTCCTTTTTGTTACTCTTACGAACATCTTTGCTTCTGCCCTTCTCCCACACAAGCTCTGCTCTATGCTGAGGATCCCAAAAGCTTTCTAAGAGGTGAGCAATACTTTGGGCCTCCAGCTGTTCCTCCTACTCTCTTTTAAAAAACTCCATTTTACCATCTGATTTCTTAAAGAGGCAATGCATTTTAGCCATCATAAAAACAAAAACAGAATTAAGACTAGAACAGATTACTTCATTGTCACCACAATTTTTACCTAGTCTCAAATGACTTATTTGTGACCACTTAGGTCTTCATTATATTGTAATATTAAGCAGCACAGTGAGTTAAAACACCACAAATTGCTCATGTACTTTTAGCCAATCATATTCACTAGAGCACAGAACAAACTATAAAGATATATATATATATATATTTTTTTTTTAAAAAAGAAGCAATAATATTAAGCAGGAGACAAAAATATTTAAGAAGCCATGTTATCTACTTAAAAAAAATATTGATCAAACATCAGAAGATCACATGCTTGGTGTCTGCTTTGCTGCTAGCAAGCTCTGAGAACTGTAAATTAACTCTGTTCTTTCACTGACCATATTTTATCTAGTACAGCACTGTGCAAGAGAACTTTCCACAGTGACAGAAAAGTACTATATCTATACTGTTAATGTGGTAGCCACAAGCCATATGCGGCTATTGAATGCCTGAATATAACTAATGAGAGTAAGAATCTCAATTTTACTTAATTTTTAATTTAAATAGTTACAAGCAGCTAGTAGCTATCATATTTGACAGTACGGATCTAAGATCTATAAAATAAGGTAACCCTAGGCATAGCTTAGTACCTTGACAATTCTAGAAAATCTACTGTGATATCTGATTCCGTTTGGCAGGTACTAGACGTTTGCTGACCCAAGCCCCTGTCCACAGCATTTCCCCTTCCCATCTCCATTCTAGGCTATGGAGGACATATGACACAGCTGTCAACCAACAGGGGCAGAAGTCTACTGAGTTTCTTGGCCTGATAAAGGACAGACACGTCTAGAAGGACCCATTTTGCCATTTGACATTCACTTTTTTTCCTTTTCACTGGCTGAATACATATATGACAGCTGGAATAAGAAAATACAGTACCTGGCCGGGCGCGGTGGCTCAAGCCTGTAATCCCAGCACTTTGGGAGGCCGAGGCGGGTGGATCACGAGATCAAGAGATCGAGACCATCCTGGTCAACTTGGTGAAACCCCGTCTCTACTAAAAATACAAAAAATTAGCTGGACACGGTGGCGCGTGCCTGTAATCCCAGCTACTCAGGAGGCTGAGGCAGGAGAATTGCCTGAACCCAGGAGGCAGAGGTTGCGGTGAGCCGAGATCACGCCATTGCACTCCAGCCTGGGTAACAAGAGCGATAAACTCTGTCAAAAAAAAAAAAAAAAAAAAAAAAAAAAAGAAAAAAGAAAATACAGTACCATGACACAAGTATAAAGAAGATGAGTAAAATAAGGAAGCCTTCCTAGGCTCATGAGACAAGAAGTATAAAGATGAAATACACCCAGAATTGAAGAGTGAAAAGACTTAAGAACACTATTCCTTGAATATGCCATTGAGTCACTGCAATAACCACCATACTTATTTAAGCTATTGTAGCTGTGTTTTGTTACTTGAAGTTGAAAGCCCAGGACCACTGGATATGGAATACCATGAGGTTTAAGAATAAAAGTTGAGAAGAAACGTTATTTTACATTAGTTGAACTGGAAAACTAGCAAGTTCATGATGGCAAGGTAAAATGAAGGATCACAAGAGCATTGACTCTAAATGATGTGGAGCTACTATACAAAGAATGAATTTACTGTCAACACATTTTCTGTGATAATAACAGTTAAACAAACTCTTATTTGATTAAGAGCCTGTAGTTGGGGTTACATGCAGTAAAATCTTTTCTTACTTCAAAGTCAACATGCCTAAATGATTCTGTACTTAGCTTTAATCATTAATTCCATATTCATTTAGAAATGTAGCCTTAAATAGAAATTTTGACAGCCCAAGATACAGTTGTTATGTGAAACAATTAAAATAATTAAACTCCTACTTAAGTCACTAGAGTTCCTTGCAGTGAATTGCTTCCTAACTGATGTTCTGTTTAAGTCTCTATTTTACATTCAAGGTTTGCTTATAGTATGAAATAAGATAGGATTTTGACAGATAATGACACACTGGCAAATAACAGAAATCAAACTGTAGAAAAGAGTGATCAATATCAGTAAGAGTAAGGCAGTAGAAAAGCATGAAGAATAGTGTAATAGCAGTTAATGTTCTTATGGATGTAGTCCAAAGTCACGATAATATGGAATTTACTGAGTCCAAGATGTGGCCCCAGAGGTAAAAGGTGAAAAATTGATTTTTGATAGTGGAGTCCGAATTCAAGAGAGATTACAGTAGACAATCAGTTACACACTTAGAGAGTTCAGGCAGCACATGTCAAGTGGAGACTTGACATTCAGATCACAAATGGCATCTAAGTGGGTCTCAATGTTTACAGTGCTTAAAAACCATTTGAAGAACCACTTTAAAATGCAGGGAAGGGAGTGAATGTGTTTGTGATTACCAAAAAGGTAGAAAAAAGTAAAATTGGATTTTTATTCCTATTAAAGTCTATTCATATAACTAACTCCACAATTCCGTAAAGAAATTCCCCACAGATACCACTGAAAACATCAACTTGATTGTTTTTTGGTTATTTTCAGTTGGAAAGAGAATGAGTATGTCTGTGATTCCAGCCAGGAAGTTGTGTAACAAAGAGCCCCAGGAAAAGAAGTGGGACTGCCATGTGCATTTCAGGGAGAGTCGGAAGAGTGCTGAGCAGAATAGGAACAGAATATGGTAGACTTCTGTTGATTTTGTGAGTTGGCAGGCAATCAGAATGGTGCCTGCCCATCGTGGGACAACAAGGCATCCAAGCCATGTGGCGAAAATGGCACCTCCCTTCCAGTTGGAAGTTCTCTCCTTATAATGTAGATGGGGATGTGGGTGAGAGGGCTGGTAGCTGTCTCCTACTGCCACATTAAAAAGGCATCTTTCTGTGTGAGGAAAGAGCCAAGACTCAGAAAACCAGAGAAAGCAGAGCTGGGGAAAAAAAAAATAATATATGTGAAACTAAGTGTCACCAAATAATTTCTCAGTAACATGCCACAAATTCCTTTTCTTACTTAAAAGCTACTTCAAATTGTTTTTCTGACACCCTCAATCAAAAATGTCCCCACTCATATATCTTGTATATAGTATTCATTTCAGAATATACTGTTATTCTAAGAAGCCCATGACTGAGTATAATGTTAAGAAATCAGGATATTAACCATGAGTACAGTATAAGCTCATGTCTTCTTAAAATATGAATAGAAAAAGTGCAGAGGGTTGGGCATGGTTGCTCACACCTGTAATCCCAGCACTTTGGGAGGCCAAGGTGGGTGGATTACTTGAGATCGGGAGTTAGAGACCAGTTTGGCCAACATGGTGAAACCATGTCTCTACCAAAAATATGAAGATTATCCGGGCATCGTGGTACATGCCTGTAATCCCAGCTACTCAGGAGGCTGAGGCAGGATAATCGCTTGAACCCAAGAGATGGAGGTGTTAGTGAGCTGAGATCATACCACTGCACTCCATCCAGTCTGGGCAACATAGTGAGACTCTGTTTTGTTTTTGTTTTTAAGTATAGAGGGCTAATATTCCCTGCTGATATAAAACAGATTCATACCTGAGACAAGCAAAGAGTATAGGATTAATTTTTTAATGTGAAAATTCAGGAGCCAAGTTAGTGTTTTTTTTCTAGACGTCAGTAAATCTTGCATGGCCACGGGCCACAAAGCAGGGAGCTGGGGTAAATGTAAGGATTTAAGAATTCTTGGTGATGATAGGATATGAATACAGTCTCCTTTTTTTCAGTCTACCTTAGCATTTGACTAAGCTTTTTTACTGAATAAGTGAAAGGCTGGAAGGGCACATTCCAGAGATGGGAAACAGCACGAAAGTCAGAAAGTACAAGGAGTTGTGCTGGGCTAGAGAAGAGAGTTTGGGAAATGAGGATATTTGTTATTGCAGTAACTAAACTCTCCTGGATAAGCTCTAAGAATGTCTGCCTAATCCTGATTTCTATTTTCTAGTGCATAGAGTCAGAATATGTTCCAGGGGCTATGCTTCCTACATACGGGCGAAAGGTTAACAGCCTTTCAGAGATTCTTAAGAAGTGACTCATGCAGAGTCCTCTAGACAGCATTTAATTCTTTAACTATAGATGGGGCTTGACCAGATGGGAGTGTCATTGGTTTCACAGCTCCAATTAATTTTTTCACCTTCCTCTTTTCCACTCACTCTACATTTTCCCTCCTGAGTTTTAATGATGCAAACAGCACTGAGGCACCATCATCTTCCATACCTAAACTGAAATGGATTCACATAATAGTTTTGTGGCACTGAGCATTCAAGTCACAATTGCTGTCTGGTTTGCCTAGCTCTGCTTAATGGCCAACAGAAAATACTCTCAGAGACCTTTATAGGAAAGCAGAGGACTTCTTAACATAATAATAGCATCTTAACAATTCACTGGAATGCATTATGGGCTTAGCTGGTTTTAAGATTCTGGCCTTTTCCAAGCTTCTGATGTACGTTTTTTCTTATCACTCCACATAATGAACTTAATTCTCTTAATTTATCAGTCACTCAAAATCTGAGTGACTTGAAAATTGAAGACCATCCACGTGGATAAATTATTTGGTGTAATAATGCCTAATGATACAACCTAAATAATCATAGCAAACCCTGCCCTCAAAATCCAGTCCCAGATTCTATTACCCCCTATGGCTATCAAATCAGCCTAACCCACAGAATAACTGATTCTTAGGTATTGTTAATGAACTGCAGTGTTGACAGTAAAATTACATATACCATTTATCAGCTAAAAGATCTATTATAGTCCTAGAGAACAATCACAGAGATGGTTGCTGCTTAAATGCAGATGGCTAGAACTCCAGTTACAGTGACTGACCTGAAATATGGTAGCTAGTTAGGGAGCTCAGGTACTAATTACATCCTTAAAAGAATGCATCTGAAATTTTCAACAGAAACATGCTCATGAATACTTTAAATGAAAAAAAAAAAAGCTTAAAGTGGCTGTCTGCACTTACTGAAAAGTAAGTGAGAAAAAAGATTTCTTTCACTTAGTTTTAGGAGAAGTGACGTATAACAGTTGCTGGGGTTGGAGAAAGGGATGTCATTAATTATATACAGCACTAGTTTTCTGATTGAATGGGATATCCCAGCTCTCAGAAGGTTGCCAATGAGATTAGAGCTGCATAGACACAGTGATGGCCCTTGCAGTGGAAGTCATTACATTAGGTGTCAGGCGATGGAAATCGTAAGCAAGGAATGCAAACCCCCTTCGGCAGACACAGATTAGAGTCAGCCATGGAGTTAAATTATTACGTGAAATGCCATTCTGCTATTAAAACACAAAGAGACAAAGAGACAAGCCAAATCGCCCTTTAAACAATTGTAAACACCAAGCTTCCACACAGGGAATTTATTTGTAGCTGTTGCCTCTAATGATCCTCCAGGGCTAGAGAAAAGATGGAAGATGTCATAGTCAGCTCAGGTTGCCGTAACAAATACCAAAGACTGGGTTGCCTAAATGACAGAAACACATTTTCACACAGTTCTGGAGGCTACAAAGTCCAAAAAACTGAGCCAGCAAGGTCTAGTTTCTGGTAAGGCCTCTCTTCCTGGCTTGCAGATGTGGTCATTTGTCTTCTTGTGGCCTTTCCTTGGTGTGTATGTACATACAGGAAGAGAAAGAGATCGCTCTCTTCTTGTAAGGCCACCAATCCTATCAGATTAGAAGCCTACCTTTATGACTTCATTTAACTGTAATTACCACCTCAAAACTATATCTCTAAATACAGTCATATTGGGGGCTAGAGCTTCAAAATATAAATTTTGCAGGAAAATACAATTCAGTCTGCAACAGAGATAATGCCCTTTGGGGCTGGGAGTGAGTATGATTATTTTGTTCCAGTGATACTTGTTCTTTCTACATGGAAATAATCCAAAGAATATAATAAGCCAAAGGGGTATAATCAGGGTCCTGCAGTGATCTATTAAAGACATTGCCCATGTAGGACATAAGTAAGTGCCCAGTAGTCTTTGATGGCAAATTTTTCAAAGAGCCAAATAAATCTTGGCACTATTAGTTCAGGTATATCAATCTGTGGACATCTGAACCCTCCTCCCCAAATATCTGAGCCCTCCCATTTTCTAACTCTTCTCTCTCACAATCCCTGGCTGCTAGTAGAGAAGATATGATAATTGGTTTGGCCTTTTTCCTTCTTCTTATCTGTGCACCCCTTGACATTCCCCATCCCCACTCCTTTGTGACCCATATGATTTTATTTTCTGAAAACTCAAAGCTAGAGATTCCTAGGAAGAGCCAAATAGGGGATTTCTCTTTGTTAGAAGCTAGACTAGCAGCCCTGTGACTCACAGGCAGAGATCTGGGACAGGAATTCAGCATTTGAAATTACATACAATCGTAAGGTATACGTTAGGTGAGTCATCCTTAACGCAAATTTTAAAAGCCATTCAAAAGTTATTTGCTCAAAAAACCTTGGCATAAGGCAGTTGAAAAAACAAACGATAGGCACTGTTCACTATCAGCTGCTATTATGGTTGTCGTCATTATATTCAATCTTTCTTCCTTTTACTGACTACCAAAGGCCCATTTCCTCTTAAGGGAAAATAAAAGGCAAGTCAGTTTCACCTTGAGAAATTTCACTTAAATCCTTGTGGATACCCATATATGCAACAGAGCTTGTAAGACTTGTGAGTGCCAATTAAACATGCCCCCCAAATGCATTCACAGGTCTGGCTGAGTAGGCCAAGCTCTCTGGGGTCTTTGTTCTACTATCCCTTGCAGCCATAGCACACTAGACACTGAAAAGCAAACTGAACAAGATATTTTATGAGCTCAGCCTTTGCATGCACTGTATCATCTACACAGACACCCCTATGCTTCAGCAAACTCCTGATCAATCACTATTCATTTAAAAAGTTTAATTTTTTTAAATTTTACTTTAAGTTCTGTGATATATGTGCAGAATGTGCAGGTTTGTTACATAGGTATACATGTGCCATGGTGGTTTCCTGCACCCATCAACCCATCATCTAGGTTTTAAGCCCACATGCATTAGGTATAGAAAAGTTTTGATATTTTAAACAGATTTTATTGTTTAGAAAGTTTTAGATTTTCTAAGACTGAAACTAATACACCACAGGATCTGTAGTAATGACCTCTCTCTTTCATTTCTGGTATTAGTAATTAGTGTCTTTGTTTTATTTGTTAGTCTTGCTAGAATTTTGCTGATTTTACATAGCTTTCCAAAGAACCAGATTTTGGTTTTGTTGATTTCCTCATTCTCTATTGTTTTCCTATTTTTAATTTCAATGATTTCCCGTCTAATTCTTATTATCTCTTTTTCTTATGTTTGCTTTAGGGTTAAATTTTCTTCTTTCTCTAGTTTCCTAAAGTATAAGCTAAACTAATCGATTTGAGATCTTTGTTCTTTTCTAGTATATGGATTTAATACTATAAATTTTCCTCTAAGCATTGCTTTTGCTACATCCTTTCAGATTTTGGTAAGCTATATTTTCACTTTTGTTTAGTTTAAAATACTTTCTAATTTCTCTGTATACTTTGTTGTTGACCCAGCTGTTACACAAAACTCTGCTGTTTAACCAGCAAATGTTTTGGGACTTTACAATCATCTTTCTGTTATTTTAATTTTAATTTCATTAAGGTCTGAGAATATACTTTAAATGATTTATATTCTTTTAGATTTGTTTAGGTGTTTCACATGGACCAGAACCTGTTCTATAATGATGAATATTCCATGTGAACTTGAGAATATGTGTTCTCTGCTTTGTCAAAGTAATCTATAAATGTCAATTAGATCAAGTTGATTTATGGTGCTGTTCAAGTCAACCATGTATTACTGATTTTCTGCCTGCTTGATCTTTTAATTAAAGAGGTGTGTTAAAACCTCGAAGTATAAATAGTGGGGGTCTTTCTATTCTTCCTGCAGTTCTATCAACTTTTGCCTTACATATTTCAATAAACTGTTGTTAGATGCACACACATTAAGGATTGTTATGTCTTACTGGTGAATTGACCCCTTTTATTATTATGCAATGCCCACTTTTATCCCTGAAAAATTTCCATGGTCTGAAGTTTGCTCTGTCTGAAAATAATATAGCTACTCCAGATTTAGTTTGATTTCCCTTCCTCCATCTCTTTCTTTATGAAGTGCTTGAATCTTTATATTTAAAGATGGTTTCTTTTAGATGGCATGTATTCGGGACCTTAGATTTTCATCAACTTGACAGTCTTTTAATCTACATATTCATACAAGTCACATTTAAAGTGATTATTGATATAGATGGATCAGTAACTACTATGTTGGCAACCATTTTCAATTCATTGTTCTTTTTCTTTCTTTTTTCCTTTTGTTATCCAAGCTGAAGTGCAGTAGCATGATCTTGACTTGTCTCACTGCAATTTCTGCCTCCTGGGCTCAAACAATCCTCCTACCTCAGCCTCCCTAGTAGCTTGGATTACAGGCTTTTGCCAGCATGCCTGGCTAATTTTTGTATTTTTAGTAGAGACAGGGTTTCACCATGTTAGTCAGGCTGGTCATGAACTCCTAATCTCAAGTGATCCACCTGCCTTGACCTCCCAAAGTGCAGGGATTACAGTGTGAGACACTATGCCCAGCCTCTTTTTCTTTCCTCTATTTCTGCCATCTCTGGTTTTAACTGAGCATTTCATATGATATTATTTCACTGTCAATATTAGATCAACAAGATAGAAAATTAACAAGGATATTCAGGACTTGAACTCAGCTCTGGACCAAGCGGACCTAATAGACATCTACAGAACTCTCCACACCAAATCAATAGAATATACATTCTTCTCAGCACCACATAACACTTATTTCTAAAATTGACCACATAATTGGAAGTAAAACACTGCTCAGCAAAAGAAAAAAAAAACAAAGAAGAAAGAAAGAAAGAAAAAATGGAAATCATAACAAACAGCCTCTCAGACCACAGTGCCATCAAATTAGAACTCAAGATTAAGAAACTCACTCAAAAACACACAACTACATAGAAGTTGAACAATCTGCTCCTGGATGACTACTGGGTAAATAATTAAATTAAGGCAGAAACAACAAGGTTCTTTGAAACCAATGTGAACAGAGATACAACGTACAAGAATATCTGGGACACAGCTAAAGCATTATTAAGAGGGAAATTTATAGCACTAAATGCCCACAGGAGAAAGCAGGAAAGATCTAAAATCGACACCCTAACATCACAATTAAAAGAACTAGAGACACAAGAACAGACAAATTCAAAAGCTAGCAGAAGACAAGAAATAACTAACATCAGAGCAGAATGAAAGGAGATAGAGACACACAAAACCCTTCAAAAAAAAAAATCAATGAATCCAGGAGCTGGTTTTTTGAAAAGATTAACAAAATAGATAGACTGCTAGCCAGACTAATAAAGAAGAAGAAGAGAGAAGAATCAAATAGACACAATAAAAAGTAAAAAGGGGATATTATCACTGATCCCACAGAAATACAAACTACCATCAGTGAATACTGTAAACATATCTACACCAGTAAACTAGAAAATCTAGAAGAAATGGATAAATTCCTGGACATATACATCCTCCCAATACTAAAACAGGAAGAAGTCGTATGCCTGAATGGACCACTAACAAGTTCTGAAATTGAGGCAGTAATTAATAGCCTACCAACCAAAAAGCAGCCCAGGACCAGATGGATTAACATCCAAATTCTACCAGAGTTACAAAGAGGAGCTGGTATCATTCCTTCTGAAACTATTCCAAACAATAGAAAAAGGGAGGATCCTCCCTAACTGATTTTATGAGGCCAGCATCAGCATCATCCTGATTCGAAAACCTGGCAAAGACAAAACAAAAAAGAAAATAACAGGCTAGTATCCCTGATGAACATCAATGCAAAAATCCCCATAAATTACTGGCAAACCAAATCCAGCAGCACATCAAAAAGCTTATCCACCACGATCAAGTCGGCTTCATCCCTGGGATGCGAGGCTGGTTCAGCATATGCAAATCAATAAATGCAATCTATCACATAAACAGAACCAATGACAAAAACCACACGAATATCTCAATGGATGCAGAAAAGGCCTTCGATGAAATTCAACATCCTACAGGCTAAAAACTCTCAATGAACTAGGTACTGATGAAACAGATCTCAAAATAATAAGAGCTATTTATGACAAACCAATAGCCAATATTATACTGAATGGGCAAAAGCTGGAAGCATTCGCTTTGAAAACTGGCACAAGACAAGGATGCCCTCTCTCACCACTCCTATTCAACATAGTACTGGAAGTTCTGGCTGGGACAATCAGGCAAGAGAAAGAAATAAAGGGTATTCAAATAGGAAGAGAGGAAGTCAAATTGTCTCTGTTTGTAGAAGACATGATTGTATATTTAGAACACCTCATCGTCTCAGTCCAAAAACTCCTTAAGCTGATTAAATAACTTCAGCAAAGTCTCAGGATACAAAATGAATGTGCAAAAATCACAAGCATTCCTATACACCAATAACAGACAAACAGAGAGCCAAGTGTGAATGAACTCCCATTCATAACTGCTACAAAGAAAATAAAATACCTAGGAATACAACTTACAAGGGACTTGAAGGATATCTTCAAGGAGAACTACAAACCACTGCTCAAGGAAGTAAGAGAGGACACAAACAAATGGAAAAAAAAAATCCATGTTGATGGATAGGAAGAATATCATAAAAATGGCCATACTGTCCAAAGTAATTTACAGATTCAATGCTATTCTCATCAAGCTACTAGTGACTTTATTTACAGAATTAGAAAAAAACCCACTTTAAATTTCATATGAAACCCAAAAAGAGCCCGTACAGCAAAGACAATCTTAGGAAAAAGAGAACAAAAGTGGAGTTAGCACACTACCTGACTTCAAACTGTACTACAAGGCTACAGTAACCAAAACAGCAATGGTACCAGTAACAAAACAGATATATTGACGAATAGAAAAGAACAGAGGCCTCAGAAATAACATCTACAACCAACTGATCTTGAGAAAACTGACAAAAACAAGCAATGGGGAAAGGATTCCCTATTTAATAAATGGTGCTGGGAAAACTGGCTAGCCATATGCAGAGAACAAAAACTGGATCCCTTCCTTACACCTTATACAAAAATTAACTCAAGATGGATTAAATACTTAAATGTAAAACCCCAAACCATAAAAAACCCTAGAAGAAAACCTAGGAAATACCATTCAGGACATAAACATGGGCAAAGACTTCATGAATAAAACACCAAACGCAATTGCAACAAAAGCCAAAATGAACAAATCGGATCTAATTAAACTAAAGAGCTTCTGCACAGCAAAAGAAACTATCAGAGTGAACAGAGGCAACCTACAGAATGGGAGAAAAAGTGTGCAATCTATTCATCTGGCAAAGGTCTCATATCCAGAATCTACAACTAACTTAAATAAATTTACAATAAAAGAGCAAACAACCCCATTAAAAAGTGGACAGAGGATATGAACAGACACTTCTCAAAAGAAAATATTTATGTGGCCAACAAATATGAAAGCAAGCTCATCATCATTGGTCATTAGAGAAATGCAAACCAAAACTACAATGAGATACCATCTCACGCCAGTTAGAAGGCAATCATTAAAAAGTCAGGAAACAGCAGATGGTGGTGAGGATGTGAAGAAATAGGAATGCTTTTACACTGTTAGTGGGAGTATAAATTAGTTCAACTGTTGTGGAAGATAGTGTGGCAATTCCTCAAGGATCTAGAACCAGAAATACCATCTGACCCAGCAATCCTATTACTAGCCATATACCCAAAGGATATACACATGTATGTTTATTGAAGCACTATTTACAATAGCAAGGCTTGGAACCAAGCCAAATGCCAGTCAATGATAACTAGATAAAGAAATGTGACACATATACACCATGAAATACTATGGAGCCATAAAAATGAATGAGTTCATGTCCTTTGCAGGGACATGGATGAAGCTGGAAACCATCATCCTCAGCAAACTGACAGAAAACCAACCACCGCATGTTCTCACTCATAAGTGAGAACTGAACAATGAGAACACATGGATGCAGGGAAGGGAACATCATACACCACAAACTGTCAGGGTGTGGGGGGAAGGGGAAGGAGAGCATTAGGACAAAAGCGTAATCCATGTGGGGCTTTAAACCTAGACGATGGGTTGATAGGTGCAGCAAACCACCATGGCACATGTGTACCTATGTGACAAACCTGTATGTTCATCACATGTATCCCAAAACTTAAAAGTAAAACTTTTTAAAAAGGAGCAGTTTATATTAACAATGAATTTAAAAACAGATAAAGGAAACAGTTCCTTAAAGAAGCAGCACCTCAGCAGCAAAGACATGGGAGCAGCCTAAATGCTTGTCAATCTCAATGGTGAACTGCATAAAGAAAATGTAGTACACGTATACCACAGAATACTATGCAACTGTAAAAAGGAATGAAATCATGTTCCTTGCAGCAACATGGATGAAGCTGGAAGCTATTATCCTAAGTGAATTAACACAGGAACAGAAAAACAAATACTGCATATTTTCACTTATAAGTGGGAGCTAAACATTAGTACCAGTGAACACAAAGAGAGCAATAGACACCACAGCCTACTTCAGGGTGGAGGGAGAAAGGAGGGTGAGGATAAAAAAACTTGATTACTATGCTAATTACCTGGATGATGGAGTAATCTGTACACAAAACCTCCACAACACTCAATTTACCCATGTAACAAATCTGCACATGTACCTCCTGAATCTGAAAGTTGGAAAGAAAAATAAAATAAAATATCAAGATGATATGCTGAAAAATAAAATATAGGCCAGTCATGGTGACTCATGCCTGTAATTCCAGCACTTTGGGAGGCCAAGGCTGTCGAATCACGAAGTCAAGAGTTTGAGACCAGCCTGGCCAACATAGTGAAACCCTGTCTCTACTAAAAATGCAAAAAATTAGCTGGGCATGAGAGCAGGCACCTGTAATCCCAGCTAGTTGGGAGGCTGAGACAGGAGAATCGCTTGAACCTGGGAGGCAAAGGTTGCAGTGAGCCAACATCACGCCACTACACTCCAGCCTGGGCGACAGACAGTGCGAAACTTTGTCTCGCTAAATAAATAAATAAATAAATAAATAAATAAAAGATAATATTACACTCTGAAACAAAAGCAACGCTTTCTAGTGCTAAATTCTAATATCGAACTCTAAGATCAGAAGCCTCACCCTTATCTCAACCTTGCTTTCAGCATCCCAAGATAGTTTCAATAGCGGTGGGAAATTTTTTTCATTTACCCGTTGCCTGTAGTCACGGACAATAAGAACTCTGTTTAGTCAGGTTTGGTCAATTACCAGGCCTGAGAAATACGTAGAGCTAAGTGTGTCAGGAATCTTGTAGCAAGTAGGAGGCTAGATGGGCCCATTATCTGGAGATTCCAATCAGCACAAAATACAACATTGCAGGAAAATTCTAAAGAACTTGTGGGAAAAGAAGGATGCAATATATTTCAAGGTGCAAAGTTAGATGCAGAGCTTGAATTAAATGGCTTCTTTATATATAATAAGCAAAAACTATTTGGATTATCAAGGCAATCATTTTGGAGGCATTCTGTTAATTAAGAAGGAGCTAATTAGCAACTCATATGAATAGAGTGCTTACTGTAGGTTTAAAAATTCATAATTTTCTGATAGGGAGACTCCTACACAAGTAACACGCTCCCTTCTTTCATTTGTTATTTTAGATGTTTTTTAATGGCTCATTTAATAATGTGTGACTCTTTTACTACTTTTATTTATTTCAATTACAGAGAAAATGGTGTAAAAATCAGCTGTGGCACAGTTCACATGGTAAATTCTACTCAAAGCCCAAGTCTGGTTTGTGAAAGGCAACTTACATGATATTTTGACAACTATAAGGAAGAATTTAATCGTCCCTTATGTTGCATAATGACATTCCAAGAGAAGGAAAAGGTGCATTTTCATGAGAAATTAAGGAGGACAACAGAGAGGAAAGGAAAAGGAACATTTTTTATTTGTTAGGGAACAAATATGAGGATTAGAAACAAAAACTTCGTTGTCTACTATCGTCATGGTTGGGGTCACAGTTATGAATGAGAAGCTTAAGAGGGAAAAATGGGACCTAGAAAGACCCAGGGAATGGAGGTGGTGGGGAGTCCACTGTGGCATAAAAAAAGGTGTCCAGTGAAGTATGATTCTCACAATCTTGGAAATGTATTCCCAGAAAATAAATGAAAAATATCAAAGAGACACATGTAAGAAATATAAATATTACAGAGGATTGGTCCAGTAGACTCAATATCTGAGTAAGAAAAGATCCACAAAGAGAAGAAAGAAAACAGAGGAAAGAAAATAACCATAGGACTATGGGTCTGAACTTATAATTCTATCAATCAAATGTGAGGTCTAAATAAATATATTTTCAAAAAGCCAACAATTCAGAAACGCCCTCACACACACATTTCATAGGAGTTTCCTTAATGATTTACTCCAACAAAATAAGAGGATCATAAAAAAGAAAGAGTGCGCTTGACAACCATGAAATATAAAAGCAATGTGCAGAGGGCAGAATGTGAAAGGGGTAGAAGTGAAGGGAAGGAGAGAATTGCAAAATAAATGTCTTTGTAAAAATGTAGTCTTGACCCAACAAGAGACGGAAGTTGAAGAACAGTGGCTGAAGTTGCAGAAGCAACTAATAGAGAACTTAGTAGTGACATAAATGTTGGCAGAAGAGACGAGAGGAAAGGTGAGGGTGGGGTACATGAACTATTACAGCAAAGAAGACAGAGGATCTCCTAAGATAAAAATTTAAATAATGGTCAAGATATGGAGGCCAGGCTCATATCTGCAATCCTAGCACTTTGGGAGGGCAGGTGGGCAGATCATGAGGTCAGGAGTTCGAGACCAGCCTGGCCAACATATCAAAACTCCGTCTCTACTAAAAATACAAAAATTAGCTGGGCATGCTGGCAGGCGCCTGTAATCCCAACTACTCAGGAAGCCAAGGCAGGAGAATCACTTGAACCCGGGAGGCATAGGTTGGAGTGAGCCAAGATCGTGCCATTGCACTTTAGCCTGGGTGAGAAGAGCAACTCTGTCAAAAAAAAAAAAAAAAAAAAAAAAAAAAAAGAAAAGAAAAGAAAAAGATAGTATATGGAGATAGAAATAGCCAGAAGAATTAAAAACAAATATGAAGGGGGTAAAAGGGGATAGACATATATGGGAGAGAAGGCTGTTGATCTTTATCAGAAACCCATCTGTATATTTGAAGACATTTATAGATTTTTTTTAACTTCAAAAGGTTTTTAATTTTAATAAAAAGTAGTAAAGTCAACATTTATGATATTTCTGTTCTCTTCTCCAGTGTGCTGGCATATTCCAGGTCTAACCATCTACCTATTAAGAATCTGGATACCTTGGACTCCTCCTGTTTACTCCTAAGAACTCTGGGGAACCTGTTCATTCATTACACCTTCCAGTCTTGTATGTCTGCATTTTCTCGAGAGTCTTTAGAATGTGGTCTTTGCAGCACTCTCAATATGTCAAGTCTTTGTTGCTCTTCTAATAAAATTCATTCCCCTCTAACATTTAATTACACTAATTTTCCAGTTGATCTGATATGTTTAATGTGAGTTATATAAATTTCTCATATGAATGATAGAATGTTGATGGTCTGATTTATCTTCCAGTCATATTAAAACCAGCTAATTTTCTCTTCTCAGAAAATTGTGAGCATTTGGATGGTATTTAATTATTATTGGCTGACATATTTAAGCTCCAGGGTGAGTATAAAGATATTTTTAATTTAATAGGTTTAAGATGTCATTATTCCATGCTGATGATTTTCTACTTGTTAGGAGAAAATCTTCCAGAATTAATGAACTTATTTGGACATCCTGATACAGCTTGAAGCCTCAGTTATACAAACTTTGACTGTAAAATTAAATGGTGGCTCAAGCCTATAATCCCAGCACTTTGGGAGGCTGAGACAGGAGGATCACCTGAGATCAGGAGTTTAAGACCAGTCTGACCAACATGGTGAAACCCTGTCTCTACTGAAATACAAAAATTAGCCAGGCGTGGTGGCATGCACCTATGGTCCCAGCTACTGAAGAGGCTGAGGCAGGAGGATCACTTGAACCCAAAAGGTAGAGGGTGCAGTGAGCTGAGATCACGCCACTGCACTCCAGCCTGTACAACAAGGGTATAACTCCATCTCAAAAAAAAAAAATAAATAAATAAATGGTACCGGATAAAAACTAAAACAAACATACCCCCAACATGAGCAAATGAATATCTGAAAGCTGAATAAATACAGACATAAGCAGCCTAAGGACAAGTTTACTAAGAGCTTTTGAAATGTTTTCAGTACAGCCTATAATAATATAACCACTTCAAATCTGATTTATTTGAAAGGATTTGTGTGAAATACCACTCATAGCTTCCTCACGCAGGATACATCTCCTCCCACCTCTTGCACTCCAGAAACAGTAACTCAACTCATTAAATATTAGGTTGAAAAAGATTCAATTTAAAAAAAAAAAAACAACTTTAAAAGCAACCCAACAATAAAGTAAAAACAACCATGCAATAGCCCAAAAAGATTAACAACATAATTAATTATTTTTCTAATATCAAATGCCAATATAGAAGCAGGCTTGGTGCTGCAGTATACTTGTACTAATGTGACGCTGTTTTTTGCCTAAGTATCTGGTCTTCAAATTATCTAGTAAAAGCATTTTTTTCTTTGTTTATTTCTTTTGCCTGGTTCTGGGCACCATCCTACCTTATTGGATGTTTAGACTGTGCATTCCCTTCCTTGCTTAGAATATGACTGAATAAATAAAATATTATAAGGAACTTTAGGGATCATCCATTAGAATGCTCTAATTTTATATCATGGAATACTTGATCTTGGAAGGTAAAGGAATGCCCCCAAGGTCACCTGGCTGCTTAGTAAAGAACTGGCACTAGATATGTGTCCTACATCCGGCATAGGGTCCAAAGTACATGGTAGGTAGTTAAATATCTTATTATCCAATAAAAAAATAACTACTTAGGTAAGATTAACAGGAATTCCTAGCCTGGGTAATACATCAGGCACCCAATGTAATCCTTGAATCTCTAGAAAACTACAAAAGTGTATGGCTATGTAAAAAGGCCTATTTTTCCAAGTAGATAATATACAATGTCAACAGAGTATCAAATTGATCTGTGATCAAAGAAAATGTTAAGAATCACTACTCTAGAACAAATAAAAATGCAGCCCTACAAACAGAACTCTTGGCCTTACAGATGGTATAATTTGCCATGATAACCCCGTTCTGTGCGCATGTGTGTATGCATGTGCACACATGGCATACAAACATGCACCAGATGAGGAAAAATATTACCCACAAACAGGCATAACCTTTAACTCTCCACTCAGCCATTTCAAATATATACATTCACATATATAGGACCTCTATAAAGTCCTTGTCAACCTTCACCCTTCAGAATAACATAATGGGTAAGTATGACAGAGCATTCTATAAATGGCATGTAAATAAAAAATTACTACATTTTAAAGTGATAGCATTGTGTATCTGAACATAACACTATTGTTTCAAATCACGTGACAAATGAGTAATGGCTGCCATAAACAGGAAGGTATAAGCTGTGCCCCTTTGGCAAAAATAATTTTTGGTCTTTACCAGCTCTAAGACAAAACAAACAAACAAACAAACAAACCTTTTGAATGACATTTGCAGATGTTTTCTATCCTGTCTACCACCAGTTTAGCTTTTCACCAAATTGTATACTCAAGAGCTGGAAGAAACCTTATAGGTCACATGGGCTGACCTCCCACCTTCTTGAGGAGACCCTTTCATAGCACTTGACAGCCGGTGAACACAGACTGGCCTGAACTGGACAATCAGCCAGAACAACAGACAGCCAACTTGGTTTATAACTGTTTTACTCTTTTCACACTGCTTTATAAAATGATTTGGAATACAGTTTCCTGAAAAAGTATTATGAGCATTTATTGCATTTTTTTCATAGAATCCCTTTAAAACTAGGATGAATAATTTAGATGGAAAGACTATCAAAGAAATTACAATAAACAAGGGTGATATTTACTCCAAGGCAGTTGGCAATCAGTGTACAACATTCATGCTAATTGTAGCTTTTATTAAGTAGAAAACCAGTACTCCAATCACAGAGTTAACACTGGCTTTGTACTTCACTCTCATTACTCAATTCAATATGATGTGAAATAATGAGTTATTAGATGTCATTGATCTATTCTAGTAATATAATAGGACTTCATACTTATTGCTGAGTTCATGGAGATGGAGATGATGGTTGTCCAAAGCTTTTCTCCAAGGACATCTAATGGTTCTATTTATTTCCTATTTTGCCCAATGAGTTCCCAAACTTCACAGAAAATAAGTGCCTAAGTAACTCCCTTCTGTCTATATCTTACAGAAACACTTAAATGGTGATATAAAGCCTTAGATCTGGGTCCAGAGCTCAAAGGTAGCGCTTACTACTTTTCTACCTATGAATTTCATGCTTATAAAGCCTGCTTACTATATGCTCAGAAGCTGCTGGAAGTCTAAACCCCTATTAAACCCAACTATGCATGTTCCCACCACTCTCCCCTTCTACCCTTAATCTTGCTCTGGAAATAAGCATTCAAGAAACCCCAAACAACTTTGAATTCTAGGAGGATGGCAAAGCCTTTCTAATGACTGAATGTCACATACGGTACCTCCTAGTTAGTCTAAGTAATAACATTCACCACTTAATTGCATGACATTTCTTCCTAAATATTGATACAGTTATTAAACAGAAGTGTGGTCAGAGCATAGTCACCTAGATTCCTGACCTAGTCACATATCTAGCCTTGTGACTGTAGATAAATCATTTCACTATAGTTTCCATTCTTTCATCTGAAAAAAGAGATAATGTACTGCCTTTAAAACTATCAACTTCCCGGAAATTTGAGTTTTGAGTTCTCCAGAGAGGGAAGGTGGAAAGTGGAATGGAACTAACAACAAATAGCAGGAGGCAAGACTTTGGTCTCAGCTCAATCACAATTTGAGTGGCCCTTACCTCACTAAAGCCACTTCTTTACTGAAACATTGGGAAGTGGTCTCCAAGGGCCCTTCTGGCTTTGTCAGTATCAGACTGTGGACTACGTATTAGGGAAGACTTCTGGGAAGTCCTTGAACGTAGACTAGCTCATCTTATCAGGAATTTAACATAATAGAGAACGTATATGGTCCTGTGTGCTCCTTTCCCAGTATTAGATGTGATGCTTTTTCTTTACATGCATATAACCCCTTAACCTCTATGTACCCTGTGCTTTTTTCACTTCCAGAGTGCAATGGAATAGTTCATTGAATACTCTGTTGAGGAATCAAACATACAGACACACACCATAGACACGTAAACAGATCCCTCAGAAAAACAACTCTGAGAAGCTTAGATTGAAAAGTAGCTAGTCTTATTTGCATACTCAGGAAAGACAATTGTATGTGGCACAATAAACAGCCAATTCCTTTTCTGATCTTGCAAAATAATCAACATTACAACCGTGTGTGCATGTATGTGCATGCATCTGTTTAGTAGTCTTGAACTATATTAACATGCTATTATCTGGTATTTCTCTCATCAGTTCCTCTGGAGAGGAGTGGCAAAGCTTAATGCAAAATTCAGTCTAAACTTTTAACACAGTGTTTCTGACAACTCTAGAGATTTATAGCCTGAATGTAGAATCATTCTCTGTTCTTTTATTTCTCATTCAAATGCAAAGAAATTAATTTTCTGGTCATAATTTCAGTACTTCAGGGATATTACCAGGACAGAAGTAAAAATAGAACACCAATATATTGTCAAGTCCTATGGCTGAGTGTGACTAATAGCTATAGTGTCACAGATGTAATAATCCAATAATGCCTCTGTACTCAGGGTCAAATGACACTAGTGCTTAGGAAAGATGTAAATCTGGTTGCAGCAGCCAACTGAAATCAGCAACTCAGCATTAAAGATGGCAGTTCCTATTGTGTCCTCTCCAAAACCCCAAACAACTTTGAATTCTAGAAGGATTGCAAAGCCTTACCACATACCCTTACCACATACCTTTTTCTTCTCCAGTACTCTCTCTCTCCCCTCTGTTGATTCTTATTCTTGCTCTATCCTTGAAAAGCTAGAACAAGTTATACCCCACCATTAAGATTTTCTAAGATTTCTCTACCTAAATTGCAACGTTTCCTTTCCTTCAAGTCATACAGATAAAGCAAATTTAAGTTACTTTTGCCTCTCTAACTAGACTGTGAGGTTCTGAGGGGAAATTTTTTTCTTTGCCATGTGTTTTCCAATTTTCTGCAATGTCTGACCTTATCCTGAGTTATTTCAAGTATGTAATGCATTATTTCCTGAGCAAATCTATTTTCTTCGATGTTTGTATCTACCAAATGAGATAGGAAAATTACCCTGAGGTTCTCTTCGCTTATCCTATTTCATGATGGTACAGATTTGTACTCTGATGGTCAAGTACCACACTGCAATGGGAGATGGTAAGAGCAGGAATCGCTAAGAGCAGCATTAGAAAATAAGCAAATAGCACAAATAAAAGCCCTTAGATGGAAAGTATTTGGCATGCAAATGGAAAAGAAGGCTGAGAGCTATAGGAGGAGGTAAAAAATCAGAAAAAAAATATGTCAGACAGGTTGTCAGACGGTTCACCAACACTAAACAGAATTGAGATGCAGGGCTGTTGTGTTTTATATACAGCTATTTTATCCACAGTCCTATAGTTACGGGTAAAAGGAAATTAGAAAGGAGAAAATACTATTCTATCTTAATAGGCAATCCAGACTATCTGAATACCTTTGCACATGTTATCCCATCTTTTTTGAGTTGCATTAGTCTATTCAATCCTCTGTAAAATCATGGGCAATGCAAACTGGGTTACGGTATTATTTAAATTACCAAAGTCTGAGAGTTTAGGATAAATATGTACAAATAGGTAGAAAGGCAGGAATTTATCAACTTGATGGATTAATAGGTCATCAGAAGCCCAAACTGATAGTTTCCAATGCCAAAAATTTCCATATGATGAAGAACCAAATTAACGATAATGTAGTTTATTTGGTTCATACAAAATTTTCAAACATGCAGTCTCTGGGGAAAACCATCAAATGGTTTCTTGGTGCTCTAGATGCTAGGGAGCGTTAAACTACGTGATACATTTCATCTAGCAAGAAATAGAACGAATTTATGATATTATGAAATTTCCTCTTCCACAACGGTGACAGACTCATATAAAGGCTAATTCCTCGAGTTCATAAGAAATTGTGTAATAAAGAGAGTACTGCTGATTACTGGGCCTTTGAAGTAACTACAGAACCGCGCCAAGAACTATGGTAGGCAGCCATTAAGATATCCCCCAACAATCCTTATGTTCTGGTATTCACACCCTTGTGCAATCGTCTACCCTTGAAGGTGGACTGGTCTTACTGACTAGCTTCTAACAAAGGGAACACAGTAGAAAGGACAGGCTGTTGCTTCCAAGATTGAGTTACAAAAAGACTGGCTTCCATTTTGAGAGACTTCTCTTTCTCTTACTCACTCTGAGAAAAACTAGCTGGCACATTGTGAGCTGCCCAGTGGAGCAGACCAGGTGGACAGAATCTGATGTCTCCAGCCAACAGCCAGTAAGGATCTGAGGCCTGCCGATAGCCACATGAGTGATTTTGGAAGCAGATCTTCCTCAAGGTGTGCCCTGGAGATGATATACCTCTGGCAAACAACTTGATCATAGCTTCCTAGGAGACTCTGTGTTATAAGCCATTCAGATAAGCTGCACTCATATATTCTACATCCACAGAAACTTGGAAATAACAAATTCGTATTATTTTAAGCCAAGTTTTGAAGTAATTTCTTATAAATCAATACATAGCTAATACAGGCATCCATTTGGAAGAGTAACCAATACTAAGCACTGGGAGCAGCCTCCTGTAGCCATTTCCTTCTTCACTACAAAGTCTCAAATCAAAATTAACATATGAATACACAAGCTCTCGGTTACCAAGAAGCCATAACATATGCCAAAGTACAATGTACTTTCCCCATGTCCATTTATTTTCTACAAGTGTCAGAACCATTAGAAGGAAATCACACCGACTATTCAATTAAGAGGACTAATCCATAATATTGACTTGATGTTTGTGTAGCCTAGGGATAATGAACTTTGCTGTAACTATTTATCTTAGAAGAACCAAATTTTAACTGTTGGCCCAATGTTAAATATAATCCTCCTATATTTTAGCTACCCTAATCTGTGAGCTGACCAACCCATTCTCCAGCACACGGCACAGTGAATTTTTTAAAAGTCTATACTATATACCTTGGAGCTGGAGCTAACTAGGGAAACCGGCATTAGGGCCAGAATGGAAACTAGACAGGAAAGAATCACCAGGATTTGATTTTCAGATATACTACAAAAAAGGCAAAAAGCTACCTCAGGTTGGCCAGATGAGGAATTTTGCTTTTAGTGTTCCACTCAGCATGTTAAGGTATATCTGCTTCAATATAGTTTGGATGTGTTCTCCCTCCAAATGTCATTTTGAAATATGACTGATAATGTTGGAGGTGGGCCTAGTGGAAGGTATTTGGATTATGGGGGTGGATCCCTAAAGAATGTCTTGGTGCTGTCCTCACAGTAATAAATGAGTTCTCACTCTGAGTTTATGTGAGATTTGGTTGTTTAAAAGAGCCTTGGCTGGGTGTGGTGGCTCATGCCTGTAATCCCAATACTTTGGGAGGTCAAGGCAAACAGATCACTTGAGACCAGTAGCTCTAGATCAGCCTGGACAACATGATGAAACCTTGTCTCTACTAAAAATAAAATAAAATAAAAAAATTAGCAGAGCATGGTGGTGCGTGCCTGTAGTCTCAGCAATTCAGGAGGCTGAGGTGGGAGAATCACCTGAGCCCAGGTGGTCGAGGTTGCAGTGAGTTGTGATCACAACACTGCACTCCAGCTTGGGCAACGGCAATGAGACCCTGTCTCAAAGAAAAAAAAAAAAAAAAAAAAAAAAAAAAAAAAAAGCCAGGCACTTCCTCCACTTTGCCTTCCACTATGATTTTAAGCTTCGTGAGGCCTCACCAGAAGCCCAGCAGATGCTAGTGCCATGCCTGTATTTGCCTGCAGAACTCTGAGCACAAGTAAGTCTCTCTAATTTATAAATTATCCAGTCTCAGGTACCCCTTTGTAGCAACCCAAAATAGACTAACACAGCCCCCAAATATTTTGTCTTATTTTTAAGGATTAACTTTAATGAAAACCCCTCTGAACCTGCCCTCCATTATCTCTCTTGATTAGTCACTTTCTAAAGCAGTGGAGGAAAACTGTGTACAGTAGCTGTCATTAACATATACTTGATGTTTTCAAGCTAGGCTGAGCCCAGGTATTGAAGAGAGTTAGTTAAATGACATTTCAGAAGCTTAGTCATCCTGAACAAAGATTTTCTTTTCGACAAAGTTTAAGCAGAAAACATAATTGCATTTAGGTAGAAAAGTATAAAAATCAACAACAAGCAAAAACATTTGCCTTATTAATGCTATCATGACCATTCATAAAGTAGGAAGTACCTCTGTATGCTGACAACTGAGAGTGTCTACCTCCTTACAGCTCACTGTCTGCATTCACATGATTCTACTCTTTGGTTGTCTTCAGTAATATAACTTTATTATTCTACTGTACCCATCAACATGACTTTACTGGTCCAGGTAACTCTTGCAGAGGAAGGAAAACTGAAAATAACTGTTCATTTCAGAAACTTCTACTGTACCCATCAACATAACTCTACTAGTCTACGTAGTTCTTGAACAGGAAGAAAAATCCTGAAAAGAACTGTTCATTTCAGAAGCTTCCAGAAAAAAAATATTCAAATGAACAGCTAACAGACATTGAGCAGATAGGATTAAAATCAAAGCTCTTGCCTCAAAAGCTTCCCCTAGTTGTGTCCACCAATCCTGAACTATTTTATCATGATCCTTACCCAATCTTGATCAAGCTTCTACAAAAAGCTACCTTAAATCACACTCCAAAACCTCATAAATATCCAAACTGTACATGACCCTCTGTCATGCTATGAGACTCTGTCAAGGTAGTGCTCCTTCTCACCACAGTCAGGATAAACTCAATTTTCCCTTAGCAACAGGTTATTCTGGTGGCATTTTTGAGGACCCAGAATTCAATGACACTCCTAACTCCTACACTCATAACAGCTCCTTTAAGAAGCTGAAACAGGTCTTAGCTCCATTTCATAGTTAAGGAAACAAAAGTTCCAAGGAGTTAAGTAATCTGCCAAATCAAAGATAATGAGCAGTGGAAGAATTTTTTTAAATAGAAGAAAACAGAATAAGAGAGTTCTTAATACCAAGTATGAGATCTTAGAAGTCAGGCTGTATATATAGGGGAATAAAAGATCTTGAAGATCAGAAGGGACAGATAAAAATAGAAAAGAAATAAACCCATGTCTCAATTTTCTTCAAAAGTGTATTTAGATACAGAAGGATGTTTAAGTTGTTAAAGATGACAAAGGATGACCAAGACCCAAGAACCTAACAACTGAAATGAGACAGGAATTTCAAAATTAGAATGGAATGACTTCAATTCCCATTTCTTGAAGGAGCCAAAAAAGATAAAGTTATTAAGAAGCACATGGTGGAGCTGCAGATGAAATGTACAGTAGCTGGGAAATTGGCAACTGGGAAAGCACTTCTTGAAAATTAAGATAAAAAATATAGACGAATGAGAAGGAAAGTCCAACAATATCAGTATAAAATACTAACAAGACTTACTAGATGATTTTCCAGTGACAGTTATTGTAGGTGGACACATATGAGTTACATGTTTCTTAAGGCTACATGGCAGAGAAATTGATGGAATTAGTGTCCAGAGGAAAGGCACATCAAAGAAACACGATAAAGAAGCCAAAAGGAACAAATACAGACAAAAATGAGGCTTGGTTTTGTTTACTGTGGATGGTATGATGGTGAAAAGAAAACAGGATTTTATTCGAAGAAGGGATGTTTTTAACAGACACAAAACACATCATTTCAGAGGTGTCACTATACTTAGACCTCACGAACAAGATCATATTAAAAAAAATAAATAAACAAAGATCTAGGCCAGAAAACCAGGAGAACCAGAGGAAAGACGGCTTGAAACCTGGCACACAGAACTAGCCCAACACCAGAAAAAGACACTGACAAATGTAAGGAGTTACAATTTTAAATTCAGCGAAGCCCTCCTGAAAATCAGTGAGGGATTACAAAAGGGAACTGAAGTATTACAGACAGTAACCACCACTGCAGATTAAGGCACAGCAGAAAGACATGGAATAGGGAAAAGGTGAAGGAAAATTGTCAAGGATTATGTTGGAATAATATCACTCTTAAACAGAAGTCTGTTCTAAGTAACACAACTCCCCAAACAAGTGAAGAGTTTAAGACGCCACCTCTCCCCAGAGCCATTTTTCACAGGCCCAAGAGAAATCCACAAAAAAGGCAGGGGTAGCAAAGCCTACAGCAGCACAACGTATACCATCTCAGAATTACAGAGTTCACAGGGAAAATGGAAAGAAGCTGCCCCCATCACCAATATCCCAACTTTGCAATAAGGTAACACTCTCATATACTCAAAATAAGCATTGGTATCTGCTTTTTCCTTATACTTATTTGGAGCATTCTATCAAGGATTTTTATTTCTCTGTAATTCTTTGATGCCCTGCTGTTCTGAATAGAGGCAATTTAATCCAATTCCAAACGACCCATTTTCCCGAGGTCAAGGTCTTTAGAAAGAAATGAATCAAATATATAAACTAATTCTAAGAAAGGAAAGGTTCTCAGATGCTAATACCCTTACAAATGCGATGACCAAATTGCCCCTGGAAGTACTTCCCAGATCACACTCACTTATCCTTCACTCCTTTTCATATTGCTTAATTTGGCCTGCCTCCCCCTGGTATTCTGTGAACTTATACAGCTCATATGCCTAAGACTTTGAGCTACCGTTTTGCACGCTGAGAAACTACCACTAATAAGTTAGTAGTTAAAACACCTGCAGTGGAGCCCAAATCTCCTTCATTTTGATGAATAAAAATACTTTTCTGGGGTAAAAAGAATTGTTCTCTGACTCCAGATGATAAAAAGATGATGGTTAACACTACTTACTACCCTTTCCTCATGTAGCAAGAGTGCTGAGTCTGTCAGTTTATTTTTATTTATTTATTATTTATTTATTTATTTTTGAAACAAAGTCTCTCTCTGTTACTCAGGCTGGAGTGCAATGCTGCTATCTCAGCTCACTGCAACCTCTGCCTCCCGAGTTCAAGAGATTTTCCAGCCTTAGCCTCTGAAGTAGCTGAGATTACAGGCATGTGCCACTACGCCTGGCTAAGTTTGTATTTTTAGTAGAGATGGGGGTTTCACCATGTTGGTCAGGCTGGTCTTGAATTCTTGACCTAGGGTGATCCACCTGTCTCAGCCTCCCAGAGTGCTGGGATTACAGGCATGAGCCACCACGCCTGGTTGTCACTTTAATAACAGACAGAAAGATGATAGCATTAGGAGCATAGAGCTACCAGTTCTTTGCCCAAGTGTTTAAAAAATGGACCACAGATGTAACACATTTAAGCGAAGTATTTAAAGCAACTGATGCGTCTCAAACTGAGATTGCCTTCAAGGGTACTAAAATTTAAAGATTTGTCTAATGTCCAACTAAAAATCATCTTTAGGTATTATTATTAGTTGAAGCAAATTACAAGGCACAGGGTGTGAAGAGACATGAAAGTTTTTTAAAAAACTGAGTGGCAGGCGGACACGGTGGCTCACGCCTGTAATTCCAGCACTTTGGGAGGCTAAGGCGGGTGGATCACCTGAGGTCGGGAGTTCTAGACCAGCCTGACCAACATGGAGAAACCCTGTCTCTACTGAAAACACAAAATTAGCCGGGCATGGTAGTGGGTGCCTGTAATCGCAGCTACTCAGGAGGCTGAGGCAGGAGAATTGCTTGAACCTGGGAGGCAGAGGTTGCAGTGAGGTGAGATCACGCCATTGTACTCTAGCCTGGGCAAAAAGAGCAAAACTCCCCCACAAGTAAAATAAAATAAAATAAACTGAGCGGCAATAGTATTGGACATTACTTTTAAATGCCCACATTCTAAAGCTGAAAGCCAGAGGGAGAAGTAGTTTCTGTAAAATGCCATAGTTTTGTCTCTAGCTACATATATGTCCTTCCATATTTGCTGGCTCTATTTTGGGCCACAATAATGAAAGTCCCAGACCTGTGATACCCCTTGTGTTACTTGTTCAGTTGGGGAGATGTTGAAGCAGAGAGAGAAGTAGGAAGGGAGAAGTGGACAGGGGACAGTGCTTTGAGCATACCTGGCCTACAACACCTTTCACATCCAAGACCCTTGTCTTCCTTTTTGCTTTATTGTCATTCTCAAAAGCAGCTCTACACAGTACCGCTCTACACAGCCCTCTCCCTACCTCTAGCCTGTAGGTCCTCGAAGGTAAGAGACCGTTCTTATTTGTTATTCCATTCTCCTGATCCCTGTTTTCTAGGTATCCAATCTCTGTAACACTTCTCCCCTGTAACTCTTCACCCCTCAGACAGATGACAGAAGTGGCCAGAGAACCACATCTTCAATCATTTTAGTGCTCTCATATTTTTCTGAGAAGTTTTCAGTAGTTTTTTTCTATAATCACAAAATCACATCATGATGTAGCTTCTGGATAAACAAAGTGACTAAGAAATGGAGGAATGATGGTAGGTTGAGGAACGATCATTTTTGTGAGTAAGCCTCCTGGAGTTATTTGAGTCTCTGAACTCCATACATGTAGAAGTTTGATAGAAATAAAAACAAAACATGAACCTTTAGTTCCTAACTGGTTTGTATACCCAAGAGTAGCTAGCTAACTTCTACTCTGAAGAGCCCTGCACAGAGAGACTGCAAGAAATGCATGTCAGTCCCATAGCTGGACTCTCAGTGACCAAGAGAGACTTTCTGGGATCACTTCTGACTCATTAGAACACTGTGAAAAATATACGTTTCAACAAATGCCTATGTGTGATAAGTAAAATGAAATGAGACAGTAGGTTCAATGTGCTATGAGAGAACCCCTCATTTTAATAAAATAATCATTACAGCCCTTGATTCCACTAACAAATGACAAAATAAGAAGGGAGAAAAAGCTTTTCGAGGTAAGGGCAATATTTATGTCATTAAGATGCACCAAGTTATCTTCTATTCTGGGTATATGCATAATGAATCCAGCCAAACCATGGACAAGCAACATTTGGAAATTAGATAAAATTGATTCCTAGACTCAAGCAAAAGTTCAAGGTGAAGGGAGGGGTTGAGGAGCAGACTCAGATGGGAAACAAGTCATTATCAACTCTTCTGGAATACCAATAAACCGCAGTTTACTTAAAGTATTTTTCTATGGAACTTCATAAACATCCCTCTGGTCACTTGACATTTCCAAGCTAACTTACATGTGCAAATGGAGAACAGGTTTACGGAATGGCCAAAAATGAGAGAGGTTGACACCTGGTAGCTGGACAGTGTTTTCTGCTTAATAGAGAAATCAGTATTTCCAAATGACCTATGTTTGACTAACCAGGTGTGTGAGGTGACTTCGTTTTGATCAAAAGTCCAAGGAAACAGAGGGCTTGTTGGGTTTTGGGTTTCCTGCTGGCTTGGTGCTGGCTATGGATTTACTTGACAAGGCTCAGTTTCTCTGTGCACATACTTGAATTAACTAAGCACCTTTGATGGACAAGGCCTCTAACTGGTTCTAACCAACACCCACATAGGCTGTGAAAAATCTTCATCTGGAGCTATTTTGTTTGTTTTGTGCATCAAAATAATATATATATATTTTAAAGTGCTTCTCCTATGTGACTTACATGTATTGTAACCTCCACAAGGATCCTGAGAGGCAGGTACTTAGCAAGCAGCCCAGGTTAAAGCAGAAACAGGGAATCTGTTGGGAAGAGGTCACAGTTAGGGGAAAAAAAGAAGATGCTCTAAGCAGCAATCTAAACGTATTCCTTTGTGTACTATAAATACGTTTTCCTGCTCTCTTCCTGCCATGCTTCCAGTTCCCATCTTTCCCTGTCCCTTTTAGTGAAGTCCTTCTCCTGTCATCAATCACTGTATCATCAGGAGAAGGACCCATGCAAGGAGAGCAGAGCCTCCATCCTGACTCTGGGAGGAGAGCTCAAGCCAAAGCTCACAGGTCTTTTGTTTGAGAAATCTGGCAGTAGGAGGCTCTCCTGAGGTATTTTCAGCTATCCAGAGTGCTTATGCAGTATTCCACTCCAACCACCTAGAGATTCTGCCTGATCCATCCACCGTGCAATTTATTGATTGACTGATTGATTGATTGAGACAGGGTCTCATTCTGTTAGTCAGGCTGGATGGTAGTGATCTGATCACAGCTCACTAACGTCTCAACCTCCCAGGCTCAAGTGATCCTCCCACCTCAGCCTCCCAAGCTGCTAGGATCACAGGTATGCCACCACACTCAGCTAATTTTTTATTTTTGTAGAGATGGGCTCTAGCCACATTGCCCAAGCTGGTTTCAAACTCCTGTGCTGAAGCTTATCCATCTGCCTCGGCCACCCAAAGTGCGGAGATTACAGGCGTGAGCCACCGGGCCTGGTCTTGGGCAGAACTTATTTTATTTCTATTATAATTATTTTTTTTTTTTCTGAGACGGAGCCTCACTCTGTCGCCCAGGCTGGAGTGCAGTGGTGCAATCTTGGTTCACAGCAACCTTTCCCTCCCGGGTTCAAGCGATTCTCCTGCCTCAGCCTCCCAAAGTGCTGGGATTACAGGTGTGAGCCACCACACCTGCCCCATAACTTCTTAAAATGCGTCTACACACATACATTATATAAGTGTCTTTTGTCCCCTTTATTTTTTAAATTTTATTTCCATAGTTTATTTGGGAACAGGTGGTGTTTGGTTACATGCGTAAGTTCTTTAGTGGTGATTTGTGAGATTTTGGTGCACTCATCTCCTGAGCAGTATACACTACACTCAATTTGTAGCCTTTTATCCCTCACCCTTTCCTCCTGAGTCTCCTAAGTCCATTGTGTTAGTTTTTGAGACAGTCTCACTCTGTTGCCCAGACTGGAGTGCAATGGCACAATCTTGGCTCACTGCAACCTCTGCCTCCCAAGTTCAAGTGATTCTCCTGCCTCAGCCTCCTGAGTAGCTGGGATTACAGGTGCTCACCACCACGCCTCGCTAATTTTTGTATTTTTAGTAGAGGCGGGGGTTTGCCATGTTGGACAGGCTGGTCTTGAACTCCTGACCTCTGGTGATCCACCTGCCTCAGACTCCCAAAGCGTTGGGATTACGGGTGTGAGCCGCCGCACACAGCCCATTGTGTCATTCTTATGCCTTTGCATCCTAATAGCTTAGCTCTCACTTATGAATGAGAACAATATTTGGTTTTTCATTCCTGAGTTACTTCACTTAGAATAATAGATGACTCACTTAAACCTGAGGTCCTTCACTAGGAGGCAGCTTATTCCTAGTACCAATTCCACACACTAAGAATAGAAATATGAACAGGACAGAGAAAACCTCGCTCACTTGTGTTTACATCAGCGTGCAGTCCTACAACTAGTCTGCATCAAGCCAAATGAACAGAACTGCAACTGTTCCTACAAGGATCCTGATCTTTTCACCACTCCTATATATGCCTCTACTGAAGTCATGCAGACAACACATCTGCATTTAACATACAGCTTGTTAAATGCTACACTGTATAATGCTTTTCAGAACACTAGACTCAACAAAAACTAGAATCTTTAAAATAAATTCACTGAATTTTTATGCCTTTCCTAACTGTGTGCATAATATTTGAGTCTGGAAATATGGACTAGAATCAGATATCTGAATGAGAAAGCACAGATTCACAGCAGGTCCTCAAATATGGTCATTTTCTACAACATTGTCTCCTTATAAAATTAATGAGGAAAAATAAAAGGCAATTCTGGGCTGGGGCTACTATCTGTATGGAGTCTGCATGAGTTTTCTCCAGGTCCTCACTTCCTCCCACATCCAGAAGATGTGTACATTGGGTTAACTGGCATGCCTGAATGGCCCCAGTGTGAGTCAGTGTGAGTGTGGATGTGAGTGTGAGGGAACCTGGTGATGAAATGTCCTGCTTAGGGTTGCTTACAGCCTTGCACCCTGAGCTGCCGGGATAAGCTCCAGCCACCTGTGACCAGTAAGTGGGTTAGAAAATGACTCGATGAATGAATACAAAATATTGTAAAATAAAATTCAGAAAGTCTATGATAATCACACAAACACACAACGATAAATGATGCTGTACTAAAGTGCTCAGTGAGCTTGTCTTGATCGTTTTTGAACTGCATGGTGGTAGGAGACGCTTCTTAGAATTTTCACTTTGCAAACATTTCTTCCTTAATTTAAACCCATGATCATGGCCGGGAATGGTGGTTCATGCCTGTAAACCCAGAACTTTGGAAGGCTGAGGTGGGAGGATTGTTTGATGCCAAGAGTTCAAGACCAGCCTGGGAAATGTGATGAGACCTTGTCTCCACAACTTTTTAAAAAGAAAATTAGTCATACATGGTGGCACATACCTGTAGTCTCAGCTACTTGGGAGGATCACTTGAGCCCAGGAGTTTGAGGCTGCAGTGAGCCATGTTTACATCACAGCACTCCAGCCTGGGTGACACAGCAAGACTCTAACTCTTAAAAATCAATAATAATAAGACCAGGCCTGGTGGCTCATGCCTGTAATCCCAGCACTTTGCAAGGCCAAGGTGGGCAGATCATTCGAGGTCTGGAGTTTGAGACCAGCCTAACCAACATAGTAAAACCCTGTTTCTACTAAAAATACAAAAAAAAAAAAAAATTAGCCAGGAATGATGGTGGGTGCCTGTCATCCCAGCTACTTGGGAGGCTGAGGCAGGAGAATTGCTTGAACCCGGGAGATAGAGTTTACAGTGAGCCGAGGTCGTGCCACTGTACTTCAGCCTGGGCAACAGGGCGAGACTCTGACTCAAAAAAAAAAAAAAAAAAAGAGTAATAATAGACACAGATAAACCCAAGAGTTGGGTAATTATTGTATCTTGTTTTTTATTCATCTTTCTTAAAGGTATAGATAGCTCACCTTTATTTCAATGTTTAATAAATAGTAAAAGTGTTTTATTTAGATGAGTCTTTATTTAGATGTTTGGTAATCTTTTCATGACCAGAAATATATGCCATGGAGACCTAACTCTTGTTTGTATCAATCAGCCTATGGTAAAACTGGTTTTATCATAAGTCATTTTGTTTCAAAAGTTGGAGTTCCCTAGAACTTACTGAAGACATTAAGTGAGGACTTACTGTACTTACTAAAATTCAGTATAAAGACTCCTCATTAGAGCAAATCTGAATATTTTTCATAGGAAGAACATTAACATGTTAGCAGTCATCATAATTCTATGTAGTTCGATTGCCAGTAATTTTTAAATTTATTCAGTGCTGTGTAAGAGCTGGCTCATATGAGGTGGTAAGTATATATCCCTTCCAAAACCTGCATGCAGTGATGTCACACTGATAGCTTTAAAGTGGTGATGGTGGAATTATTTACACCTTAGAAATGGACAAATGCCACATATCAAGGTCTTTTTTTTCTCTTCTTTTGGAGAGCCACTTGTTAAACAAAAAACATACTACTTTTTGTAGTCTCTAGACTTTCTTTGTGAGCACATAACAATTATAATTTGAGGTAAATTTTCGCTCAAATTTGAGCAAATGAATCTTTGTGTGCATAGTGCTTTTTCATGAATGTTTTTCTGCATGAAAGATCTATAAACCCATATAGCCTTGCCCTAAAATTTCCACAATAATCTAATCTCCCTCCTGTACCCATATAAACAAGCATGAAAACATGAGTTTGGAGAGGGGAAATCATGCCAAGAATTTATAGCATGTTAAAATTTCAAGCCAGGTGTGGTGGCTCACACCTGTAATCCCAGAACTAAGGTGAGAGGATTGCTTGAGGCCAGAAGTTCCAGACTAGCCTGGGCAACATAGAGACATCCCATTTCAACAAGAACAAAAAACGTAAAAAAAATGAGCTGGGCATAGCAGCACATGCCTCTAGTCCTAGCTACTCAGGGGCTGAGGCAGGAGGATTGCTTGAGCCAAGGAGTTCACGGCTGTAGTGAGCTGTGATCATGCCACCACACTCCAGCCTGGGTGACAGAGTAAGACCCTGTCTCAAAATGTTTTCTTTCAAATAATTAGTAACCACTGACAGAGTAGACCCCAGATGAGTTAAAGCAGCCGTCCCCAACCCTGTTGGCAACAGGGATTGGTTTCGTGGAAGACAATTTTTCCATGGACCGGGGATGGAGGGATGGTTTTGAGATAAAACTGCTCCATCTCCAGACATGAGATTCTCATAAGGAGTACGCAACCCAGATCCCTTGCATGTGCAGTTCACAATAGGGTTTATGCTCCTATGAGAATCTAATACCACCGCTGATCTGACAGGAGGCAGCGCTCAGGTGAGTAATGCTTGCTCCCCCAGCTGCTCACCTTCCTAACAGGCCACCACCTGGTACCATTTCATGGTCCGGGGTTTGGAAACCCCTGAATAAAAGCAAAGGACTGCACCTCTTAGGAATCAAGAAGTCAGGCTCCACTTTAAGTTCTGAACAGGGTCACTTTTACCTTTCCTAGGTTTCTACTTCTTGAGATTATCTGCCTAAACAGAGATTAACCCTTTTGGATTCCTCTACCTTGTGACTAACTTTTTAAATGTGAATACTTAGATAAACTACTAAAGAAGAGACCCAAAATGACTGTGAAGAGCAGTGGGCAGAACAAGTGTGTTAAAAAAGAGAAGGTGTCACAGTTATAGTTAGGATTCACATCTTTATTTGGTCTAGCAAATGAGCTAAGGTCACCATCAGACTACTTGGTAAAGGAACTTGTTGGTATAGCTCCATTAGGTAGAGTTTTGTTTGAATAACTCTGGCCCCAGTTTTGTACTGGACGGGCAATAACAATGATTTCCACCTTCCATGGCTTTAAAGTAATTTAGCTGTTTACAGGGATAAATCAAAAGGCTTTGAAATGTCAATGTGCTATGTGACACTTTAGTTTCTAATAAAAAAGAAATGTGAATTTTTTTTTACCTTGGTTAAGTGAACTTCAGGTTACATGATGCTACCAGAATAAAATCTGTGCTAACAGAAAAGTAGAGGAACCATGGGTATTGACTGAGACTAAAGGTTAAAAGATACTCTTAGGATAGTGCATATTTATATTTAGCATTTATTACTCCATTTCCTTTTTTTTTTTTTTTTTGAGACGGAGTTTTGCTCTTCTTACCCAGGTTGGAGTGCAATGGCGCGATCTTGGCTCACTGCAACCTCCACCTCCTGGGTTCAGGCAATTCTCCTGCCTCAGCCTCTTGAGTAGCTGGGATTACAGGCATGTGCCACCATGCCCAGCTAATTTTTTGTATTTTTAGTAGAGACGGGGTTTCACTATGTTGACCAGGATGGTCTCGATCTCTTGACCTTGTGATCCACCCGCCTCAGCTATTCCTCCATTTCTTACATTAGAAAGTCTTGACCTAATCTTCAATGAACTAATCACAACCCAAATGTGACTTTTTATAGGTGAGGAAAGAAATTTCTAGGACTGCTAATAAATAGGCACTCTCCAACGCAGATAACAAGAGTCCTGCTGGTTGCTGAACCATGATGCTAGCCTCAGTGTAATGTGTCCTAGTTGGTCAGAACAGAACTCAGCTCAGAGCAAGAAAAAATCTGAGATCCTGAGCTAGACTATGGGGTTGTGGTTTCCCAAGAGAAGACAGTATAATCTCCGAGGAATATGCTATACCTGAGAAAGGAAAGAAAATAAACAAAGGTGGGAGAGGTGCTAAACCAAGCACTGCATGTCCTCTTTCCAATACGTGCATTCAGGAAATGGAGGGCTCATTCGCGAGTACCTATTGTGTACTAGATGCATTACAAAGATTAATCACACTTGATTCTTACAACATCCTGATAGCAAAGAAGGATTCCTGTTTTGCAGATAAGGAAAACTGAGGCCCAAAGAGTTAAGTTAGGAACTAAGGATAGAAAATTACTGATAGCCAGGTGCAGTGGCTCATGCTTATAATCTCAGCACTTTGGAAGGCTGAGGTGGGAGGACTGCTTGAGCCCAGGAGTTTGAGAACAGCCTGGGCAACATAGTGAGACCCCACTCTACAGAAAATAAAAAATTAGCCAAGTGTGGTGACACACACATGTATTCCCACTTACTCCGAAGGCTGAGGTTGGAGGATCACTTGAGCCCAGGAGTTTGAGAACAGCCAGGAGTTCTACAAAAAATAAAAAATTAGCTGAGCATAGTAACACATGTGTAGTCTCAGTTAGGAGGCTGAGGTGGGAGGATCACTTGAGTCCAGGAGGTCAAAGATGCAGTGGTCTGTGATTGTACCACTACACTCCAGCCTGGGTAACAGAGTGAGACTCTGTCTTCAGGGGGAAAAAAAAAAAAAAAAAAAGTTAGTTACTAGTGAATCTGGCTTACACTGAGGTCTGTCTGACTCCAAAGCAATCTAAGAGGCAATTTACAAAGCACCAAGAGTGAAAACTACATGATGCAGGCATTTACTCTACAGATGTTATTAGTAAGTATGAATCATAAGGCTTACTGTGAAATGGCTGCAGGGAAAGACCACATTCCAAAACATGTGCCATAGCAGACAACAACTCCAGAAGTGTAAACTTTGTTTAGCAGATCCCCACTCTGAGGTTTGCTATTCTCATGTATTGAAAGCTTGAATCCCTAATTAATATGAAATTCTATCATTTATCAGAAAGGAATCTTGACCCAGTCACTGTATACCTTACCTGAAAATGGACAGCAATGATGAAATCAAGTTCGGACACAGGACCTCCACAGGTTTGAAAGAAATGGATCATACAGCAATCTAGGGGGAATAGCACAGATACAGGAAAGCTTATCAATCAACCCTTGTGGTTGGCTGCTGTATGGAACAGAGACTATGACCTAGACAGGCACAAGAAAGAGCATTTATTGTATGGGAACATTCAACATAACCCAAACAACATTAGCACTTTTTATCATGATCTGTTTACCCCAATTCATTCATCCCACAGTACTTCTTTTGTATAACAAGACAGGAAACACAGGGGTTAGGGAGCCTTAGCATGCAAACCCCAAATCTTTGCCCCTAGCTTCCAATGCCTGATTTCACTGACAATTTTTAACAGTGTCACAAAGTGTGAAAATACTATGTTAGAAACCATTTGAGCTACCAGACTACTGCCTTAGAGGGAAAATGAGCCCAGTGTCTTTCGGATTCAGAGACTGGAGCCTTGTGGTACCAGAAATGTCTGCAGAGCAAGGTAATGGACAGCAATGTATGGAACGGTAAAGATCTGAGGGAGTCATGACCTACATATTACTTTAATTGCCAGCCTATACCTTCAGGACCCCTAGCAAATAAATGTCACAAGTGAAGCAGGCTGGCGGACTACCATTCCCTGACACCTACTTGGTCCTTGGGACCTATCTTTTCCCCCTTTTTATAGATAGGGCTGGCTTTCAAATTACCTTCACACCCACATTCTCATACCTGAAACAAGTCGCCTGAGAAGCACTCCACACTCCTCGGAAGTTTCCTACAATCCCGTCTGGTCCCCTCCTGCTGCTGTCCCCTAGTGGTTTTCCAAAAAAATAGAAATAAAGATCAAAACTTTGGTGTTAAAAAGTCAAAATCAGGCTTCTTTGAAATCAAAACAGTCTAAGTTTGTTAATGTCTCTGTAGCAGCGGCACCCATGTGTACATGAGGAACACAAGTAAGGACTGGAAAAAGACGTCCCTGTCTAATGAAAGGAACAGGTTATAGAAACAGAGTGAATATCATGGAGTGAGTCAGCAGTGCTTAGGGAGTGACTGCCACTGTTGGTAGTCCCTATCTCTAGGACTCTCGAAAGGGCTTTTCCTACCATTGTTAATGAAGCACAAGGGACAGGAAGAGAGAACTGCCCTTCACAAAATGCCCGTATGTATCCTCATATAACATAAGGATACCCTGAACTTGTCTAGGTCTTCCAGTTCCACCCTCTTCACACCATAGGCCCATAGGCTCACCGGTACTGGACTTCTCCATCACAGGTTCTGAAGGAGACGGAGACTGTATGAATCTGCCAAGAGACTTGCCTGTGGGTGGACAGCCCAGCACCACTGCAGGAAGATTATGTAACTTGGAAACTCATTTAGGTGGGTGGCTGGGGCACACTTACTTTTCCACTTATTCAGAGAAACTTCTGAAAATGGTTGGTTGGATCAAGGTACCCAATCATGCAGAATGAAACGTAATAGGGACTGCATTAATCTTGTGGTTACAAGATCAGACAAGACTCCTGCTTCAGAGGTTTGACTATCCTTTCAAAATAAACTATAGTTCATTTTGCTTTAATCAAACACCATAGGGGAATTATATAGTAAGCTAATAGGCAGTATCTCTCAATTTCTAGAAGGGGGACTCTCAAATAAGTCAGTTGATGGTATTCATTACCACGGTGAGAAAATCTCATACAGGATCACAGACCACAAATCTTTGAAATCGGAGGTTTGAGTTGTTCACCAGGTTATATAACAGCATTCTCATGGTATATTAGTGTCAGTAATTAGTAACACAGTAAGTTAGAAAACCATGGACATCAGAAGGAAGCTAGTATCATTTAGGATAATTTCACAAATAATCGCAACCATTAAATAATGTTGGTGCCATCTGACACTGAGAATACATCTTCAAAGAAATAATTCACGAAAGTTTACAGTTGCTAATACTGGCTTTTGTGGATGTGCTCTTTGGAAAATATCCCCTCTAAGGTTCTATGGGCAAAGCGGATATAAGAAAAGTGCCTTCAGCCTAATGCCTGTATCTAAAATCTAGGATTAGAGTATTATTTAAGGTCTAGAGTTCTGCTCAAAAAGTCAGGATCTATGAGGCTAGTTAATATCCTAATTCCTGAAATCTTTGCACCTTACATTAGCAAAGGCAGAGGTAGATTTCATTCTTACCAACAACTGATTTTTCAGGTTTCTAAATGCAATCTAGAAGGATATTTGGAAAACACCAACTTTCTACCAATAAAGGTACTAATAAGTCATTCAGATGCTAGATAATATATGTAATTCAAATCCAAATCAAGAATAAACCAGGCCAGGCTGGGCACAGTGGCTCATGGCTATAATCTCAGCACTTTGGGAGGTTGAGTCAGGTGAATCGCTTGAGCCCAGGAGTTGGAGACCAGCCTGGGCAACACGGCAAAACCCTGTCTCTTAAAGGAAACAAACAAACAAACAAACAAAAAAACCCAAAAAAACAAAAACAAAGCCAGGCATTGTGGTGTGCACCTGTGGTCCCAGCTACCAGCTACTTGGGAGGCTGAGGTCGGGGGATCATTTGAGCCCAGGGAGGCAAAGGTTACAGTGAGCTGAGATCATTGCCACTGCACTCCAGCCTGGGTAACAAAAGTGAAGCCTCTCTCTCAAAAAAAAAAAAAAAAAAAAAAAAAAAAAAATTAAAATTAAACATTTTAATCAGTACCCAGAAAAAATACTACATTAAATCATTCAACAAGTATTTCTTCAGTGCCTGCTATATATCAGGCACTATTAGAGACACCAAGTTTATAGCACAGAAGAAAAAAGTTCTTGCCCCCATGGAACTTAAAGTCTACTGAAAAGGAAGAAAAATTAGCCAGGCCTGGCGGCACATGCCTATAGTCTCAGCTACTCAGGAGGCTGAAGTGGAAGGATCACTTGAGCCCAGGAAGTTGAGGCTGCAATGAGCTGTGACGACACCACTGCACTCCAGCCTGGGCAACAGAGTGAGACTCTATGTGCAAAAAAGAAAAAAAAAAATCTTCAACTCTCACAGCATTATTTAACAGATAATGTCAGAAAAGAAATAACCAGGTGCAGCAGCTCACGTCTCTAATCCGAGCACTTTGGGAGGCCAAGGGGAGTGAATCACTTGAACCCAGGAGTTGGAGATCAGCCTGGGCAACATGGCAAAACCCCGTCTCTATAAAAAATACAAAAATTAGCCAGACGTGGTGGTGTATGCCTTCAGTCCCAGCTACTCGGGAGGCTAAGGTGGAAGGATCACTTGAGCCCAGGAGGTCCAGGCTACAGTGTGCTGTGATCACACCACTGCACTCTAGCCTGGGTAAAAAAGTCAGACCCTGTCTCAAAAGAGAGAGAAGAGAGAGAGAACAAGACCAAAGACTGATAAGTAAATTCAATCAGCACAATTAAAAAAAAAAAAAATACTTGTACTTTACCCTCAAAGCAAAAATCCAGTTTCTCAGTGATTATGCTCTTCAAGTTTTTGAGAGAGACTGAAGTTTTCCTTTAATTTTAATTATCCCACTGAATACACAAGAGGAGTCACAAAGTGGCAGTAAGAATGTACAGAAGCCAGTGCTGCCAATTTAAAATGGCTGCCCTCGAAGTGTTACTTGTGGCGCTCAGCACACTGTGTGGCTAAGGGACAGGGCTGGTGCATGCCAGCAAGGGAGCAAGCATGAGATCCAGAAGGATCTAGAAGGGTCTACTTTCATTTTGTTGCCTGACTAACCTGGCCCTAGACAACTTCTGTCCTCCTTATTCATAAATAGAAACCAAATCCTTTTTTTTTTTTTTTTTTTTTTCTGGGAAGGAACACCTGGGAAAGAAGACCTATGCCAAAATTTTTAAATATCATTATATTAAATGCACAACTACACTGCACAGTAAAATTCAGATGAGGCAACATGACTTCCAATGGCTGTTCACTGCCAGAAAAGAAATATTCGATCTTACAGTTAATTTCCTCATTTACACATGGAAATACCTCAGTCTTTTAAAGGCAATGTGTGCAAAAGACTCAGGCAGAATTGAATACATTGAACCTCAACACTCAATTGTTTCCAGATATGATATTCCAAAAAACTTTCTGTAGTGGCTGGTGATTGGCCCTTGTGACAGTTTAGTGTCCTAAAACAAGCTCTCATGCAAATTATCAATGTGTGTATTTTTACATTAAAAATACCACAAAGGGCCAGGCATGGTGGCTCACGCCTGTAATCCCAGCACTTTGGGAGGCCGAGGAGGGCGATCACCTGAGGTTAGGAGTTCAAGAACAGCCTGGCCAACTTGGTGAAACCCCTTCTCTACTACAAATAGAAAAATTAGGCAGGCATGGGGGCAGTTGCCTATAATCCCAGCTACTTGGGAGACTGAGGCAGCAGAATCGCTTGAACCTGGGAGGCAAAAGTTGCAGTGAGCCGAGATCGTTCTACTGCGCTCCAGCCTGGGTGACAGAGCAAGACTCTGTCTCAGAAAAAAAAAAAAAAAAAAGAAAAAAGAAAAAAGAAAATACCACAAAACATTCTTTCAATTAGAAAATTATTTTCTTTATTCATAAATTGAAGATAATACAAAACTTTCTTCACACAACATTTAAGAAAAGGACTAGAACCCGCATTTAATGGAATAAAATGGGACCAAACACAGAATTCCTCTGTAAAATAAAATCCCAAATTCCATTAAATGGCAGCTGACAATAAGACATTTAAGTGCATTCACTGTCGCAAAACATTAAAAACAGAGCCAGATGCTTAAATTGTGCATTTGTAAATCAAGATTACACCAAAACTGTTATTTTTAAGAAAATTAATGAAGAGGAAACAATACCAGAATTTGGGCAAATAAAGTTATACCAAATATGCTGTTCTGTAGAAAGTGAAAAGTTCCTTTCAAAATGTCTCTTCTTGTTAAAGAATAATAATAATAAATCTTAAAAATAATAGTATCTTCTAAAGACTAACTTTCTTCAGAGCCCTCGTGCTTTTTGCTAGTAACTCTTTGTTAAGCCCTATCTCATGCAGCTGTTAGAGATATGGGAATAAGTGCATTCTACGTCCTTGTACTTTAACGAAGATATTTACGTTATTATTTTTCTAAGTCCTTTCGCAATCAACTTCCTCACCCTTTCTTATTTGGACTTCCTCTTTTCCCTTGTTCTCCATTGCCTTTACCTATTTAGAAAAGTTTTAAGTTGTTAGCCAACTTTTAGTTGGCTTTTAGTTTAGATTGTGAGGTCTGGCTCCAACCAACAGAGATTAGACAGAGCAGTAAAAACCCAACGTGTAAACAATAAATATGCCTGCCATTCATTTGTTCATTGTACTCTTCTGGCAAGATAGCTAAAAGGCAGTACCATTTCTGCAAAAAGTAAAATACCTTGCTAAGAAAAATTTTTGTTTAAATGCTAATTTTTCCTTTCGGTGCCTAAGAACAAACATTCTGTCTCTACCATGTTATGAAATGCACTCAAATCAACCGTTAATTTCCTCTACTGCTTGAAACTTGTTCAAAACCTTTCATAAGAAACCTATTAACTTCCAATGCCAAACCTATGGACTTTCCATATTTTTGGGGGGAGTCTCTCTCAGTCGCCTAGGGTGAAGTACAGTGGTGCAAATGCTGCTCACTTCAGGTTCATCCTCCTGGGCTTAAGTGGTCCTCATACATGGCTAAGACTACCACCTGTACCAAGAGGTCTCACTATTTGATTATTCATTTATTTTGAGATGGAGTTTCACTGTGTCACCCAGGCTGGAGTGTGGTGGCACAATCTTGGCTCACTGCACTTCCTGGGTTCAAGTGATTCTCCTGCCTCAGCCTGCCCAGTAGATGGGATTATAGGCACACTGTCACCACACCTGGCTAATTTTTGTATTTTTAGTAGAAACGGGGTTTCACCATGTTGGCCAGGCTGATCTTGAACTCCTGACATCAATTGATCCACCTGCTTTGGCTTCCCAAAGTGCTAAGATTACAGGTGTGAGCCACCATGCCCGGCCTAATTTTTCCTTTTTTTTTTTTTTTTTTTTTTTTGTAGAAATGAAGTCTCCCTATGCTTCCCAGGCTGGTCTCTATCTCCTGGGCTCAAGCTACTTTCCTGCAAACCGAAGCACTGGGATTACAGACACTAGCCACCATACCCTAGAGAAGAAAAACATTCACATTAAAAAAATAGGTATCAACTGCAAATAAGACCAAACTTTTAAAGGCAAATGCATGAAAAACGTGAGGGGCACTCTTGGTGGAATACAATAAAATTCACAAGTATACTGTATAAAACTGCAAAATAGTGAATGACAACCAGGAGGCTGTCTGAAGTTGTCTATGAACAATTCCTGCACTGACCCGATGGCATTTTCAAGTTGTAAATACCAGAATTTTTTTTTTTTTTTTTTTTTTTTATCTTTTAGCGTCAGTGGATGAGACGACCAATGCCAAAAGTCAAACACGAAAATTACCTTTTTTTTTTTTTTTTTTTTTTTTGAGACGGAGTTTCAGTCTTGTTACCCAGGCTGGAGTGCAATGGCACGATCTCGGCTCACCGCAACCTCTGCCTCCTGGGTTCAGGCAATTCTGCCTCAGCCTCCTGAGTAGCTGGGATTACAGGCACACGCCACCATACCCAGATAATTTTTGTATTTTTAGTAGAGGCGGGGTTTCACCATGTTGACCAGAAAGGTCTCCATCTCTCGATCTCTTGACCTCGTGATCTACCCGCCTCGGCCTCCCAAAGTGCTGTGATTACTGGCGTGAGCCACCGCGCCGGGCAAAAATTACATTTTTAAAAGGAAAAAAATTTAACTAACAGCAGCTAATAGCCATTCACTATCATAATACCACGAACAATACCTCCTGGTGAAAAGTGCCTACTTTCCAGGTCAAAAAAAGAAAAAGAAAAGAAAGAAAACACAGAAAGAGGCCAGGCGTGGGGGCTCACATCTTTAATTCCAGCATTTTTGGAGGCTGAGGAAGGTGAATCACCTGAGGTCAGGTGCTCGACACCAGCCTGGCAAACATGGCAAAACTGGTATCTTTGAAAAATACAAAAACTAGCCAGGCGTCTTGGCAGGCGCCTTTAATCCTAGTTACTCAGAAGGCTGAGGCAGGAGAATTGCTTGACCCGGGAAGGCAGAGGTTGCAGTGAGCCGAGATCGTGCCACTGCATTCCAGCCTGGCGCCTGGCAACAGAGCAAGACTCCGTCTCAAAAAAAAAAAAAAAAAAAAAAAAAAAAAAGTATACAACTACATTTCATATAGCCACATATAAAAAGCACAATATAAATCTATAACTATCAATAATTATTACGAATGACAAGCAAATTAATCTTACAAAGTTGGTGGAAGAAGTCTGGCAGTTGCCGCTAATACGCCAACGGTCCACCACGAGCTCACTTAAGGATCCAGAACAAAATGGGCTCCGCCACGGGCGGCAGGTTTCTTTTATTGCCTGTCTATAGCTCCACCCTCAAAGATCCAGATTGGTTGTTACTGAAACAATTGACAGGGATACTGTCTACTCCCACCTTGCACATAACCGGTAAACACATCACACCCCAGGCCTTGGAAGCATAAGGATAAAACTATCACAAAGTAACTCTTACGAGACTGCGTGGTTCCGGCAATGAATTCAAATAATGCGCCAACCACTTTCATATATTTTTTGGCAGGGTATTGTCTTGTTCTAGAAAGATGTTCACAGCCGTTTCTACCATTGGGATGAGACTCGATTCGTAGCAGGGAATTGAAACCCACCCCTCCACATTTATGTTTGGAGAAAGCACAGGGGTGATGTCCAGACAGGGATCTGCAGTGAAAAATTAGCCCAAATAGCTGTACACCTAACAGTTGTTCCTATGGATTAAGGGCATTACACTGGAGCAGTGCAGCCATTGCAGACCAGTTAACCAGAATGGGCATTGATCTAACTGAGCGTAAGCAACTAAGAGACAGTTTATACAACTGGGAGAACAGAAGTGGGGTGATAGAGGACTGAGGAACGGCATCGCCAGTAGAACTAGGAAATGGCCATACTAGAGTTTGGATGCATGACCCTCTAGCAACAATGTCTGTGTTATAGACCACCACTGAAGAGTAATCAGACTCCTACTGGAATGTCCTTTTCCTCCATCTCTGCCCATCGATTAGGTCCCAGCTCAAATGCAGCCACCCCCATGATGCATTCACGTAATCTTTCCCTATTACAGGCCGTCCTTGAAGCTACCAATTGGGACATATGGGAAAACAATAGAAGTGGGGTGCAAGGGAGAGTTGTTAGCACTGGGGATGGAAATGGCAAGAAGGACCCATATTTGGACTTGGAGGTTTGTATTTGTTAGGTTGCAGAAATTCTGCAAAATCCAGTGAAAATAATAAAGAAACCCATACCTATCTACTGAATGGTCAGATAATTTTAAATATAGACTACAGTTGAAAGTAAACTTGGTGGGGCTGGGCGTGGTGGCTGAAGCATGTAATCCCAGCATTTTGGGAGGCCAAGCGGGTGGATCACCTAAGGTCAGAAAGCCAACACCAGTCTAGCCAACATGATGATACCCCGTCTCTACTAAAAAATGTAAAACAATGTATCCGGACCTGGTGGGACACCTGTGATCCCAGCTACTAGGGAGACTAAGACAGGAGTTGCTTGAACCATGGAGGCAGAGGTTGCAGTCAGCTGAGATCGTAGCACTGTACTCCAGCCTGGGCAACAGTGTGAGACTCCCTATCAAAAAAAAAAAAAAAAAAAAAAAAAAAAAGCAACCAGAAATGTAATATAAAAGGCAAAATCAGCTCCCTGGAATCCCCTGTGCTGTATCTGCACCTGCTCAAACAACAGAAGCAAGTATTTCCTTATTTTTAAGTTAAAACTACCACAAAACATTAGAAGGCATACGAGAAAGAACCAAACCAACATTTAAACAAATAAATTATTAAAGAGTCATCATTTTGGAAGGTAAAACACAACAAGGTGACCAAATTCAGCTAAGGGATACAAATTGACTTAAATCCAAAGCCCTCTAGACGATTTAAGCTTGCTATCAACCATATGAAAGTACACTATTGGCCAGGCGCGGTAGCTCAGGTCTGTAATCACAGCACTTTAGGGGTACGAGGTGGGTGAATCACCGGAGATCAGGAGGCCGAGACCCATCTGGCCAACAAGGCGAAACCACATCTCTACCAAAAATACAAAAATTAGCCAGGTGTCGTGGCGGGCCCCTTTAATCCCAGTTATTCAGGAGGCTGAGGAAGGAGAATCACTTGAACCGGGAGGCGGAGGTTGCAGTGAGCCGAGATCATGCCACGGCACTGTACCCTGAACAACGGAATGAAACTCGGTTTCAAAAAAAAAAAAAAAAAGGAAAGAAAACGTATACTACTACATTTCATATAAACACGTATAAAAAACACACTACAAATATTCAATTATCAGTAACTATTAGGAATGACCAGCAAATTAATCTTACAAAGTTGGTGGAAGAAGTTCGGCACTTGCCGCCAATAAGCCAACGATCCACCACGAGCTCACTTAAAGATCCGCAACAAAATGGATACTGCCTTAGGTGGCAGGTTTCTTTTATGGCTTGTCCAGAGCTCCACCCTCTATAGCTCAACCTTCAATGATCCAGTTTAGTAGTAACAGAAACGGTTGACAAGGATACCGGCTACTCCCCACTTCCGGATAAATTCAAAGTGCGTCACGCCCCAGGCCTTCGCTCCTTATTGGTGGAAAGATCAGTGCTTAGAACGTTAGCGCGTGGAGTTGCAGGAATTGTGTGATGCGTAAGGATAAAACTGCCATAAAGTAACTCTTACGAGACCCTTTGTGTGGTTCCAGCAAAAAATTCAAATAATGCGACAACCACTTATATATATATATATATATATATATATATATATATATATATATATATATATAATTTTTTTTTCAGGGTATTGCCTTGTTCTAGACAGATGTTCACAGCCGTTTCTACCATTGGGATGAGACTCAATTCGTAGCAGGGAATTGCGACCCACCTCTCTGCATTGATGTTTCGAAAAAAGGCAGGGGGGCGATGTCAGGACAGCGATCTGCAGTGAAAAATTAGCCTAAATAGCTGTACTCTGAACAATTGTGCATGTGAATTAAGGGCATTACATTGGAGCTGTGCAGCCATAGCAGACCAGTTAACCAGAATCAGCATTTATTAATAACTGAGCTTAAGCAACTAAGAGACAGTTTATACAACTGGGAGAACGGAAGTGGGGTGATAGAGGACTGAGGAACGGCATCGCCAGTAGAACTAGGAAATGGCCATACTAGAGTTTGGATGCATGACCCTCTAGCAACAATGTCTGTGTTATAGACCACCACTGAAGAGTAATCAGACTCCTACTGGAATGTCCGTTCTCTTCATCTTTGCCCACACATTAGGTCCCAGGTCAAATGCAGCTTTCTCCATGATGCATTCACTTAATCTTTCCCTCTCTTCACAGGGCGTCTCTTGGTGTTACCAGGTGGGGAATATGGGAAAACATTAGAAATGGGATGCAAGGGAATGTTGTCAGGACTGGGATCAGTTAGCATGGGGATGGATATAGCGAGAAGGACCCAGATTTGGTTTTGGAGGTTTGCATTTGTTAGGTTGCAGAAATTCTGCCAAATCCAGCACAAACAATAAAGTAACTCATACCTGTCTACTGACTGTTCAGGGGATTTTAAATTTAGACTACAGTTGAAAGTAAACTTGGTAGGGCCAGGTGTGATGGCTCACACCTGTAATCCCAGCACTTTGGGAGGCCGAGTGGGCAGATCATCTGAGGTCAGGTGTCAGAGACTAGCCTGGTCAACATGGTGAAACCCTGTGTCTACCAAAAATGCAAAACAATTTAGCCAGGCATAGTGGCACACACCTGTGAGCCCAGCTACTGGGGAGGCTATGGCAGGTGAATCGCCTAAACTCCAGATGCAGACGTTGCAATGAGCCAAGATCATGCCACTGCCCTCCAGCCTGGATGACCAAGTAAGACTACTTATCAGGACAAAAAAAGAGAGAGAGAGAGAGAGAAAGCACCCAATAAAGTAAGATAGAAGGCAAATTCAGGTCCCTGGCAGTCACTGTGCTGTCTCTGCACCTGCTCAAATAACAGCGGCATGTATTTCTTTATGTTTAAGTTAAAATTACCATAAAACTTTAGATGACATACAAGAAGAGACAAAAAATAATATTTAAACAAATAAAATATTAAAGAGTCATCATTTCGAAGGTAAATCACAACACTGTGACAAAGTTCAGTTAGGGGACCCAAATTGTCTTAAATCCAAATCCCTCTAGACTATTTAGGTATGCTATGAACCATACAGTATTGACCTGGTAAGGTGGCTCACACCTGTAATCCTAGCACTTACCGAGGTCAAGGTGGTTGATCACCTTAGGTCAGGAGTTCGAGACAAGCCTAGCCAACATGGTGAAAGCTCGTCTCTATTAAACATACAAAAATACGCCAGGTATCGTGGCAGGCACCTGTAATCCCAGTTACCTAGGAGGCTGAGGCAGGAAAATCACTTCAATTCGGGAGGCGGGGGTTGCCATGAGCCGAGATCATGCCACTGCACTACAACCTGGATGATAGAATGAGACTCCATCTCAAAACAAACAAACAAAAAAAGGTATACTACATTTCATATAGCCATGTATAAAAAGCACACTACAAATATCTAACTATCAATAACTATTAGAAAGGATAAGCAAATTGATCTTATGACACTTTGTGGATGAAGCCGGCACCCCTGACATGCCAACGCTCCACCAAGAGCCCATTTAACAATACAAAACAAAATAGGCTGCACAGGCTTCTTTTAGTGCCTGTCTATGGCTCCACCCTCAAAGACCCTGACTGGTTGTGACTGGAACAACTGACAGGGATACTGTCTACTCCCACCTTCTGTATAACTGGAAAGCGCGTCCACACCCCAGGCCTTTGTTTCTTATTGGTGGGAAGGATTAGTGCTTGGAGATTTGGTGCGTGGAGTTGCAGGAACTACGGAAAGCAGAAGGATAAAACTATCACAAAGTAACTCTCGTGAGACTGTCTGCATGGTTCTGGCAATGAAGTCAAATAATGCGCCACTTTTTCATTTTTTGCACATTATTGCCTTGTTCTATAAAGATCTTCTCAGCCATTTCTACCATTGGGATAAGACTCAATTCGTAGCAGAGAATTGAAACCCACCCCTTCCCGTTTATGGTTGGGGAAAAGGAATAGGGGTGATGTCAGGACAGGGATCTGCAATGAAAAATTAGCCTAAATAGCTGTACTCCTAACAATTGTGCATACGAATTAAGGGCATTATGTTGGGAGCAGTGCAGCCACTGCAGACCAGTTAAACAGAATGGGCACTGATCTAACTGAGCATAGGCAATTAGGAGAGAGTTTATACAACCGAGAGAATGGATGTGGCAGACAGAGGACTGAGGAAAGGCATCACTAGTAGAACTAGGAAACGGCCGTACTAGAGTTTGAATCCATGACCCTCTAGCAACAATGTCTGTGTTATAGACCACCACTGAAGAGTAATCAGCCTCCTACTGGAATGTCCTTTCCCTCCATCTCTACACACCCATTAGGTTCCGGCTCAAATGCACCATCTTCCATGATGCATGCACTGATCCTTTCCCTCGCTTAACAGGCCGTTTCTTGCTGCTACCAAGTGGGGAACATGGGAAACATTAGAATTGGGGTGCAAGAGAGTGTTGTCAGCACTGGAATCAGTTAGCATGGGGATGGATGTGGTAAGAAGGATCCAGATTTGGACTTGGAGGCTTGCATTTGCTAGGTTGCAGAAATTCTATAAAAGCCAGTGAGAGCAGTAAAGTAACTCATACCTGTCTCAGAGAATTTTAAAATTTGATTACAGTTGAATGCAAAATTCGTAGGGCTGGCGCCGTGGCTCACACCTGTAATCCCAGCACTTTGGGAGGCTGAGATGGCAGATCACCTGAGGTCAGGCATCCGAGATCAACCTGGCCAACATGGCGAAATCCTGTCTCTACTAAAAATACAAAAAAGTTTATCCGGGCCTGGTGGCACTTGCCTGTGATCCCAGCTACTAGGGAGACCAAGGCAGGTGAATCACTTGAACACCAGAGGCAGCAGTTGCAGTGAGCCAAGATCGCGCCACTGCACTCCAGTCAGGGTGACAGAGTGAGACTCCATCAAAAAAAAAAAAAGAAAAAAAAAACCAAAAAAACAAAAAAACACAACAACCCAAAAATGTAAGATAAAAATCAAAATCAGTTCCCTAGCAGCCACTGTGTTGTCCCTGCACCTGCTCAACCAACAATGGCATTTATTTCTGTTTTTTTTTTTTGTTTTGTTTTGTTTTGTTTTTTTGTTTTTGAGATGGAGTTTCGCTCTTGTTACCCAGGCTGGAGTGCAATGGCGCAATCTCGGCTCACCGCAACCTCCGCCTCCTGGGTTCAGGCAATTCTCTTGCCTCAGCCTCCTGAGTAGCTCGGATGACAGGCATGTGCCACCATGCCCAGCTACTTTTTTTGTATTTTTAGTAGAGACGGGGTTTCACCATATTGACCAGGATGGTCTCGATCTCTTGACCTTGTGATCCACCCGCCTCGGCCTCCCAAAGTGCTGGGATTACAGGCTTGAGCCACCGCGCCCGGCCTATTTCTGTATTTTTAAGTTAAAACCAACACAAAACTTCAGACAGCATACAAGAAGAAAAAAACAATATTTAAACAAATAAAATATTAAAGAGTCATCATTTTTGAAGCTAAAACACAACACTGTGACTAATTTCAGCAAAGGGACCCACATTGTCTTAAGTTCAAAACCCTCTTGACTATTTCAGTATGCTATTAATCATATTAAAGTACACTATTTGCTGGGTGCCCTAGCTTGTGCCTGTAATCCCAGCACTTTGGGAGGTCGATGTGGGTGGATCACCTGAGGTCAGGTGTTCGAGCCCAGCCTGAGCAATGTGGTGAATCCCTGTCTTTACTAAAAATACAAAAATTAGCTAGGCATGGTTGCATGCACCTGTAATCCCAGCTACACAGGAGGCTTACACAGAAGAATTACTTGAGCCCGGAAGGCGGAGGTTGCAGTGAGCCAAGATCACTGCACTGCAGCCTGGGTAACAGAGCGAGACTCCATCTGAAAAAAAAAGAAAGAAGAAAAGAAAGAAGGAAAGAAAGAGAAAGAAGAAAGAAAGAAAGAAAGAAAGAAAGAAAGAAAGAAAGAAAGAAAGAAAGAAAGAAAGAAAGAAAAAGAAAGAAAAGCAAGCAAGCAAACAACAAATTTGGTAAACAAAGTAAAGCACAACAGACCCCAGGATTGGTCAGAGCCAGGAATTCAACTTATGTTGTAACCAAGTTTGAGGATGTATAGGGAGAAACCATCAAGACAAGAAACTAGAAACGTGGACCCCATAAGATAAAGTGACTGAAATAAACACGTGCACTTGTACATTAATGGGATGAGGTGGGAGTGTTATCTTCTGCTACATCAGATCTTTCTACTTAACTCTTCAGAGTCCTTCAAGTTTAAAGTTAAACACCAAAGGATTACAGATCTCATTCCTTGGAGGCCCATTGTTATATGATTCAGATTGAATGACCAAAGTGTGGTCTTCCATTCCATCCAAATCAGTTGGGAAGCTGCCCTTTTTTTTATGTTATTGAGGTGAAATTCACATAACATACAATTAAGCATTTTAAAGTGAACAATTCATTGGCATTTAGTACATTTACAATGTGCAACCGCCACCTCTACACAGTCCTGAAATATTTGGCCCATACCAGAAGGAACGCCAGTAGCATTAAGTTGTTTATAACATTCTCCTTCCCTTACCCTCTGGAAACTACAAATCTGCTTTTCATCTTTATGAGTTTGCTTATTCTGGACATTTCGTATAAATGGAATCACATACTTGACCTTTTGCGTTTAAGCTTTTTCATTTAGTATACTGTTTTTGAGGTGTGTTCAGATTATAACATATATCAGCACTTCATTTTTATGGCTAAACAATATTCATTATATGTGGATACCAAATTTTCTTTATCCATTCAGCCATTTCTGAACATACAGATTGTATTCACCTTTTGTCTACTGTGGTTAGCGCTGCTGTGAATATTCATGTACATGTACTTGGAGGGCTTCTTAACCATGCAGGTTTTTCACCCCAACTTAGCCCTTCTGAATCAGAATCTTGTGGATGTGGCCAGGTATCTACATTTTAAACAAGTGCTCCAGGTGGTTCTGATAGTTTCAGAATGATTTTGCTGAAGTTTGGGGTGGGAATCATAGTCTAGGTTGGGATTAAAAATGACTTAGTGTGACTGTCCATGGGCTGGAATGAAAAGAATTATACAGATATGCTATGATGCTTTTAAAACTAAAACATGGCTTTTGAACTACTCATTGATAATTCCAACTCTTTATGAAGCTAGGATAACCTTGATAACCAAACTCAGGAAATGACAGTAGAAATATATTATAGGACAAATTGGCTTATAAACATTTCATGCTGAAGTCCTGAGTATAACATAACTAAATGAAACCCATCAGTATATAAAGCAGGTATTGTTTATCCCACTAATGCAAGCATAATTTAACTTTGGAAAATTGATCATAGTTCACCGCATGAAGGCACTGAGCTACATATGTTCCATTTGCCCAACCAAATTCATTCTTTGCTTTCTCTACCTTGTTCTATGTTACCCGAGGACTGACCTCTATGGGCTACTACATCATCCAGTCTGCCTTGTCTTTTGTCTTCCAGTTGTGTTAAACCACAGAGAAGCAGAGGTGAGAAATCTGAGACGACATTAAAGAGGTCATTGCAGTGTCTGTATTCCCCCTCTAGAGTTAAACTGCCTGCAAAACAAAACAAAACGAAACAAAAAACAACAAAAACCTATCTCTCACAACAGATTTTTCCCATTCCAATAACCCTATTCTCTACTACTGAACCTTTATGACTATTGGTAGTAACAGATTCCAATAGTTCCTAGACTCTGAGTTTATATCACCTCTTATTGAATCTCTTAACTTCGGCCAATTCTTTGGAAAATAGTCTCTTTATTCAACATTCTATAGTTATCTTTTTTTTTTTTTTTTTTTTTTGAGGCAGAGTCTTTCTTTGTCACCCAGGTTGGAGTGCAGGAATGCAGTGGCACTATTTCGGCTCACTGTAACTTCTGCCTCCAGGGCTCAAGCAATTCTTGTGCCTCAGCCCTGCAAGTAGTTGGGATTACAGGCATGTGCCACCACACCTGGCTAATTTTTGTATTTTAGTAGAGACGGGTTTTGCCATATTGGCCAGGCTGGTCTTGAACTCCTGGCTTCATGTGATTTTCCTTCCTTGGCCTCCAAAAGTGCCAGGATTACAGGTAAAAGCCATGAAGCCTGGCACAATTAATCTTCTGATAATAGTATATGGTGCCCGTGAGGGCATTGAGTGATGTACAAATTAATGAATAAAAACCATATGATCTATCAATAGTTGCAGAAAAAGATCTGGATAATGTCAACTTATTCATATATTTTTAAAAGTCTTAGCAAGCATGAAATAGATAATAACGTTCTTAAATCAATAAACGATATATAACAAAACCTTAAAAAATATCATAGTGAATGTAAAAAATATAGAAATGTTCTCAACAAAAGCAAAAATAAAAGTAAGATAACTTCCATGGCTACCAATAGTCAATATTATATTGGAGGTGCTCACTGTGGAATTGACTGCCCCAATAAGGGATAAAAATAGAAAATGAGAGAATTTTGCCATTAATTGCAGATACTATAACTGTCTATATAGAAAAAAACAAGAAAATCTACAGTCAGTTTTAAATAATAAGAACTCTACAACTCTGTTTTCAATTATATTACTGCTAAAAAGTACCTATGGAAAACAAAATAAAGACAAAGACCTTTTGGAATAAATGAGCCAGTCTCAATGTTCAACTCATCATTGCAAGTTTTTAAAAAGTCATGTGAGAATTTCTGCCTGTCATGTGAAATAGACTTTCTAATACTGCAAAATGTTTTATTGGTTGAGTCCATGTTCTATTAAATTCATTTTTACTTTATCAGAAATTGGTAGTCATGACAGAGGATATCAAAAAATTTATTTCTTTTTTTTTTGAAACCGTATCACTGTCATCCAGGCTGGAGTACAGTGGTGCAATCTCAGCTCACTGGAACCTCTGTCTCTTGAGCTCAGGTGGTCCTCCTACTTTAGCCTCTCGAGTAACTGAGACTACATGTGTGCACCACCACACCTGGCTAACTTTTTAAAATTTTTTGTAGAGATGGGATTTTGACATGTTACCCAGGCTGGTCTCGAACTCCTGGGCTCAAGCGATTCACCTACCTTGGCCTCCCAAAGTGCCGGGATTACAGGTACGAGCTACCATGCCTGGCCAAATTTATTTCAAATAGCATCATCTTACTTACCTGTTCACAATTATGTTCAATAATTTCTGAAATTTCTAAAATCTCTCTTCCTTCATGTTTTTTCTTCATGGCTCACAGATTATTTATTTAACTCTGAATTTGATAGTAATTGTTCTAATAATGTTAATGTTAAAGATATTATAATTTTCTGCATTTTTCTATCTAAATTTCTAACTGCTTTTATACTTTTAATTCCTTTCCACATGCATATTTCTCCTTTTCCTGAACATTGCACCACTTAGCTGTTCGTATGCCATATTTGTCTAAAAAGTGTTTAGTATATATTTAAAATGTTTATTATTAATATAATGTTTAATGAGTAAAAATATAGCAAATATTTGATTAATTTACATGACTTAAATTCATTCATAAAAGTTATATTTAACAAATATCATTTTAAAATTAATTCATATAAATTATAATAATTAAAATCAAATATGTGTACATACATTTAGTATCAAAAATAACAGTTTGCACTAAACAGCAGAAAATTACTCACTAGGCTTCCAGACAAATTTGTTTAAGAGAGAAACGGTATAAAATAATTTTTTGTATAAAAGAATGAATAACAGTTTTCAAAATTAAGTATAAAAGATTCCTGGTAACATGACTATTTTCCTGCTTTAGAAAAAAAGTTTTTGTAAAATTTGGATATTTGATCAAGTTTCATTCATGAAAAATAAAATGTATTAAAAAACAGATGTGTATTATTTACCTAATTGCTCTTAACTTTTAAAATGAAACAAACACACATTTGTAATAAAACAGAATTTTCCCTTTTATCCTACATTACTACAGACTAAAGCTATAAACAATGGGAAAAATCTGTCAGCTTCTATCATGATCATATCCACATAAATTTTAGAATAGGAAAGGCTAAACTATGGTGTTATAAATTACAACCAAGGTTATTTGGGGGAATTAGAGCAGACATTGAATGGAAATATATATGGAAATTTCTGGTTGATAGTATTATTCCATATCTTTATTTGTGCTTTGATTACCCAGATACATAGATTTGTCAAAAGTTTACAAATGATGATATACTTAAGATTAGCACATTCATTATATGTAAATTGTACCTAATACAAAATAGGCAAGGATATTCTAGTTTTGCAAAAGCAATGTGAGATCCTAACAGCCCATCCCTCCTGCTAATTATAACTATAAATTTTGAATAAAATACAAAAACTAGCCAGGCACCATGGCGCACATCTGTAATCCCTGCACGTTGTGAGGCTGAGGCAGGCAGATAGCTTGAGCCCAGAAGTTTAAGATCAGCCTGGGCAACATGACAAACCTGTCTCTACAAATAAAAAAAAATAAATAAAAAATAAAATAGCTAGCCATAGTGGCACACGCCTGTATTCCAAACTAAACTACTAGGGAGGTGGAGGTGAAGGTGAAAGCATCACTTGCGCCCCAGAGGTCGAGGCTGCAGTGAGCAGAGATTGTGCCACTGCACTCCAGCTTGGGTAACAAAGTGAGACCTTGTCTCAAACAAAACAAAACAAAACAAAACTACTATCTGTGGATGGATAAAACAATCCAACCGAAACACAGGGTTTGTCCAAATGGATTTTTAAAACATATGATCCAACTACATGCTATCTATAGAATATATACTATAAATAAAATTTTTAAAAATTGAAAATAAACGGATGAAAAAGGATATATCATGCAAACAACAATCATGGGAAAGCTGGAGTGCTTATGCTAATATCAGACAAAATAGACTTCAAAACAAAAATATTATTGAGATAAACACATTTTATAATGGCAAAGAGTTAAACTATATGGCAATTACATTTTAAAAATGTAATACAAAATACATTAAACAAAACTGCCGAAACTGAGGAGATAAGCAATCACCAGTAACATCTATAGAATTTAGTATCCCACTTTCAATAATAAATGGAATAACTTAGAAGATCAACAAGGAAATGGAAGACCTGAAGAACACTATAAACCAATTAGTGCTAACAAATATTTCTAGAGCACAGATATGTTCTCTAACAAAATTGCAATTAAAATAGAAATCAGTAATAAGTGTAAATTTGAGAAACTCATTCATAAGTGGAAATTAACACACTCAAGCATCTAATTGACCAAGAAGAAATTAAAAGGGAAATGAGAAAATACTTTGAAATGGGATGCAGCTAAAGTAGTAATTTGAGAGAAATAGACTATCTGAACAGAGCTGTATCAAGGTAAAAGACTAAATCAGTAATTTTAAAAACTATACCCAAAACAAGGCCCCAGCCAGGTGACTTCACCAATCAAATTATACAAAACATTCAAAGAGGAATACAAATTCGTCATGGTTAATTTAAACTGTCAACTTGACTAGGCCACAGGATATCCAGATAGCTGGTTCAACATTTCTGGGTGTGTCTGTGAGGATGTTTCCAGAAGACATTCGTACCTGATTTGGCAGACTAAGGGGAGCAAATAGCCCTCTCCAGTGTGGGTGGACTCATCTAATCCATAGAGGACCTGAATAGAGCAAAAAGGGGAAGGAAATTTGAGTGAACTCTGCCTGACAGTTGAACTGGGAAATTAGTCGTCTTCTGCCCTTAGTGCTCTTGGTTCTAAGGCCTTCAGACTGACTGGACTCTACAATATCACTTTTCTGGCTCTCACACCTTTAAATGATGTCACTGGCTTTCCTGGGTCTCCAGCTTATAGAAGGCAGATTGTGGGACTCCTTAGCCTCTATAATGATGTAAATGTAAGTCAATATTTTATAATAATTACCTTGTAATAAATGTCTTATAAGTCTCTCCATATATATGAATATATACTCATATATATGTACACACACACACAATCATGTGGTCCCTTTGTATATGTGTGTATATAGATATATAGCCATATAGATATGTATCATATAGGTATGTGTGTATATATCTACATATATCTATGTGTTCATATATATGCACACATATAGATATATGTATATACACACACATATATAACACACACTACATATAGATATATACACCCACATATATATACACACACACTACATATAGATATATACATACACACATATATACACACACTACATATATAGACACACCCATATATACACACACTATATATAGATATATACACACATACATATAGACACACACACACCCCTCATGTGCCATGCAATAGTGTTTTGGTCAATGACCAACCATGTATACAATGGTGGTCCCATAAGATTATAATATTGTACTTTTACTGTACCTCTTCTACGTTTAGATACACAAATATTTATCATTGTGTTACAATTGCCTAGAGCAAGGATCCTCAGTCTCAGGGCCACGAACTGGTAATGGTCTGTGGCCTGTTAAAAGCCAGGCTGCACAGCAGGAGGTGAGCAGCAGGCAAGCAAGTGTTACTACCTGAGCTCTGCCTCTTGTCTGATCAGTGGCAGCATTAGATTCTCATAGGAGTGTGAACCCTATTATGAAATGTGCATGTGAGGGATCTAGGTTGTACACTTCTTATGAGATTCTAATACCTGATGATCTGATGTGTAACAGTTCTATCCAAAACAATCGTCCCTGGCTGTGGAAAAACTGTCTTCCACAAAACTGGTCCCTGATGCCAAAAAGGTTGGGGACTGCTGGTCTACGGTATTCAGTACAGTAACATGCCATTCAGATTTATAACCTAGGAACAATAGGCCATGCTATATAGCCTAGGTGTGCAGTAGGCTATACCATCTAGGTTTGTGTAAATACATTCTATGATGTTCACACAATGACAAAATTGCCTAATGATGCATTTATCAGAATGTATTCCTGTTGTTAAGTGATACATGATTATACACACAGACCCACACATATCCTATTGGTTCTATTTCTCTGGAGAATCTTGACTAATATACAATTCTTCATAAATTCTCCAAAAATTAAAAAAAGAGAGAACACTTCTCAATTCATTTTATAGGTCCCATATTACCCTGATATTAAAACCAGATAAAGATATGACCAAAAAAAACCCTGCAGACAAATATCTCTTATTAATATGGGTACAAAATTCCTCAACAAAGTACTAGCAAACTGGATCTAGCAATACAGAAAAAGAATTATAGTAGCTGAATACGGCTGCTCACTTCTGTAATCCCAGCCATATGGGAGGCTAAGGTAGGAGAATAGCTTGAGGCCAGGAGTTCAAGACCAGGCTGTGCAATATAGCAAGACCCTGTCTCTAAAAGAATATATATATTAAAAATTAGCCAGGCATGATGGTGCATACTTAGGCCAGCTACTTGGACATTGAGGTGAAAGAATTACTTGAGCTTAGGAGTTCAAGGCTAGAGTGAACTATGATAATTCTATAGCACTCCAGCTGGGGTGACAGAGCAGATTCCCTCTCTTTAAAAAATAAAAAATTATATGCCATGATTACAATAGGATATATCCAGAAATGCAAGGGTGGTTTAATATCTGAAAGTCAATTAGTGAAATGGAATAAAAGACAAAAATTATAAGATAATTTCAATAGATACAGAAAAAGCATTTGACAGAATCTAAAATGCTTTCAAGATAAAAAAAAAAATACTCAACAAACTAGGAATTGATGGCAAATTTCCTCAATCTGATAAAGGGCATCTATAAAAAGCACACATCTAACAGCATACTCAATGATGAAAGACTAGAAGCTACCTCCCTAAGAATAGGAGCAAAAGAAGGATGTCCACACTTGTCACTTCTATTGAACATTATACTGAAGGTTCTATCTAGGGCACTTAGGCAGGTAAAAGAAAGTCATCCAAACTGAAAAAGAAGTAGTAAAATTCTCTCTCTTTGCAGTTAACATGATCTTATATGTAGAAAATTCTAAATATTCCACAAAATACTGTTAGAGCTAATACAAAAATTCAGTAATGTGGCAGGATACAAAATCAACATACATAAATAAGTTATATTTCTATGTATTTCATAATGAAAAATCCAAAAGGAAGTTAAAAAGCAATTAAATTCACAAAAGCATCGGAAAGAATAAAATGTTTTGGAATAAATTTAACAAAAGTGCAAAATTTATATTTTGAAAATTATAATACATTGTTGAATGTAATGAATATTGGGAAGGCATCTCATTTTCATTGATTGGAAGACTTAACTTCCAATACTCCCCAAACTGATCTACAGATTCAATGTTGTGCCAGTCATGATCCCAGATGACTTCTTTGTAGAAATTGAAAAGCTGATTTTTAAATTCCTATGGAATAGCAAGGGAACCAGAGTAGCCAAAGCAATCCTGAAAAAAAAAGAAGTGGTAGTACTCACACTTCCTAATTTCAAACATTACTACAAAACAATAATAATAAAGACATTATGATACTGGCACAAAGGTAGACATATAGATCAATATAATAGAAACTGAGAGTCCAGAAATAAATTTATACATCTATGTTCAACTGATGTTTGAAAAGGGTGCAAAGACCATTCAATGGGAGGAGGAATAATCTTTGCAACAAATGATGCTGGGACAACTGGATAACTACATGTAAAACAATAAAACTGCACACCTACCTCCCACAATACACAAAAGTTAACTGACCCACAGACCCGATAACCTAGTTAACTAACCCACAGACCCAGTCTTGCACAATGGATTAATAACATACACTGGCTCAGATATCTTGCCTGTCAGTCCAACTAAGGGGCTCTGCTGCCTCAGTCTGCAACTGATCAGCTCATCAACCGGCCAAGTTCACATTTATTTAGTACAGATTAAATGACAAAGGTCGTGAGTACACACCACTAGAAGGTAATTAACACTGCCCCCGAGAGAGCCATCCTGCCCCTGAAGGATTAAAGGTTACTTTTAGGACCACATGAGTAAACAAGATGTTTAGAGAAACTCTTCTACATTCCTTTGTTATTTGCTTTTCTGCTATTAACCCAAGATAAAGAGGATTAGCCTGCCTTCAGCCAGACCTTTTACTGAAACTATGCAAACTCCCTGGCCTTCCAAGAAGGTTTATGACTATTTCCTATAACTATACAATTTCTTCCACCATCCTGACTGAACTCCCACATAACTCAAAATGGATCAAACACCTAAATGTAAGAGCTAAAACTATAAAACATTTTAGAAGTAAACATAATGTGTATTTTCATACTCTTGGATTTGGCCATGGATTCTTAGATATGACACCAAAAGAATGAGCCGCACAAAAAATAGATTTAAAATTTATCAAAATTGAAAACTTTTACACCTCAAAGGATACTAACAAGAAAGTAAGAAGAAAACAAACAAAATGTAAAGTAAGAAGAAATGTAGAGTAAGAAGAAAATGTAAAGTAAGAAGAAAACAAACAAAAAAAATTAAAATATTTTTAATCTTTTTCTAATAGGAGACTTCTATCTAGACTATATAAAGAAGACTTACAACCCAATAATAAAAAGACAAGTAACCCAGTTTGAAAATGGACAAAGAAGGCCAGGCATGGTGGCTCAAGCCTGTAATCCCAGCACTTTGGGAGGCTGAGGCGGGTGGATCACAAGGTCAAGAGATCGAGACCAACCTGGTCAACATGGTGAAACCCCATCTCTACTAAAAATACAAAAAATTGGCTGGGCATGGTGGTGCGTGCCTATAATCCCAGCTACTCAGGAGGCTGAGGCAGGAGAATTGCCTGAGCCCAGGAGGCGGAGGTTGCGGTGAGCCGAGATCGCGCCATTGCACTCCAGCCTGGGTAACAACAGCGAAGCTCCGTCTCAAAAAAAAAAAAAAAAAAAGGCCGGGCGCGGTGGCTCAAGCCTGTAATCCCAGCACTTTGGGAGGCCGAGGCGGGTGGATCACGAGGTCGAGAGATCGAGACCATCCTGGTCAACAAGGTGAAACCCCGTCTCTACTAAAAATACAAAAAGTTAGCTGGGCATGGTGGTGCGTGCCTGTAATCCCAGCTACTTAGGAGGCTGAGGCAGGAGAATTGCCTGAGCCCAGGAGGCGGAGGTTGCGGTGAGCCGAGATCGCGCCATTGCACTCCAGCCTGGGTAACAAGAGCGAAACTCCGTCTCAAAAAAAAAAAAAAAAAAAAAAAAGAAAATGGACAAAGGATCTAAATAAATATTTATCCAAATAAGATATACAAATGGCCAATAAACATATGAAAAGATGTTCAATATTATTAGTTGTCAGTGAAATGGAAATAAAAACTACAATGAGATGTTACTACAAACCCATGAGGATGGCTAAAAAAAAAAAAAGTCAGATCATAACAAGTGTTGTTGAGAATGTGGATAAATTTAAACCCTCATAAACTCCTAGTGGAAATGTAAAATGGTGCAACCAATTTGGAAAATGGTCTATAAGTTCCTCAAATGATTAAACATTGAGTTACCAGATGACCTAGGAATTTCACTGCTAGGTATATACTAAAGAGAAAATAAAATGTAACTCCACAGAAATATGTTATAAAAATTATAAAACGGTACACCTGAACAGGACTCTTACCATGAATGGAACTTGCAGGACTGGAGGTTGCTTTGAGTCAGTGAGTGAGAGGTGAGTGAATGTGAGGGCCTAGGACATTACTGTGCACTACCATAGACTTTATAAACATGTACACTTAGGCTACACTACATATATAAAAATATTTTTCCTTTCTTCAATAATAAATTAATCTTAGCACACTGTAGCTTTTTTACTCTATAAACATTTAGATATTTAATTTTTTTTTTCTCTTTTGTAGTAACACTTAGCTTAAAACAAAAACACAGCTGGGAGTGGTGGCTTATGTTTATAATCCCAATACTTTGGGAGGCTGAGGCAGGAGGATCTCTTGAGCCCAGGAGTTCTAGACCAGCTTGGGCAACATAGTGACACTGTGTCTCTACAAAAAGTAAAAGAATAGCCAGGCATCTTGGTGGGTGCCTGTATTCTTAGCTACTCGGGAGGCTGAGGTGAAAGGATTGCTTGAGTCCAGGAGGTTGAGGCTGCAGTGAGCCGAGATCATGCCACTGCACTCCGGCCTAAGCAACAGAGTGACATTCTGTCTCAAAAAAGTAGTAATAATAATGTTTTTTTTTTTTTTTAATCACATTGTACAGCTATAGAAAAGTGTTTTCTAAAGTATATCCTTTTTCTACAAACTTTTAAATTAATTTTTTAAAACTTTTAAACCTTTTTAGTTTAAAACTAAGACACAAACACACACATTAGCCTAGGCCTACATAGGGTCAAGATCTTCCATATCATTGTTTTCCACCTCTAACTTTGTCCCACTGGAAGGTCTTCAGAAGCAATAACATGCATAGAACTGTCATCTCTTACGATAACAATGCCTTTCTCTGGAATACTTCCTGAATAACCTGCCTGGGACTGATTTACAGTTAACTTTTTAAAAATTCATAGGAGTACATTCTAAAATAATAATTAAAAGTACAGTAAAGATATAAACCAGCAACATAGTCATTTATTATCATTAAGTATTATGTACTGTTCATAATTTTATGCGCTAGACTTACCTATAAGTAGGAGCTCAATAGGTTTGTTTATACCAGCATCACCATAAACACATGAATAATGCATTGCATTATAAGGTTACCAGGTGATAGGAATTTTTCAGCTCCATTATAATCTTGAGTCCATCTTCATATGTGTGGCCCATCATTTACCAAAATGTAGTTACACAGTGCATGAGTATATGTGTGTATCACCAAGGAACTCATCTCACAGCAAAGGAAGTATACAGCAAAGGCCTCATGCCATGGAAATAACTGCTCTTATGACACAACTCAGAAGCAGCTGATCTAACTGAAAGGTGAAATTGATTACTGAACACTCAGTTACAATAACAAATGGGAGAAAACACCCTGTAAGGATGGAATATAGTCTCACAGGATGCAGTTTTTGCTTCAAGTCAGAACAGAATTATCTGCTATTATTTCCCTCAGAGCCAGATCACATGGTTCTAGAAATTAAGGTGTAGAAGTAGGAATGACTCTTGTCACTGTTACAACTAATAATGAACTCACAGCATTTTTGCCTCCCATTCTGGTAATTTGGAGCTCTGTTGGATTAGAAATCACTTGCTTCCACCAAGAGAGACAAAACAGTTAACACTGAATTGGAATTTGAGACTATACTGCCTGAACATATAGGGCTTCTCATGCCACTGAACTAACAGGAGAAAAGGGGGGTTAAATTACTGACTGGAGAGATTGATCCAGATTATCAAGAGGAAATCTGATTGCTGCTACACAATGCAGTCACAAAGTACTATATCTGGAATCCAGGAGATTCTCTGAGGTGCTTCTTGGTACTTCTATGTCCAATAGTAAAGGTTAATAGAAAACTATAGCAGCCCCCAAAGACAAGATAATTGAGTAATCACACCCTTCAGGAATAAAAGTTTGGAGCACTCTGCCATGTAAAAAACTAAGAGCAGCTGAAGTTCTGGCTCAGGGTAAAGTAAACAGAAATTTTTTCAACTACTAGTGGAAGAAAATGGACATAGGTATCAACTATAACTGTGTGAACAATTGGAAAAACAAGAATTGTGGTAGCTTTTCATATTTTCTCTTTACTTGATATGTACATGTGTTAATCTGTATATACTAATCACTTTTCCTCCTCTCTTTTCCTATCTTTGTTCTTATATACACATTATTGGAGCCTGGTTCTACACCTTAGTGTTTAAATAACAGCATATTCAGTGAGACTGTGACTGAGTTTGAGGAATAATTCTCACTCAATATATCCATAGATACAATGACTTCAGACTGCATGTCTTCTCAATTTTCAAAAGGATAAGAATACTTATAAGGATGTTAATGATATTTTCTTATGTCAAAACATAAACAGTTTACATTATGAGGCAATTTAAATGTATGCAGAGAGTGCATATGGAAGCTGAGCAGCCAAAGGGGTGAACTGTACCAGTTATCAATTCATTCCTTCTCATCTCTGAATTTGCCCTTCAGTGTCTGCTCTGCAAAAATACATTGGAGGGTTTAGCATTCTTCCTTTGTATTAAACATGATAAAGTTTGTCAGCAGAAGAGGTTGGAGGAATTGCATGGGGAAGGAGGCCTCTCTTACCGGTGCACTGTGGGTTTTGTTTTGTTTCTGTCAGTCAGGTGTATAGGGATATCCAGTGGAGCCCAAGCCCAGATGCATACCAGGAACATGCAGTCCTTTTGTGAACTCACAGTTGTGGCCCATCTCTAGTGCCTACCTTTGTGTGGTCTTCAGAATATGGACTCCACATTCTCCATGTCTTATATCTGCAGTCACATCCCAACTCCCTCTGCAAGTTTGCCTGCCAGGGGTGATACAGCTGTGCCCCAAAGAGTTGTTCCCTGCAGCTCTGCTAATATGAACACTTCATGTTCCAGGCCTCACAGCAGCAGTAGCATCCAAAACTAATGCTGTGCACCCACCTGCTGGCTTTGCCTCACCAGCACCCTGGATGGTTGTTGTTTCTTGTTTGTCCAGTGACTGCAGACTCTCACTGCCCAGAAACACAGTGAAATTCTCCATCATCTAGTGGTTTGCATCCACACCTTTTCCTCAGCATTGATAAGGAATTCTCCTTCAGCTGGGCATGGTGACTCATACCTGTAATTCCAGCACTTTGGGAGGCCAAAGCAGGAGGATCACTTGAGGTCAGGAGTTTAAGACCAGCCTGGGCAACAGAGTGAGACCCTGTCTCTACAAAAAAGTATGCAAAATTAGTCGGGCATAGTGGCACAGGCCTATAGTCCCAGCTACTCAGGAGGCTGAGGTAGGAGGATCGCTTGAGCCCCTGGAGACTGAGGCTGCAGTGAACTGTGATTGTGACATTGCATTGCAGCGTGAGTAACAAAGTGAGACCCTGTCTCAAAAAAAAAAAAAAAAAAAAAAAAAAAAAAAAGGAATTCCCCTTTGGTACTCTCCTTGGCCCCAGGGTACACTTTCTATTTCTCTTTCAATATTTATGTTAATCTCCTATCTTATTTAATAATTCTTTATATTCAAACTTCTGTTCAAATTACTACACAGATTCAGTCTCTTGATTGGACTCAGGCCTCTACAAGAAAAGTCTAGCCAGCTTGACCAAGGGTGGAAAAAACAGGATAGATACAAATCATCAATATCAGGAGTGAAATAAGGAAAATCATAAATAAAATTATATCATGAAGCATTATATATAACAGAACATAACAAAACATATTTCAGCAACTATCCGCTCCTTTCTAGGGTTTTTCACTAGTTCTTCAGCTTCTCTCTTATTTCTAAACAAAGGAGTACCCAGGGCTTCAGCCGTGAGACTCTATCCACCTTTACCCAGGTCGTGACTTAATCTGCTGCCATGGCTTAAATATTATTTACCTATCTATCTACACAGACACATATGCACATGTGTGCATGTATGCATATGTGTATATATATCTATGTGTCTTTGTACATATACATGTACATAAGCATTTAGCAACCTAGCATAATACCTAACACATAGTAATTAATTGAAAAATGATATTTGGGGCCGGGCGCGGTGGCTCAAGCCTGTAATCCCAGCACTTTGGGAGGCCGAGGCGGGTGGATCACGAGGTCAAGAGATCAAGACCATCCTTGGTCAACATGGTGAAACCCCGTCTCTACTTAAAATACAAAAAATTAGCTGGGCATGGTGGCGCATGCCTGTAATCCCAGCTACTCAGGAGGCTGAGGCAGGAGAATTGCCTGAACCCAGGAGGCGGCGGTTGCGGTGAGCCGAGATCGCACCATTGCACTCCAGCCTGGGTAACAAGAGCGAAACTCCGTCTCAAAACAAAACAAAACAAAACAAAACAAAACAAAACAAAAAATAACAAAAAAAAAACAAAAAAGAAAAATGGTATTTGTTTTTACATAATAGTAGTTATTATCACAGATAAGGTACCTGCCTCAAAATAGGTGCCAGGAAGTTCCTTCTCTTCTTTCCTGTTCTTAGGTTGGCTCCCATGCACATATGACTTCCTTCTCTGCTTATACTCCTGAATTGCCCTCCTTTGTCTCTGGAACATCCTCCATCCACTCTCTCTCACTCTCACCTCATAACTGGGACCTTGGCCTTCCTACTAAAGACCAGGAACAGGCATGCATCTTTGTTGTCTGCCTTCTGGGCTAATTCTTTGACTCTGTTCACAAATAATGCTCTAACACCAGCCCTTTGCTAACCTCACCTGGCCTAATCCAGAGTCTGTCACAGTTGCGTGGATGACCACTGACATGCAGAGACTCAGCTCTGTCCTAGTTCTGACAAGGATTTCACAGAAATAATTTCCTAGAGAATTCAGGCTAATGCATCCTCTTGGAGACAGGGATGAAAAGGAGATGACCACCTCAATCTGGTATCACCAGAAGGGAAAATTCATCTACTTCAAAACAGTTTCTATCAAAATTATTCAGGACTACTCATGGCTACATAAGCATTATATGGGAAGAAAGCGAAAATCATATGAAAGTCCCAGTCCTTACATGGTTGCCTTTCTGAGCTCAACTCAACTCTGGATCTAAGTGCTGGGTCCTACCTAAGATATAATTCTACTTCTAAACATCAAAGCTCTCTTCCTATCATAGATTCATGAGCTACTACAAAGGAGGGGATGGGAAGTGAGAGCACTTTTCCTGTTACTTCACTGTGTGTTGCATAAGATGTCAACTTGCACTTGGGCAGGGAAGTTCATTCTCTTGGAAGCAGAGAGCCTGAATTATCTCCCTCAACAACTGTCAAAAGAATAAGTGTTAATTGATACTATCATTCATGGGCAATTTCTTTGCCAACAATGACATCTAATCTGTTGACCTAGAAGTAATTTACCATCATAAAATCTCAATAAATGAGTGATTACAAAGTTTCTGAGAGAAACAATAGCTCACTACAGCATCAAAAGGTAGGCTCTGATCTTTTCTAAGTAACAACTAAGACCTTCTTTTACATAATGATATGTGCTATCTGGAGAGCAAAGCATATGTCTTTTTAGTTAATTGACTAGAAACAGACTTATGAAAAGGAAATGGAAACGCCAGCTGGTAATATTCCTCTTTTATGTCATAATTCTTTTATTTACCTCAACTCTTGACACTTGTGGGAAATCTTTATTTGCTGCCTCCTCAAAAGTTTGAATCTCTTTGAACATTGTCACCCATGGTACTCTCAAGGAACTGGCTTTGTACTAAAGATCACGTGCCAGGATGATAAGTGATCTCAGCTGGGCACTAGAGGATTCCTGAGTTCTAGCTGTGTACCTAACAGCCCTATGACTTTGACCTCTGTTTCCCTATGTATACATTGAAGGAGTTGGACTAGATGACCCCTAAAGCATCTTTGAGTTCAAATATTCTATAACACTAGTGTTTTCAATACAAAGAATCATCGTGTTTCCTTCTTTCCATTTCCTTTCTATCAGAGGGTCTTTGTTAGAGAATCTGATTTACCAAGGGATTCTAGTTATGAACACTTTTGTCCATTGTGTTTTGTCCACTGGTGGCAACATTCAAACAGCTGCAACTGTCAGGATGGTCAAGTGGTAACCATTTAAAAATATGTCAAAGTAATATATTTTGGGGGTAAAAATAATTTTTTGAGATGGGATCTTGATCTGTTGCCCAGGCTGGAGTGCAATGGCATGATCTCAACTCACTGTGGCCTCGACCTCCTGGGCTCAAGCAAACCTACTACCTCAGCTTCTCGAGGAGCTGAGACTTCAGCTGTGCACCACCATGTCCAGCTAATTTTTGTATTTTCCATAGAGGCAGGGTTTCATGACGTTGCCCAGGGTGGTCTTGAACTTTTAGGTTCAAGTGATCTACTCACCTCGGCCTCCCAAAGTGCTGTGATTATAGGCATGGTCACCCAGCTGGGATAAAATATTTTAATTTCCTTTACCTGTCTTTCCTTTTTAGCCAATAAGCTACTCTAACACAGGGATTCTCATCTGTTTTCCTAGTGCCTAGAAGAGTGCCTGGTACATAGTGAGTGCTCAGTAAATACTTGTTTCATAAATAAATGAACTGTCTTCACTGATCAGATGCCTCAGAGATTCAACTCCCTCTTGTTAGAAAATGATAAAATGGTTTTATAGAGTGAATTAGACTGTGAACAATAAGTGAAAAATACTTTGTAGATGCAGAAATGATTATTTCATTATCTGGCCAACGTACAAGGGACACACACAAATTGTTCTCATCACAGAGTGATGAAAGAGTAACGAACAATGGGTTCTTGAATATGTGCAGGAAGTAAATAACGAATTGTGGTTTAAACGAAATTGGAATGCAATGGCCTGCATCACAGGCTTACTTTATCTATTTTTTGAGCCCTGTCATTTGAGGGAAATGTCCTTTAGAGAGAGAGAGAGAAAAAAAAAAAAAAAGAGTCAGAGAGGCCAGCCAAGTGAAGAAATAGGCCCAGCACTTGCATTGATTAGGTCAGTATTTAAATGCCTTTCATTGTGGATCTTCTACTTCCTAGACTCAATTTTCTAAGTAATTTGCAACAATGGATCAAGTGAGTATTTGCTCCTTTGCCTTGAAAACAAATTTTCTCTTATTCAGAGAATTCACTGACAGCAACCAAAAATTCTGGCTACCTCTGATCAGATACCTTCTTCATCCAAACACAATCAACTGAACAATAATTAGTAATAAGGATTGTGTTTTCCAAGGGAGGTTTTCATTTAGGGTAGGTCTACAAAATATGGTTTCTATTTTCCTGAAGGTATTTTAGCTGCTGGATGCAGAATAGAACATTAGGCAGGTAGATGCTATTGCTAAAGAGAATGCCTCTCATCTAGATCTTCACATGGTTCAGTGCAAAATGATAATTTCCAGTTGGGCAGGTGTGGAAGGTCTTACCTTAATTGAGCAAGATGCTGGATTACATTTGTACAATCATATATTCAAGTCAATGAGACAATGGGCTGAGGCATTCTATAATGATAGAGCAAGAAAGAAATATCTAGTCTTACTATAGTATATTAAAGTTTTGGAGTCACACCAAAAAAAAAGGCACTTGAGCCCTGAGGAGATTAGAGGCAATGACTCTTAAAAGAATAAACGAATAATTCTACATCACACATGCCATTCATATTAGGATTATTATATGTATATTTCTTTGATAGGCCTCCTATTCCTACTTATACCTGAGACATAGAGCAGAAAATAACATTTTGTTACCAAGACAAGAAAAATCAGTTACAACATCCAAAGTCATGGCACAGAAAGACACACATATTTCCTCAGCAGGTCTCAGTGCCTTTATGTGAAAGTCACACAGAGAACTCAATCATTTCCACCTCTATCAGTAGCAGGGATTTTTTTTTTTAAATGCTTAGCAATTCAAATCACAATGGGAAATATATATTCTTTACATTGACCACTATGCCTATTTGTTTAAAACATTAAAATAAAGTAGCAAAGAGGTCACTTCTACAAATATGAGTAAATTTACATACTACTAATTCAGAAGTCCATTAATATTTCTGATAGTATCTTCTCTCCAATCTGTTATAAGGTAATGTGATGTGTTTCTTTTTTACTGATTTTCATCATTTGAAAATGTTCTCCAGTTAACAGTGCATGTGGATGCAGCATGATTACTAAATGTTTCAGCGTCAGTTGCCTATTTTTGTGTAACAAACAACCCTAAAACTCCACTGCTTAGGACAACATCAATTTCTTAGTTTTTTATGCTACGTTGATTGATTGTGTGATTCTTCCACTTTGTGTGGTGTTGCCTAGGTCCCTGGGATGGCCGGAAGATCCAAAGTGGCCTCTTTCCTAGGACTGGCAATTGATGCTGGCTCCTGATTGGGAGATTGGCTGAGGATGTTGGTTGAGGGCCTCAGTTTTCTTCTATGTGAGCCTCTCCATGGGGCTGCGTGGGTTTTATCACAGTGTGGTGGCTGGGCTTCAAGAAGAAGCATTCCAAAGAGAAAGACAGAAAGCGAAGATCTCTTAAGGTTCAGCATTGGAGGATACAATGTCAGTTATACCACGTTCTGCAGGTCAAACAGGTCACAGGGCCAGTTCAAATTTACCTCTCAGTGGGATGAATGGCAAAAGCACACTGCAAAAAAGCACGTGGGATGGGAGTTCATGCTTCATCCAGCTTTGGGAACTTATTCTACCACAATCCTGAAATTTGCTTTTTACTTTCCCCTTTGCTGCTTTCCTTCTCATTTTCTCCATATATTGGATTTTTAATCAGATCACGTAGATGAACCAGATTAGAATATATTAAGTACACAAGATGTTCTACTTTTAATTTATAAACTATGTCACTGTAGATCAATCATGGGGAATGGGACCAGGCAATATGTATCTGAGGATTTTAAGGAGCTCAAGGGAGAAATTGTGGTGTTCTTTGTTAAAATGTGTAGTCTGTGATTATAGAAGTTTATTCTGCAAAAAAAAAAAAGAGCCCAAGTTTCCTGGTGTCTATGTGCCAGGCAGCATCATAAATATTTTATATTAATCACCTTATTTAATTATCACAGCACTTTGAGGTGTATTTTATTGTCTCCATTCTCTGGATGAGGAAATTGGGGTCCAGAAAACTAGATTAACTTGCCCAGGTTATCACACCTAATAAACAGGTGGAGGCCGGGTGTGGTGGTATGTGCCTGTGGTCCCAGATACTCATGAGGTTGTGGTGGGAGGATTCCTTGAGCCTGAGAGTTCAAGGCTGCAGTGAGCTATGATCACACCACTGTACTCCAGCCTGAGCAACACAGTGAGACCCTGTCTCATAAATAAATAAGTGGTCTCTAAAATTCAGTTACATCCAACTCCAAAACCCCTGCTATGTAAAGTGTGGCCCCATAAAACCCTTGTCCCATCAGAATAAGTATAGCCTGATGGGACCAGAGAGGGTCCTCTAAGGCACAGGGACGAAGGTCGGGGTCCCAGTGGCTGATGTCTAGGGGAAGTAAGGATTTATTGGTCTGTAGTAAAAGTTAGGAGGGAGTAGCAGCAGCTGGAATCATACAGGCTGCTCAAAACCATGCTGGTTAGAAACATTTGTAAAGGGCTACAATGAGCAAGAGATTAAATGTAACCTGCTTGCAAACAAAAATATTGTTTCTTGGAGAAGAATTAAACAAGTTCTTTTGTGAGATAACAGATGATATGGAGTCAATACATTTGTGTGCACCTACTATGGGAACTTAAAACTTTCCAGAGGCATATTCTGAAAGTGAGAAGTAACAAAATAAGAAACTACCTATACTGAGTCCCATGACAGCTGAAGGCCCTTGCAGCCACTGCTCCAGGGCAGCTGGAGAGATTGATACAAGACGTTTGTTCAAAGTCCATATCCTTCAAGAAAGTGGGGAGCAAAATTCCACGGAGCTACAAATGGAAATCTATTGAAGTGTGATGGAGTCTTCACTTTTACATGAGGCACATTCAATTTGGAATCTTGATCTGAAACATAAAACCTTTATGATCTTAGGGAACTCATGTAACCTAGAGGAGGCTCTGTTTCCACATCAATAAATAGGGAATAATAGTATATACTTTCCAGGGTAATTACGTGAAACAAGAAAAAATCTGGCTGTGCGCAGTGGCTCATGCCTGTAATCTCAGCACTTTGGGAGACCAAGGCAGGTATATGGCTTGAGCCCAGGGGTTCAATACCAGCCTGAGCAACATAGTGAGACTCTGTCTCTACAATTTATTTTTAAGTTAACTGGTAAGGATGGCATACACCTGTGGCCCCAGCTACTTGGGAAGCTGAGGCAGCAGGATCACTTGCGCCTAGGAGGATGAGGCTGCAGTGAGCCATGACTGTGCTACTGCACTCCAGCCTGGGAGACAGAGCAGGATCCTGTCTCAAAAGATGGAAATCTGTATTTTAAGACCTAGCAGGCAGTGAATAAATATTTATTTTATATATACATATGCTTACTACGAGCCGAGCACTATTCTAAGCACTTCACAAAATTTAACTCATTTAATCTTCATAACAACTTTCTAGGTATAAAAACTATTATTATTTTCATTGCAGAGATGAGAAAACTGAGTCACAGAAAGGCTGAATGACTTGCCTATGGTTGTACAACTAGGGAACAGGAGCACCAAGATTTGAGCCCAGACAGTCCAGCTTGAGAGTCTGTCACATTCTTAACCGTTATATTAAACACTATGTTAAGCTGGAATTTCTTAAGTCTTCATCATTAAAACCTTCTAATGATTCTTCCAAACAGAAGGATTTTGCATTTTATTTTCCCCCATGAAATTTGAACTTCTGCAAGCTATTTTGATGAGAGAGGCACTATTAGCTGGTAGCATGTTCAGAAACACTGCAGCAAGTTACCTTGTCTCCCAGAGCAAATTTTCCTAGGTACCATTGCTAAATAAATGGAGGTGGGGCCCCAGAGCATCAAAGCCTGTCCCCTGCCTTCTCCACACCCCACAATGTTGCCTGAATGCATCTTCAGCCCACACATTCCATTTTGTGTCTGCAGGCTGGGTCAAGGAGGTTGACAGTTTTCATTCTTTCAAGGTAGTCATTAAGGACATAAATTTTTATTTCTCTCAATTAAATTGTTGATTCCATTCTATAAAAGCTAAAATGCAGTCTCCAAGGGTTCGACAAAGTAGGCAGCTTGCCAGGCATCTGACTTTCTATCTAATTTAGATAGAAAGGGGTTGAGAGAACCCAGTGCATGATTTAGCCTTATATCTTTCCATGCACCAGAAACTACCACTTCATGGGAAAGTAATAAAAAGCCAGAATGCACCTTGCTCCTTGATATAGGATTATGCCTAGTGGAGAAATAAATGAATGACTTATAGAGCAAGGTGCCAGGACTAGGCCAGTCCAGTTCAGGCCTAATAAGGATTTACTTTGACTCAGTTTGTTCTGTTGAGGAGTTGATCATTTAATGAACAAGAAACTGTCACTCTTGGGTATGTTCTGCTTCACTGCCTTTCTCACCCAGTTCCCTCCCACCATCCAGAGGAGCCTGACCCCTATCTACTTGTCTGTCTCCTTGGAAATTCCCAACACGGAAGGGGCATTGTTCAGCCAAGACAGATGAAGAAAGGACATAAGGGAGAGGGCACCTGCCTGTCATTGCCTGGGGGAGGAGGGGGAGGAGGGGGAGGAGGGGGAGGGGGGAGGGGAGAGGAGGGGGGAGGGGGAGGGGGGAGGGAGGAGGGGGGAGGGGGGAGGGGGAGGGGGGAGGGGGGAGGGAGGAGGGGGGAGGGGGAGGAGGGGGGAGGGGGGAGGGGGAGGAGGGGGGAGGGGGGAGGGGGGAGGGGGGAGGAGGGGGGAGGAGGGGGAGGAGGGGGTGGAGGGGGAGGAGGGAGTCTTTTAATATCCCGTTACAGCTTTTCAGTATTCTCCTTCCCACTGCTGGAAGTACTGAGCTTTGGTTCCACTAATATCCCTTCTATGCTCTGGGGGGATGATTTGAGAAAGGGCTGCAATAACTGTCTGGTTTTCCTTTTCTTAATCCCATGGGGCCTAACCCTCAAATTTGAACCTTGAAGAAAAACAAATCCTAAATATAACCAGCCGACCTTCATAAACTAGTTTCCTTTCCTTCATTCCCTCCTCTGTTTGTGTCTATTAGAGAGATAGTACTGCATAGGAGTTACTGTCTATACCTTGGGGAATATTGATGTTACTTAACTATCTGAATCTTGGCTGCCTTATCCATATAATGTGGAAAAGAATAAAACCTATGTCCATAGTATTTTTGTGAGAATTTAAAACACATAAAACATTTAGAAAAATATCCAGCACAAAGTAAGTGCTATGTAAGTGTTAGCTATTATTATTTCATGAAGAAGGAAGGGGTGGATGAAGATGAAAGCAAACAGATGCTGTAGAATTTCAGAATTCTGAAGATGAAAGCTGATCTAGAGATCAGCTGGTTTATGCCACTCATTTAACAGATAAGGAAACTGAGGGCCAGACAGAGGAAATGCTAGATTCCCATATTAAAACTCTTTCTATAATGTTACACCTTAGCTAATTTTATGCCTAAGGTGGTCTAACTCTGGTTTATTTATTCCTCAAGCCAACACTTAGTAAAGGGTTGTCATAATGTGTAACTCCAGGAAGTTGTACAATATAGTGGCTCTACGTCTAGGTGGTGAAATACTGTGGCCGATGGACTCTAGGTTGGTCTTCATAATCCCTATTCCTGGCGCTCACACCCTTATGTGATTTCTTCCCCTTGAGTGTTGGCAGGACCTGTGACTACTTCTAACTAATAGGAAACTGCAAATGTTGGGCATGCTGGCATGTACCTATAGTCCCTGCTAGTTGGGAGGCTGAGGCAGGAGGATCACTTAAGTTCAGGAGTTTGAGACCAGCCTGGGCAACATGGCAAAACCCCATCTTGACTGAAAAAAAAAAATACAAAAATTAGCCAGGTATGGTGGTTCATACTTGTAGTCCCAGCTACTCAGGAGGCCAAGGTGGGAGGACTGCTTGAGCCTGAGCAGTCGAGTCTGCAGTGAGCTGAGATTGCACCACTGCACTCCAGCCTGGGTGACAGAATGAGACTGTGTCAAAACAAAACAAAACAAACAAGCAAAAACAAAGACTGTAATGCCCATCTTGCTACAAGTGACACTTTCTCCCTTGCTGGTCTTGAAGAAGCAGGCTGCCACATGTAGAAGAAGCTGAGGATGGCCTCCAACAATGACCAGCAACAGACTGAGGCTCTCAATCTGGCAGCCTGCAAGGAACTGAATCCTGTCAACAACTACATAAGCTTGGAAATAGATCCTTTCTGTCAAACCTCAGAAAAGGCATCAGCCCCAGCTGATACCTTGACTGCCTTGAACAGCTCTTGTAAGACCTTTAGCAGGGGCCCTGCTAAACTGTGCCCAGACTTCTGACCCACAGAAACTGCAACATACTAGGTGAAGGGATCTAAGGAAGGGAGGTGGTATAGAACAGGGTTGTGGTATAGAAACATTTATCTGGGCTGATTGAGAGAAAAAATTCAGAGGGGATGAGACTGGTAACAGGAAGATCAATTAGGAAACTATTGTAGTGGTTTAGAAGCCTGAGAGAGATAGTTGAGCTGGGGTAGTCAAAATCGGAATGGATGCCATAAATGTTTAAGCAGATATATCATGTTCTTCTTGTTTAGAACAAGAACAAACAAAAGCAAAACACCATGGGATAAACAGATCCTTTTGGCTACCTATACATACCCTCATCAGATAATAAGCCTACTTGATCACTTGGAGTTAAAGCATATGTTTATGGTCCCCCAGTTCTCCCAGTAATCCAGTGAAAAACTAACCACTTTGGCTGTTTTCTTTCTGGTATGTAATTTCAAAGAAGCATTTCAAGATATTCATTTGTCCATAATAGTGCTCAGGATGGCTTTGTCCAGAGAGCCAGAGTAATTATTTATTTATGAAAATTTTAAAAAGCAACCCAAAGTAAATGATTTGTTATGAGAGCACTGGAGTCAGGGACAATATACTGTACTTACAATTCAGTCACACCTTCAGGCCAAGAATTCTAATAGGGAAGGTATGAATCCCCTGCTATCAAATTGCTCAGTAAACAAATCTTCCTGTCCCACAGGGCCCCAACAGGGCTGCAGATTGGTGTTTCTTCACCCATCAAAGCAGGAGCTTTGTGATAGCCTGGCTCATTAGCACACTGCTACAGATGAAGTCTAGCACCGCAACAGAACAAAAATTGCCAAGTTTACAAAGTTTTTCTTCTGTTTATTTTCTATCTACCATCCTCTCTATAACCTCCACTTTCTTTATATGCACGTCCCTACTTTGTCTTTTTTCATCAGTCTGAAACTCAGCATTCTCATGCTATTCCGAATCATGCTACTAGGCAGAGAGATGTACATTATCTCACTTTCTACATCTATATGTGATGATGTTAATCTATACACAATGCACCTTTTTATGTACAGATTAACTCACATTAAGGTGCCTAGGACTTTGTTTGCTCCTTGCCGTGTGAAAAACAGCTAAATAGGTTGAAGACTTAATTATAAATTAGCTGATATGTGGTAATTTCGAAATGTAGACATATATTAAAACATTACGTTGTACCATGTAGATATATTCCATTTTTATTTGTCAATCATTCCACAATAAAGCTGGGGGGGAAAGAGTAGCAGATCTCCAGAGAACGTTGAATCCTCAACCACAGCAAGCCTTGTTCGCTAAGCTCAGGGCCCTGGTTAGGAAAGAACGGGATGCTGAAACTTCAGCTGGTAAATTTGGGTTGATGCACTCAAAAATCTCTATTCTCCAATTCCTCTAAACCCCCTAGGCCTGGAGAAACGTCCCACTCCTCCCTGAGAAAAACTAGTATACCTCCTCCCTTGCTTGCAGACAATGAAAAGACCTTTGTTTTATAAGACAGCTTGCATTACTGAAACAACTCTTTAACCCCCAGAAAAAAAATGGTAAATCAAAATACTCTGGATGACTGGCAGGGATCAGTGTCACCGTTAGACACCTAAATGATGTAGGGGTTGTTGTTCTGATCATATTCCCATTTAATTCACCAGACTGAACACTACAAAAAAAGCTGATCTTGTAGAATGACAATAGAATAATCTAAACTCAACCAAATAGTAGCCCTAATTGTTCCTGCTGTGCCAGATTTAGTATCTTTTCTAGAGTAAATTAACATAGCCGTAGGTTGATGGTCCGTGGTCACTGAGATTAGAAAAATACTACTTTTCTTTTCCACCCCAGTCAGGAAAGATTACCAGAGGCCGTTCATATTCACATGTAACTGACAAGACAATAGCATCGTTTTTTTTGTTTTGTTTTGTTTTTGAGATGGAGTCTTGCTCTGCCACCCAGGCTGGAGTGCAGTGGCATGATACAGCTCACTGCAACCTCTGCCTCTCAGGTTCAAGTGATTCTTCTGCTTCAGCCTCCTGAGTAGCTGGGATTACAGGCGTGTGTCACCACGCCCGGCTAATTTTTTTTTTTTTTTTTTTTTTTTTTTTTAAGTAGATACAGGGTTTCACCATGTTGGCCAGGCTGGTCTCGAACTCCTGATCTGAAGTGATCTACCTGCCTTGGTCTCCCAAAGTGCTGGGATTACAGGCATGAGCGATGACACCCAGCCAATAGCATACATTAATGATCGTGTTCCAAGGCTATGTTAACTTTCCAGGACTCTATCTCAACATAGTCCAAAGGGATCTGGACATACCTCAAAGCTTCACATGCGTAGGTATATAGTGATGATATCATGCGAATTGGACGAGATAATGAAGAAATAGTAAGTGCATTGGAGACCTTGGTGAAATATATACATATCCAAAGGGTAGGAGAAAAACACAATGAAGATTCAGAGAACATGGCACATCAGTGAAGTTTCTAGATACTTAGTGGTTCGTAGCATGCTAGGATATCCTCTCTAAATTGAAGTACCTCCTGCCACCAGGAAGGAAGCACGATACCTGGGCAGCCTGTCTCTCTGTAATGGGTACAATGGGGGCTGGGCCAGTGATTGTTCCACTTCCCTCCACAGTTCCTTTATGCTTCCTAAATTTAAAGGGTAAGAGAATAGGAAAGGATAAGAGAGGGAAAGGGAAAGTAGAGAAAAAAATGGGGAAGGGAGGAGATGAGAGAGCAATGGGGATAATAGAAAAAGAGAGAAAGGAGAGATAGGGAGAGAAAAAAGGAAAGAGGTGAGAAACATGGATAAAGAACAATTAGGCTAAGCACAGTGGCTCACACCTGTAACCCTCAGCCCTTCAGGACGCCAAGGCTGGAGGATTGCTTGAACCCAGGCGTTTGAGACCTGCCTAGGCAACATAGTGAGACCCCACTCTACACAAAATAGAAAAGAGAGAAAAATTATATGGAAGAGAAAAATAAAGGAGAAAAACAACAAAGAAAAACAGGAGACAGTGGGGGTATTGAAGAAAAGGAACACAAACAGAAGGGAGGTAAGCAATTTCTGATTTTCTAAATTGAAATTAAAGATTGGAGTGAAAGAGTAAAACTATTTCAAATCATTTTAAAAACCTAATATGGGTTAGGCACAGTGGCTCATTCCTGTAGTCCCAGCACATTGGGAGGTGGAAACAGGAGGATCACTTGAAGACAGGGATTCAAGACCAGCCTGGGCAACATAGGTTGGTATATGAGCTCCTATGTATGAGACTCTACCTCTACAAAAAACATTAAAAAAAAAAAAAAAAAGCTGGGTGTGGTGGTGCACATCTGTAGTTCTAGCTACTCCAGAGGCTGGGGTGAGAGGATCGCTTGAGTGTAGGAATTCAAGGTTGTAGTTAGCTATGATCACACCACTGCACTCCAGGATGGGTGACAGAGCAAGACCCTGTTTCTTTAAAAAAAACAAAAAACAAAAAACAAAAAACAAAAAACAAAGAAAAGAAACTAATATCATGGTGAAAATAAAGGCAAGGAAGAACTTACAGATACTCTTTGACTTAAGATAAGGTCGTATTTAATACACTTAACCTAGCAAACATGATAGCTTAGCCTAGCCTACTTTAAATATGATCAGAATGCATACATTAGCCTACAGTTGGACAAAATCATCCAACACAAAACCTAATGTGTATCATTTTCACAACATCCTAAAGTCAAATCATCATAAGTCAAAACATCGTTAAGTTGCAAACTGTCTGTATTTGTGTTTAACCTTGTTTACCACATTCTCCCAGAGATGTAGAAACAAAGCCTCTCTCAAGCAAATAACAAGTAGAAACATAATAAACTGCTGCCACTTCCTCCTCTAGAACAAAACAAACAGGAGAGAAGAGTCATCTCTGGTGAAACACTTTAGTATACATTTGTAGAGGAGAGAAAAAATAGAACCCCAATTTTGTGGTTACAAAATCATAACATTGTTCATGGTGTTGGATGCCACTGTTGGAAATCAGAACAGTTTGGCCAGATTTGGGGTGATTTACACACATATCTTTTCACCTGAATTGTCTGAAAGCCAGGTCTGTAGAACATACATGGAGGATCTGCCTGCCAGGCCATACCTGGCCCAGGGACAGTGGAAAAGAAGGCAAAGATCTTTTTTTTTTTTTTTTTTTTTTTTTTTTTTAAGATGGAGTTTCATTCTTTTTGCACAGGCTGGAGTGCAATGGCACGATCTCGGCTCACTGTGATCTCCACCTCCTGAGTTCAAGCAATTCTCCTGACTCAGCCTTACCCCAAGTAGCTGGGATTAGAGGTGCCTCCCACCACTTCTGGCTAATTTTTTATTTTTTTATTTTTAGTAGAAACAGGATTTCACCACGTTGGCCAGGCTGGTCTCGAACTATTAACCTCAGGTGATCCACCCACCTTGGCCTCCCAAAGTGCTGGAATTACAGGTGTGAACCACCACACCAGCCAAGACAAATGGCTTAAGGGGCTATCTCCACCTCTCAACATAATCAGCATATTAGGAAGAGCCCAACTTTTAATGTTCCTGCTTACACAACAACAGTACACTGCAGGAGTCTTTAAAACAAAACTCTGGCTGGGCATGATAGCTCACGCCTGTAATCCCAACACGTTGGGAGGCCGAGGTGGGCAGATCACCTGAGGTTGGGAGTTCGAGACCCACCTGACCAACATGTAGAAACCCCGTCCCTACTAAAAATACAAAATTAGCCTGGTATGGGGGCGCATGCCTGTAATCCCAGCTACTCAGAAGGCTGAGGCAGAAGAATTGCTTGAATCCCGGAAGGGGAGGTTGTGGTCAGCCAAGATCACGCCATTACACTCCAACCCGAGCAACAAGAGCGAAACTCTGTCTAAAAAAAAAAAAAAAAAAAAAAAAAAAAAAACAAAAAAAAAACCAAAAACAAACAAACAAAAAAACAAAAAACAGAAATACAAACAAACAAACAAACAAACAAACAAAACAAAACCTAACTCCAAGACCTACACAAAAAGAGAAACTTCACAGCACAACTCTATTTTTTATTTATTTTTAACAGGTTTTTAGTTTTATATTTATTTGTTTGTTGAGACAAGGTCTCACTCTGTCATCCAGGCAGGACTGCAGTGGTGCAATCTCAGCTCAATGCAGCCTTGACCACCCAGCTCAAACAATCCTCCCATCCTGCCCTCCTGAGTAACTGGAACTATAGGTGCATACCACCAGACCTGGCTAATTTTCAAAAAATGTTTGTAAAGATAGGGTCTTGCTATATTTCCTAGGCTGGTCTCAAACTCCTAGGCTCAAGCAATCCTCCTGCTTCAGCCTCCCAAAGTGTTGGGATTACAGGTATGAGCCATCACACTCAGCCTATTTTATTTATTTATTTTATTATACTTTAGATTCTAGGGTACACATGCAGATCAGGCAAGATTGTTGCATAGGTACATTCATGGCAAGGTGGTTTGTTGCCACCATCCCCCCATCACCTATACCTGACATTTCTCCCCATGTTATCCCTCCCCCACTCTCCCTCTCACTATCCCTTCCATAGCCACCCCCCCACAACGGACCCCAGTGTGTGACGCTCCCCTTCCTGTGTCCATGTGTTCTCATTGTTCAACACCTGCCTATGAGTGAGAACATGCAGTGTTTGATTTTCTATTCTTGTGTCAGTTTGCTGAGAACGATGGTTTCCAGGTTCATCCATGTCCCTACCCTACAAAAGGACATAAACTCATTGTTTTTTATGGCTGCATAGTATTCCATGGCATATCTGTGCCACATTTTCTTTGTCCAGTCTATCATTGATGGGCATTTGGGTTGGTTCCAGGTCTTTGCTATTTTAAACAGTGCCGCAATGAACATGTGGTTAAAAAAGAAAAAAAGAAAAAACATTACCATCTTAACCATTTTTAAGTGTAGAGTTCAATAGTGTTAAATCTGTTCACATTGTTGTGCAGCAGATATCCAGAAATTTTTCATCTTATGAAACAAACTCTATTCCCCTTGAACAATAACTCTCTATTTTTCCCTTCTCCCAGCCCCTGGTACTCACCATTCCATATTGTTTCTATAAATTCGACTACTTTAGATACCTCAAATACATGGAATCATACAGTGTTTGTCTTTCTGTGACTGACATTTCATTTAGCAAAATGTCCTCAAAATTCATTCACACTGTAGCATGTGACAGTGTTTTTAAAGATGAAATCCTATTCTATTGTATGTATATGACACATTTTGTTTATTCATCCACGGGTGAACATTTAGTTTGTTTCTACCTCTTGGCCATTGTGAATAATGCTTCTATGAACATATGTTTGCAAACATAGCTCCTGCTTTCAATTCTTTTGGATGAATACCCAGCAGTAGGCTTGCTGGATCACATGGTAATTCTATTTTAAATGTTTTAAGAAACCTCCTTGCTGTTATCCACAGTGGCTGCACCATTTTACCTTCCCATTTAATACAGTTACAGTGACAGTGTAACTGTATTAAACCAAAGTAACTATTGGATCAAACTGCAAAATAGCCAGGGATAAAGATAGCTAGAGTCAGCATGCTGGGGTTCTCTAATAGGGTGTCTTTGTTAAAGATCACAAGCAGTAGAGCACTCATGCATCAAATCAAGAGCACATGAAATACCAAGAAGAGGTCACCTAGTATTTACACAATCATTAATGCCTTTGATCTATCAGATTTCCATGGGCACAGGAACTGGGAACTTAAGGAACCACATAAAACAAGATGTTTTAATGAAAGTTCCATTACAGGGATCTTCTGCTGAATGGAAGTTTTGATTTTGGCATTACTTTCTATGCTTTGCAGAGCAAGAATAAATCACTGGCATATTTTCATATACATTTTAAGACTCTATGCCAGCCAGAAAAGCAGCATATAATATTTCTCTCCCATGAATGTCAGAGACAGATTCCAGACAGAATTTGTACTTCATCTATGTTGCGGCTGCTGCTTCAGACCCCCTTAGTACTCCTAGGCATGCATTTGGCCTTGCATCTTGGTATTTTCTCTGCATGCTTCCAAAGCCCACAGAGAAGAGCAAATGGCACTCTGAAGCTAGCTAGCCCGCTGCTGTTTCCCAGGGTGTCATGCTCTGAAGACTCATCGTTTCCGGCAGTTAACTCAAGCCACATGGATGGTTGTGATCAACTACAAAGAAAACCTGAGTACTCCCCCTTCGCCAGTTCAGTCCCCTGTCCCAAAGGTAAGATGAATAAGTGGGTTTGGGTAATGCTGCATAGCTGCCTACGAGTTAAATATACACTGGAAACACAGGCACAGACAAAGATGCAGGCATGAGGGGAGAGAGAAAGAAAGGAGGGAGACAGAGGCAGACAAAAACAGAAGCAGAGAAAAAGAGAAGAGCCTCCACTCTTGGAGAGTTTTTCAAACAAGAAAAACCCTCCAACACTTTAAAGACTCTTGGAAGACAGGAAAGAGAGCCAGTTCTGTCTTGATTGGATCAGAGATACAATGCCCCATTGTCCCTCTTTTCTTTGATATTTGTCATTGTAGTGACTCTCACCTGGTTTCTATGAGTAAACGGTTGCAGTCAAGTTAGCATTACTCTTATACTTCATATCTTTCTCTTCTATCTATTATTTCCCAGCACAGGTATGGCCTGAATACAATGGATCTCCTTAAGGCCTACTGGCAACCAGATTATACTGCCCACTAATGCCACATTCCACTGTACTGATACCGTACGATCACATTTTCCTTTACCAAAATGAAATAAGGAGTGCCATAAAAAATTTGAAGGGCAATTATACTCCATCTTATTATTTGTCTCAGTCCAGACACAGTGACTCACACCTGTAACCCCAGCACTTTGGAAGGTCGAAGTAAACCTTCACACATTACATTCCACTTTTCCTATCTCCAGTTGTCTGCATGCACTTATGACATTGGACTTACTGCTGACTATACATAAACATTTCTCCTAATTTGAGATAAATCTGCCCACTTCTGTTTTTCCCATTATATAATCTGTGCTGGAATTTGGACCCATACTATCAATGGCTGATTTTCTATAACAATATTGTAGTCTTTGTTAAATTTCTTAAAACAGAAAGTGGGAATGCAACAGTATCAACACTGGATTTTGAATTGTAGTTTTATTCTAGTTTTTAACCAAAATTGTCTAACATTGTTTAAAACAGCTTTATTTGCCATGTGTGGTAGTTCACCCCTGTAATCCCAGCACTTTGGGAGGCTTAGATGGGTGGATAACCTGAGGTCAGGAGTTTGAGATCAGCCTGGCCAACATGGTGAAACCCCATCTCTACTAAAAGTACAAAAAATTATCCAGGCATGGTGGTATGCACCTATAACCCCAGCTACTCAGGAGGCTGAGGCAGGAGAACAGCTTGAACCCAGGAGGCAGACGTTGCAGTGACCTGAGATCGTGCCATTGCTCTCCAGCTTGGACAACAAGAGTGAAATTCCAACTCAAAAAAAAAAAAAAAAAAAAGCTTTATTGAGATATCATGGACAGTCTACAAAATTCATTCATTTAGTCTACATTTTAGTGGTTTTTATCACATTGCTAAATTGTGAAATGATCGACGATATTTAATTTTAGAACATTTTTGTCACTCTGAAAGCAAATCCTGTACCCATTAGCAGTCACTCCCTATTGTCCTTTCCACTCAGGTTCTAGTAACCACTAGTCTATTTTGTGATTTTAATATTTGCCTACACTGGAAATTTTGTATGAATGGAGTAATATAATATGTGGTCTTTACTGATTAACTTTTTTCACTT